>NC_092039.1:71800617-72166494 GCF_003086295.3 Arachis hypogaea | reverse complement strand
TCAAGCTTAGAGAGATTGGATTGCCAAAGAATTGGGATCCAATCACTTAAGATTGCCAAGGAGATCAATAAACGCATTGATTGAGGAAGAGATGAGAATGAACTTGATCCGGAGAATGCAACATCTCCTAGGCCCAATGAACTCCCTATTTCTGATCTGCCATTCTCTTTATTTTCTGTTGTTTACTATCATGCTTAATCACCCCATTCCTATTTATTTTCCTGCACTTTTAGCTTCTGCACTTTAATTTCTGTTATTTACTTTTAGTCATTCACAATTTCATGCAATTTACTTTTTTCCGCCATTTAATTTTCTGCACTTCCAAATTCAAATCTGCTTAGTTCAACTAGTAAACCCCTCCTACCAAATCTGCTTAGTCTCTCAACAAATTTTCCTTCGGCAAGTATACCGAATTGTCGTCAAGTAAAACTCACAATAGAGTGAGGTCGAATCGCACAAGGATTGATTGGTCAAGCAACTTTAGTTAGAAGAATATGCTAGTTGAGCTAAACAGAATTTAGATTGGGAACTTGCAGAAATTTAAATGATTGGAAGTAAATAACAGAAATTAAAGTGCAGAATCTTAAATGGGGATTTGGGGTAATGAGCATGAAAATAAATGGAAAAAAGTAAAGAGAATGGGTAAGATCAGAAATGGGGAAATCATTGGGTTTCAGGAGATGTTGCATTCTTCGGATCAAGTTCATTCTCATCTCTTCCTCAATCAATGCATTCATTGATCTCCTTGGCAATCTTAAGTGATTGGATCCCAATTCCTTGGCAATCCAATCTCTCTAAGCTTGAACAATTGCCCAATTCCTTGATTTAATTGCTCATGGAAAGAGATGAAGTGTGGTCACTGATTATACCACATGTATTTCCAAATAAAAGTGTTGGGAAGATTACATGTCACTATATCCGTCAAACTCCAATTTGGTCCAACATGAGAAAGCATTCTAGTATGATCTCCTCATCCCTTTTCCAAGGTTCAAAGGAGATCCAATTATGGAGAGTTTCTTTTCCAAGACAACTAACCAATTGAATTAAGATCGAAAGCTTTCTAGTAAGATCAAGAGAAAAGAAAGGAAAGAGAAAGAATGAAAACTATAATTGATCCATCAAACTACAATAGAGCTCCCTAACCCAATGAAAGGGGTTTAGTTGTTCATAACTCTAGAAATGAAAAATGGCAGAAAAGAAGAATCCATGCTAAAAGTGCAGAAAAGTAAATATACAGAGAGTAGTTCCCAAAGTGCCAGCTTCTACTATTTCAAAACTAACTCTATATATACTATCTCTTGATTTTTTAGTGAGTTCTTCAAGTCTTGGATGTGGGCTTTTTGGATCTTGAGTTGAAGCATTCTCATTTTGGTGGCCATTGCAGAGAAATTGAATTAGGCTTGGATTTAGTGGATTTAAGTTGAGTGCCATTGTGGTTCGAGAACGTTATGGCTTCACTTTTTCCACTAACGTCCCCTCATATATCCACGTTAAATCCAACGTTAGTGGTCTTAACGTGACCACTAACGTTGCCCTTTCTCAATTTTTGGCCCAACGTTATTGGGACTTCACTTTTCCCAATAACGTTGGCTTATACCCCTTCGCGAACGTTAATGGGAATCACTTTTCCCATTAACGTTGCTTGTGCCCTTTGTTCTACGTTAGAGTTCAGTTAGTATAGCTTAACGTGACTCTTAACGTAGGATGTGATCCACCTTCGAGAGCGTTAGTGACACTCACCTTTGTCACTAACGCTCCAAATGCCACATTTCTAACGTTAGAACTCACAGTTAACTAAGTTAACGTGGCTTCTTAATCGTAGTAGTGATGCCATCTCCAACTTAGTGACAAAAGTGAGTGTCACTAACGTTGGCTCTTTGATCTCAACTCCACGTTAAATTTCACGTTAATAGTCTTAACGTAAAGTTAACGTAGGCAATGCTAGTTGGTCCAACGTTAGTGACAAAGTGAGTGTCACTAACGTTGGCTTTTGTTTCTCTTCCCACGTTAGAGTTCACGTTAACTAAAGTTAACGTGACTCTTAACGTGGATCATTGCCAAAGTTCTCCAACGTTAGTGGTGTTCACTTTTACCACTAACGTTGGAAAACGTTATTGGTTCTCACATTTTCTCTTAACGTTGGACGTTCCTGCTTCTAACGTACTACCACTTAATTAGTTTAACGTGGCAAGTAACGTGAGCTTTGGATGGCTTCGCAGGCGTTATGGTGATCACTTTTCTCATTAACGTTGCAAGCTTTAACCATTCCACGTTAGTGTTCACGTTAACTAGGTTAACGTGAATACTAACGCGGTTCTTCCTTGCTTCCTTTGCCTTGAAAACCAGCAATTAAAGTGCATCAAAGCTCTAGCCAAAGTCATGAGATTATGCATCATCAATTTGTCATGCAATTCTAGCAAAATACTCATGAAATTATGCAAAGTTCACAAAAGTTGCTTGAATCAAGGTGTAAGTGTAACTTCATCCAAAACATGCCTTATTCACTAAGAAAACGCATGAAACTACCCTAAAACAGTAAAGAAAAGGTCAGTGAAACTAGCCTAGATGCCTTGGCATCACAACACCAAACTTAAAGCTTGCTTGTCCCTAAGCAAGTACTGAAGCATAAGAAGAATGAAATGAAATAACAAGAAGATAATATAGAAGTAGCATTCTTGGTATATGGGGTTTCATGCATAGCAACTTAGGTTCTTTCCTCTAGGTTTCAAGCCTTTATCGAACCCTTAGTCACCTTCTTGATTGCATCCTTTGAGCTTCTTTCTTATTGATCCTTCCTTCTTTTTTTTAAGTCATTTTTTTTTGCTAAGTGTTGTAGGGGCGACCTTTTGATAAGCTTTCAGCCAACACTCCCACCAGTTGTTCAAGTGCTAGGTTTAAGAACCCTAGGACTTACTCCTCAAGTTCTTTCCCTCATACATCACACCAAGGCATATGGTTTGTTATTTTTTCTTTCTTAGACCTTGTGTCCAGCATCTTTGGTTACTAAGTGTTGTACAAAGGTTACTCTTGATAGTGGACTTTCAGCTATAATCCGGATTAGTTAATCCAAGTTACCAAGTGATAAGCACCCCTAAGAGCTTTTCATCCAAGTATATCCTGACATAAACACCACAGACAATGCCATTTGAAACCTTGATGCTAGCATTGTTTCTTATTGTGTTTCTTTTTTTTCACTTTTATTACTCTTTCTCTTTTCTTTTTGGGATCTTATTGTTTAGCTAGTCTCAAAGGGTGTGTCTCAAACAAAGGACTTAGGATAGATAGTTGCTTTCTTTCCTTCTTTGGTGAAACCAACTTAGCTTACTTATCACCCTACACAAACATTCAGAATGCACTTCATAAAATAACTCCACTCTTGTTCTTTTCATAACATTTTCTTTTTTTTATTAACTTAAAGAGAACAAGCATATAATAAGAAAGGTGAAAGTGAACACTTAAGACATTGAGCTAGCACACTTAGTTTAAGCAATAAAACTAAATGCATATTTGAAAGTCCTAACTACCATGGAAGCATGTTCTATTTTATACATGATTTTTCTATTTAAAGCTTTTGAAAAAATAAACTAAGAAGGAACTTCACCACCTTTCACTTGTTAGTATGCTCATGTTCTTCTGCTACCTGGGATTCTCCTCCTAATAATTGCATCCCTGTCTGTTTCCCTTAGATGATGGGGGTATGCTCATTCCCTGAGATTGATTGAATTCCTGCAATATTATTAAAAGTTTCTTGTTCTCCAAGCACTTGGAAGAGGGTTAGCATGCTATATGTTTGTGATCTTCAGAACTTGACTTGGTGTGTGAATACCAAACTTAGTTCCTTGTTTACTTGACAAATTGGATGCATGTAAAGAAACCTTGTGTGCTTTTTATTAAGAAACAACTATGTGGTAAAAAAATATAATCTATATCTTAAAGGCTAAACCTTATCAAGTAGGTTCTCTAATTGCTAGAGGGATGCTTCGTCACTAAGGGTTTGCAATGCACTCTTCAGCTGGAGTTTTGGTGGAACACCAAACTTAGAGCCCTATATTCACCCTTGAATTGTTTTTGGTGTGTAACACCAAACTTAGTTCCTCACCTATAGAGAATCCAACTCGCAATTTTTATTGAAAGACTTATGAAAAGAGAATTACCTCAGGTTGGGTTGCCTCCCAACAAAGCGCTTTTTTTTAGGCGTCGCTAGCTCGGACGATTCTTTACTTAGTTGAATTTGTACTTCTGTTTGGGGTTCTCCCCCATGCTGCCCAAGTAGTGTTTGAGTCTTTGTCCATTTCACAGTGAAATCTTCTCTTTGAGCATTCTTCCATTTTTTCTATGTGTCCATAAGGTGAGACTTTTTGTGACTAGGAAGGGTTCCGACCATCTTGATTGAGTTTCCCAGGAAAGAGTTTTCAGTCTAGAGTTATAGAGAAGCAACATGTTGCCCTTCTTCGAATCTTCTGGGTACCAAATTGAGGTCATGTCTCCTTTTTGCTTTTTCCTTTAAATCTTGGTATTTTCATAGGCTTGAGATCTAAATTCTTCCCAATTCTTGAAGCTGTAGAACCCTTTTTTCACCACAGCCAATGTTTCTAGGTTCAGTGTTTTAAGGGCCCAGGAGGCGTTGTGCTCCAGCTCTAACGGCAAGTGACAAGCCTTACCATACACCAGTTGATATGGGGACATCCCAATTGGTGTTTGAAGGCTGTCCTGTATGCCCAAAGAGCATCATCTAGCTTCTTCGCCCCAGTCCTTTCTTGATATCTCCACAGTCTTTTCCAAATTCTTTTCAACTCTCGGTTAGATATCTCTGTTTGCCCACTTGTTTGGGGATGATAAGGTGTGGCAACCTTATGCTTCACCCCATATCGCAGGAGTAGGGCTTCCAATGGTCTATTGCAGAAATGGCTCCCTCCATCACTGATGAGGGCTCGTGGGACTCCAAACCTAGTGAAGATATTCCTTCGAAGAAAGTTTAATGACCACCTTGTTGTCATTACTTGGGGTCGCTACTGCCTCCACCCACTTAGATACATAGTCTACTGCCACCAAGATAAACTTGTTTGAATATGAGGGTGGGAATGGTCCCATGAAATCGATTCCCCATACATCAAACAGTTCAAGTTCTAGAATGTATTGCTGTGGCATCTCATTTCTCTTGGGCAGGTTGACAGCCCTTTGGCATTCGTTGTAGCTTCTCACCAATTCCTTGGCATCTTTGAAGATAGTGGGGCCAGAAGAACCCACATTGTAGCACCTTTGCGGCAGTTCTTTCTCCTCCAAAGTGACCTCCATAACTAGCACTATGGCAACTCCACAAGACCCTTCGTCCTTCTTCTTCACCTCCTAAGGATTCCATCTGAGCATTTCTTAAAAAGATAGGGTTCATCCCAAATGAAATACTTGGCAACATTGATGAGTTTCCTTCTTTGATATTTGTTGATTCCAAGGGGGTAAGTCACCAGCTGCTTTAAAATTGGCAATATCCGCAAACCATGGTGCCTTTATGAATCATCATTAGCTGCTCATCTAGGAAGAATTCATTTACACTTGTATCATGGGCATCATTCTTCTCACAAGGTATTCCTGGATAGATGGGTCTGCAACTTTGTTCTCCACACCCTTTTTATTCTATGATTTCAATGTTAAACTCCTGCAACAATAAGATCCATCTGATTAGTCTTGGTTTTGACTCTTGTTTGGTAAATAGATATTTGAGTGTTGTGTGATCAGTGAAAACAATAACTTTAGAACCAATAAGATATGATCTAAATTTATCAAATGCAAAAACTATAGCCATATAATTCCTTTTTCTTGTAGTGGTATAATTCTTTGAGTGTCATTAAGAACCTTGCTGGCATAGTATATACATGCACCAAACTTTCTTTTCTCTGTCTTAACACTGCCCCAACTGCGAAATCAGATGCATCACACATCAGTTCGAATGGTAAATTCCATCAGGAGGGGTGATGATAGGAGCTGAGGATAACCTCTTTTTCAAGTTTTCAAATGCTAGCATGCATTTCTCATAAAAAATAAATGGTGTATCAGACATTAGGAGATTGCTTAAGGGCTTGGCTATCTTTGAAAAATCTTTGATAAACCTTCTGTAGATGCCAGCATGTCCCAAAAAGCTTCTAATGCCTTGACATCATTTGGTTGAGGTAGCTTTTCAATTAGCTCCACCTTAGCTCTGTCTACCTCAATGCCATTATTAGAAACTTTATGGCCAGATTGCAATCACACTTTTGCAATCCCGCACAACTAACCAGCAAGTGTACTGGGTCGTCCAAGTAATACCTTGCGTGAGTAAGGGTCGATCCCACAGAGATTGTCGGCTTGAAGCAAGCTATGGTTATCTTGTAAATCTTAGTCAGGATATCAGAAATTATCAGGATTGATTGTGAAAAGCAAAAGAACATGAAATGATTACTTGTTTTGCAGTAATGGAGAATAGGTTGAGGTTTGGAGATGCTCCATCTTCTGAATCTCTGCTTTCCTACTGTCTTCTTCTTCAAACACGCAAGTCTCCTTCCATGGCAAGCTGTATATAGGGTTTCACCGTTGTCAATGGCTACCTCCCATCCTCTCAGTGAAAGTGATTGCATATGCTCTGTCACAGCATAGCGGAATTCATCTGTCGGTTCTCAATCAGGCCGGAATAGAATCCAGTGATTCTTTTGCGTCTGTCACTAACGCCCCGCCTTCAGGAGATTGAAGCACGTCACAGTCATTCAATCATCGAATCCTACTCAGAATACCACAGACAAGGTTTAGACCTTCCGGATTCTCTTGAATGCCGCCATCAGTCCTAGCTTATACCACGAAGATTCCGATTAAGAATCCAAGAGATAACTACTTAATCTAAGGTAGAACGGAGGTGGTTGTCAGTCACACGTTCATGGTTGAGAATGATGATGATTGTCACAGATCATCACATTCATCCGGATTAAGAACAAGTATTATCTTATAATGGAAGCAAGCATGATTGAATGAGAAACAGTAGTAATTGCATTAATCCATCAAGACACAGCAGAGCTCCTCACCCCCAACCATGGGGTTTAGAGACTCATGCTGTGGAAAGTACACAAAGAAAGGTGTAAAAGTGTCATGAAGTCATCCGGTACAGTTACAATGTCAAAAGATCCTATTAATAGTAAACTAGTAGCCTAGGGTGTACAGAAATGAGTAAATGACGTAAAAATCCACTTCTGGGTCCACTTGGTGTGTGCTTGGGCTGAGCAATGAAGCAATTTCGTGTAGAGACCTTTTCTGGAGTTAAACGCCAGCTTTCATGCCAGTTTGGGCGTTTAACTCCAAGTTTTATGCCAGTTCCGGCGTTTAACGCTGGAATTTCTAAGGCTGTTTTGCCACGCCGGTTTGGGCCATCAAATCTTGGGCAAAGTATGGACTATCATATATTGCTGGAAAGCCCAGGATGTCTACTTTCCAACGCCGTTGAGAGCGCGCCAATTGGGCTTCTGTAGCTCCAGAAAATCTACTTCGAGTGCAGGGAGGTCAGAATCCAACAGCATCTGCAGTCCTTTTTGGTCTCGGAATCAGATTTTTGCTCAGGACCCTCAATTTCAGCCAGAAAATACCTGAAATCACAGAAAAACACACAAACTCATAGTAAAGTCCAGAAAAGTGAATTTTAGCTAAAAACTAATAAAAATATACTAAAAACCAACTAGATCATACTAAAAACATACTAAAAACAATGCCAAAAAGCATACAAATTATCCGCTCATCACAACACCAAACTTAAATTGTTGCTTGTCCCCAAGCAACTGAAAATCAAAATAGGATAAAAAGAAGAGAATATACTATAGACTCCAAAATATCAAGGAAACATAGTTCCAATTAGATGAGCGGGACTAGTAGCTTTTTGCCTCCGAACAGTTTTGGCATCTCACTCTATCCCTTGAAGTTCAGAATGATTGGCATCTATAAGAACTCAGAACTCAGATAGTGTTTTTGATTCTCTTAGTTGAGCATAATGATTCTTGAACATAGCTAGTGTATGAGTCTTGGCTGTGGCCCAAAGCACTCTGTCTTCCAGTATTACCACCGGATACATACATGCCACAGACACATAATTGGGTGAACCTTTTCAGATTGTGACTCAGCTTTGCTAGAGTCCCCAATTAGAGGTGTCCAGGTTCTTAAGCACACTCTTGTTGCCTTGGATCACAACTTTATTTCTTTCTCTCTTTTTTTTTTCTTTCTTTTTTCTTCTTTTTTTTTTGAAATTTTTTTTTCACTGCTTTTTCTTGCTTCAAGAATCAATCTAATGATTTTTAGATCCTCAATAACAGTTCTCTTTTTCCTCATACTTTCAAGAGCCAACAATTTTAACATTCTCAAAACAACAAGTTCAAAAGACATATGCACTGTTCAAGCATTCATTCAGAAAACAAAAAGTATTGTCACCACATCAAACTAATTCAACTAGTTTCAAGGATGAATTTTGAAATCCTGTACTTCTTGTTCTTTTGTGATTAAAGCATTTTTCATTTAAGAGAGGTGATGGATTCATAGGACATTCATATCTTTAAGGCATAAAATTTTAATTTTATTAATTATGAATTAAAGCAAGACTCAAAAATAGATATAAAATGAAACTAAAAAAATGAAAAATAAAAACAAAACAAAGGAAAAAAAAACGCAAACATAGGCTCCTAATGATAGAGGTTTTCACAGAGTTAGGACTCAACAACCTTGATTTTGAGAAGTGGATGCTCCCTCAGCTTGAGAGGAGAACTTTTGGCGTTTCAATTCTTGGAGTTCACGCCCCTGCTTCTCTTGTTCCTTTAGCAATTTGCAGAGCATGCAGTTCTGATTCTGCTGTTCTTCCTTCAGTTGCTCGATAGTCTCTTGCAACTTGGTGATAGATGCTTCTAGGCTGGTCCAGTAGTCAATTCTTGGGAATTCAGGGAGGAATTCCTGCGCCCTCCTCTTGATAGAGTTGTCTTGCACTTGTCCTTCCATTGACTTCTTGGTGATTGGGTGTTCAATGGGTATGAACTCATCTACTCCCATCTTCACCCCAGCCTCTTTACAGAGCAAGGAGATCAAGCTTGGGTAAGCCAGTTTGGCTTCAGTGGAATTCTTATTTGTAATTGTGTAGATCTCACAAGCAATCACATGATGGACTTCCACTTCTTTTCCAAGCATAATGCAATGAATCATCACTGCTCTCTTGATGGTGACCTCAGAACGGTTGCTAGTGGGCAATATGGAACGCCCAATAAAGTCTAGCCACCCTCTTGCAATTGGCTTGAGGTCTCCCCTCTTGAGTTTGTTTGGGACACCCTTTGAATTGGTTATCCACTTAGTCCCAGGGAGGCATATGTCCTCTAGAACTTGATCCAACCCTTTATCTACTCTCACCATCCTCCTATTGAAGGAGTCAGGATTATCTTGCAGTTGAGGTAGTTTGAAGATTTCTCTTATTTTGTCCAGATGGAAGTACATAACTTTCCCTCTGACCATGGTTCTGTAGGTATGGTAAGCAGTTCCAGTCATTCTCTGCTTATCTGTTAGCCACAGATTAGAGTAGAATTCCTGAACCATGTTCCTTCCAACCTTTATTTCAGGATTGGTCAGAACTTCCCATCCTCTGTTTCGAATTTGCTCTTGGATCTCCGGATATTCATCTTCTTTCAGATCAAATTTAACTTCCGGGATCACTGACCTCAGACCCATTATTTTGTGATAATGGTCTTCATGTTCTTTGGTTAAGAACTTCTCTTGATTCCAAAGATTCTTTGGATTAGTCTCTTTCTTTCCTCTTGAGTTGGTTTGTTTTCCCTTAGGAGCCATGATCTTGATGAATCTTGGCTTAGTGATCACGGAAAAGCACACCAAACTTAGAGGTTTTGCTTGTCCTCAAGCAAAAAGAGAAGAAAGAAGAGAAGAGAGAGAGAGAGGAAGAGGAAATTCGAATGGTGTGGTGGAAAGAGGAAGCCAAACACGAATTTATAAGGTGAGGGGGAGAGTTTTTTCGAAAAAAAAAAGAGATTTGAAAGGAGATTTGAGAAGATATGGAAAGAAATTGAAAAAAGGGTGAGTTTTTGAAGAAGATTTGGGATTAATTTGAAATAGATTTGAAGAATGGTTTTGATTTGTGAAGATTTGAAAGTGAATGATGAAAGGTTGAAGTGCATTTATGTAGAAGAGTATGGGTAAAAAGAGGAAAGTTTGAAAAAATTTGAGTTGAAAACAAAAATGTGGTCCCCCCACCTTTCTGGCGTTAAACGCCCAGAATGGCACTCATTCTGGCGTTTAACGCCCAATTGGCACCCCTTTTGGGCGTTTAACGCCCAGCCAGGTGCCCTGGCTGGCGTTAAACGCCAGAAAGCCTTTATCACTGGGCGTTTTTCAAAACCCCAGGATGCTGCACACCTGGCGTTAAACGCCCAGAATGGTGCCCATTCTGGCGTTTAACGCCCAAAATGGCACCATTCCTGGCGTTAAACGCCCAGAATGGTACCATTCTGGCGTTTAACGCCCAAAATGCCCCTTACTGGCGTTTTTTCGCCAGTAAGCTCATTTTCTCTGCTTTTTGAGCTGAATCCTTCTGTAACTCTGTGAATTCCTTCATTTTTGATATTTGCCTCTGTAAGAACTAATCATACAACCTACTAATGACTGGGTTGCCTCCCAGCAAGCGCTTCTTTACTGTCTTTAGCTGGACCTTCACTGAGAATCACTCAAGTCTCAGTTTTGAGCATTCCTGCTCAAAATTTCCTTCAAGATAGTGCTTGATTCTCTGTCCATTAACAATGAACTTCTTGTCAGAATCAATATCCTGAAGCTCAACATATCCATATGGTGACACTCTGTAATCACATACGGACCCCTCCAACGGGATTTGAGTTTTCCTGGAAACAATCTGAGCCTAGAGTTGAAGAGCAGAACTTTTTGTCCTGGCTCAAAGACTCTGGTTGACAACTTCTTGTCATGCCATTTCTTTGCCTTTTCCTTATAAATTTTTGCATTTTCAAAGGCATTGAGTCTGAACTCCTCTAGCTCATTTAGCTGGAGCAGTCTTTTTTCACCTGCTAACTGTGCATCCATGTTTAGGAATCTGGTTGCCCAGTAGGCTTTATGTTCCAGTTCCACAGGCAAATGACAGGCCTTCCCATACACCAGTTGGTATGGAGAGGTTCCTATAGGAGTCTTGAATGCTGTTCTGTATGCCCACAGAGCATCATCCAAGCTCTTTGCCCAATCCTTTCTTCGGGCCATCACAGTTCGTTCCAGATTCTCTTTAGCTCTCTGTTAGAGACCTCAGCTTGCCCATTTGTCTGTGGATGATACGGAGTTCCACTTTGTGGCTAATTCCATATCTAACCATAGCAAGGTGTAGCTGTTTATTGCAGAAATGAGTGCCCCCATCACTGATTAGCACTCTGGGAACGCCAAATCTGCTGAAAATGTTTTTCTGGAGGAATTTCAGTACGGTCTTAGTATCATTGGTGGGTGTAGCAATCGCTTCTACCCACTTAGACACATAGTCTACTGCCACCAAAATGTAAGTGTTTGAGTATGATGGTGGGAATGGCCCCATGAAGTCAATTCCCCATACATCAAACAGTTCTATCTCTAATATCCCTTGTTGAGGCATGGCATATCCATGAGGCAGGTTACCAGCTCTTTGGCAACTGTCACAGTTACGCACAAACTCTCGGGAATCTTTATAGAGAGTAGGCCAGTAGAAGCCACATTGGAGGACTTTAGTGGCTGTTCGCTCACTTCCAAAATGTCCTCCATACTGTGATCCATGGCAGTGCCATAGGATCCTTTGTGCTTCTTCTCTGGGTACACACCTGCGGATCACTCCGTCAGCACATCTCTTGAAGAGATATGGTTCATCCCAGAGGTAGTACTTGGCATCTGAAATTAATTTCTTTCTCTGCATGTAACTGTACTCTTTGGGTATGAACCTCACAGCTTTAAAATTTGCAATATCTGCAAACCATGGAGCTTCCTGAATGGCAAATAGTTGCTCATCTGGGAAAGTTTCTGAGATCTCAGTAGAAGGGAGGGACGCCCCAGCTACTGGTTCTATTCGGGACAGATGATCTGCTACTTGGTTCTCTGTCCCTTTTCTGTCTCTTATTTCTATATCAAACTCTTGCAGAAGCAACACCCATCTAATGAGCCTGGGTTTTGAATCCTGCTTTGTGAGTAGATATTTAAGAGCAGCATGGTCAGTGTACACAACCACTTTGGATCCCACTAGATAGGATCTAAACTTGTCAATGGCATAGACCACTGCAAGTAACTCTTTTTCTGTGGTTGTGTAGTTCTTCTGTGCGTCATTTAGAACACGGCTGGCATAGTAAATGACGTGCAGAAGCTTGTTATGCCTCTGTCCCAACACTGCACCAATGGCATGGTCACTGGCATCACACATTAGTTCAAATGGCAATGTCCAATCTGGTGCAGAGATGACTGGTGCTGTGACCAGCTTAGCTTTCAGGGTCTCAAATGCCTGCAGACACTGTGTATCAAACACAAATGGTGTGTCGGCAGCTAACAGGTTACTCAGAGGTTTTGCAATTTTCGAAAAATCCTTTATAAACCTTCTGTAGAATCCTGCATGCCCCAGAAAGCTTCTGATTGCCTTAACATTGGCAGGTGGTGGTAATTTTTCAATTACCTCTACCTTTGCCTTATCCACCTCTATTCCCCTGCTTGAAATTTTGTGCCCAAGGACAATTCCTTCAGTCACCATAAAGTGACATTTCTCCCAGTTTAAAACCAGGTTAGTCTCTTGGCACCTTTTCAGGACAAGTGCTAGGTGATTAAGACAGGAGCTAAATGAGTCTCCATATACTGAAAAGTCATCCATGAAGACTTCCAGAAATTTCTCTACCATATCTGAGAAGATAGAGAGCATGCACCTCTGAAAGGTTGCAGGTGCGTTGCACAGACCAAAAGGCATCCTCCTATAGGCAACACGCCAGAAGGGCAAGTGAATGTTGTTTTCTCTTGGTCCTGAGGATCTACTGCAATTTGGTTGTAGCCTGAATAGCCATCCAAAAAGCAGTAATAATCATGGCCAGCTAGTCTTTCTAGCATTTGGTCTATGAATGGTAAAGGAAAATGATCCTTTCTGGTGGCTGTATTGAGCCTTCTGTAGTCAATACACATGCGCCACCCTGTGACTGTCCTTGTAGGAACCAGTTCATTTTTTTCATTATGAACCACTGTCATGCCTCCCTTTTTGGGAATAACTTGGACAGGGCTCACCCAGGGGCTATCAGAAATAGGATAAATAATCCCAGCCTCTAGTAACTTAGTGACCTCTTTCTGCACCACCTCCTTCATGGCAGGATTTAGCCTCCTCTGTGGTTGGACCACTGGTTTGGCATTATCCTCCAGTAGGATCTTGTGCATGCATCTAGCTGGGCTAATGCCTTAAGATCACTTATGGACCACCCAAGAGCTGTCTTGTGTGTCCTTAGCACTTGAATCAGTGCTTCCTCTTCCTGTGAGTTTAAAGCAGAGCTTATAATCACTGGAAAAGTGTCACCCTCTCCCAGAAATACATATTTCAGGGATGGTGGTAGTGGTTTGAGTTCAGGCTTGGGAGGCTTATCCTCCTCCTGAGGAATTTTCGAAAATTCCTTTACCTCCTCTAGTTCTTCTTGATCAGTTTGAGCATCTTTGAAGATGTCCTCAAGCTCTGATTCTAGGCTTTCAGCCATATTAATCTCTTCTACCAGAGAGTCAATAATGTCAGCGCCCATGCAGTCATTTGGTGTGTCTGGATGCTGCATAGCTTTTACAGCATTCAACTTGAACTCATCCTCATTGACTCTCAAGGTTACTTCCCCTTTTTGTACATCAATGAGAGTTCGTCCAGTTGCTAGGAAGGGTCTTCCTAGAATGAGAGTTGCACTCTTGTGCTCCTCCATTTCCAGCACCACAAAGTCAGTTGGAAAGGCAAATGGCCCAACCTTGACAATCATGTCCTCAATTATGCCTGATGGGTATTTAATGGAGCCATCAGCAAGTTGGAGGCATATCCGGGTTGGTTTGACTTCTCCAGTCAACCCAAGCTTTCTGATAGTGGATGCAGGTATTAGATTGATGCTTGCTCCAAGATCACATAGGGCTGTCTTGGTGCAGGCACCTTCTAATGTGCATGGTATCATAAAGCTCCCTGGATCTTGAAGCTTTTCTGGTAAGCTCTTTAATATGACTGCACTGCATTCTTCAGTGAGAAACACTTTTTCAGTTTCTCTCCAATCCTTCTTATGACTTAGGATTTCTTTCATGAACTTAGCATAAGAAGGTATTTGCTCAAGTGCCTCTGCAAACGGAATCTTTATTTAAAGAGTCCTTAGATAGTCTGCAAAGCGGGCAAATTGCTTATCCTGTTCCGCTTGGCGGAGTTTTTGAGGATAAGGCATCTTGGCTTTATATTCTTCAACCTTAGATGCTGCAGGTTTATTCCTTACAGAAGTGGTTGAAGAAGCCTTGTTAGAGGGATTACTGTCAGCACTCTCAGGTGTCTGATTCTCCCCAGGCGTCTGAACGCTAGGAATGGGTGAAGTTTGGGCGTTAAACGCCAACTTTTCCCCCTTTTCTGGCGTTTGAACGCCAGAACTGGGCAAGGAATGGGCGTTTAACGCCAGCTTTCCTTCCCTTTCTGGCGTTTGAACGCCAATAGCATTCCTCTCTGGGCTCTTACTATCCTCAGAGGGATTTTGAACAGTGGTTTGGTCGTCCTCTGTCAATTGTTCCTTGTTTGGCTTTTTACTCTTTTGAGCAGTGTTATTCAGGGTCTTCCCACTCCTCAATTGAACTGCTTGACATTCCTCTGTTATCTGTTTAGATATTTGCTGTTTTGCTTGATTCAACTGTAGTTCTATGCTCTTGTTAGCAACTTTAGTTTCATAGAGCATCTCTTTAAAGTCTGCTAACTGTTCTGTCATCAGGAGCAATTGTTGATTAAGCTCTTTTATCTGTTCTTGAGGATTAGGGTCAGTGACTACTGTCATGACTTCCTCTTTTGGAGAGAACTCATTGCTAGAATACAAATATTGGTTTCTAGCAACAGTGTCTATAAGCTCTTGAGCTTCTTCAATTGTATTCCTCATGTGTATAGATCCACCAGCTGAGTGGTCTAAAGACATCTGAGCTTTTTCTATAAGCCCATAATAGAAAATGTCTAACTGTACCCACTCTGAAAACATTTCAGAGGGACATTTCCTTAGCATACCTCTATACCTCTCCCAGGCATTATAAAGGGATTCATTATCCTCTTGTTTAAAGCCTTGGATGTCCAGCCTTAACTGTGTCATCCTTTTTGGAGGGTAAAAATGACTCAGGAATTTGTCTGACAACTGTTTCCATGTCTTTATGCTTGCTGTAGGTTGGTTATTCAACCATCTTTTAGCTTGATCTTTTACAGCAAATGGAAACAACAATAGTCTATAGACATCCTGATCTACCTCTTTATCATGTACTGTGTCAGCAATTTGTAAAAACTGTGCCAGAAACTCAGTAGGTTCTTCCTGTGGAAGACCGGAATACTGGCAATTTTGCTGCACTATGATAATGAGTTGAGGATTTAGTTCAAAGCTGCTTGCTTTGATGGGAGGTGTACAGATGCTACTCCCATATGCAGCTGTAATGGGGTTAGCATATGACCCCAGAGTCCTTTTGGACTGATTAATCCCACTTAAGTCCATGATGGACAAAAGGGAAATGATGATGATTGCAAAGAGATAAATTTTGTTTTTGTTGTTTTTTTTTTTTTGAATAAACGAAAAACTAAAATAAAACAAAGGAAAATTAAAATAAAAATTCGAAAATCAAAAAGAAAATAAGATCTAAGTAAATTGAAAACTGAATCAATTAGTTAATCAAAAAGATTTTGAAGACAGCAATTAAAAAGATATGATTGAAAAATTTTTATGAAAAAGATTTGATTTTGAAAAGAGGAAAGAGAAAAACACAAAAAGACACCAAACTTAAAATTTTAGAAAATCAAACACACAGTTTTTGAAAATTTTTAAGGGAAAAACACAAAGAGGACACCAAACTTAGAATTTTTGTAAATCAAAAAGGGACTAAAAACATGCAAAAATCGAAAATCAAAAGAAAAACAAAAGCATGCAATTGACACCAAACTTAGAATATGGAACTAGACTCAACTAAAAGGCTCTAAACCAACAAAAATAAAACAGTCCTAATCTAAGCAACAAGATAAGCCGTCAGTTGTCCAAACTCAACAATCCCCGGCAACGGTGCCAAAAACTTGGTGCACGAAATTGCAATCACACTTTTGCAATCCCGCACAACTAACCAGCAAGTGTACTGGGTCGTCCAAGTAATACCTTGCGTGAGTAAGGGTCGATCCCACAGAGATTGTCGGCTTGAAGCAAGCTATGGTTATCTTGTAAATCTTAGTCAGGATATCAGAAGTTATCAGGATTGATTGTGAAAAGCAAAAGAACATGAAATGATTACTTATTTTGCAGTAATGGAGAATAGGTTGAGGTTTGGAGATGCTCCATCTTCTGAATCTCTGCTTTCCTACTGTCTTCTTCTTCAAACACGCAAGTCTCCTTCCATGGCAAGCTATATGTAGGGTTTCACCGTTGTCAATGGCTACCTCCCATCCTCTCAGTGAAAGCGATTGCATATGCTCTGTCACAGCATAGCGGAATTCATCTGTCGGTTCTCAATCAGGCCGGAATAGAATCCAGTGATTCTTTTGCGTCTGTCACTAACGCCCCGCCTTCAGGAGTTTGAAGCATGTCACAGTCATTCAATCATTGAATCCTACTCAGAATACCACAGACAAGGTTTAGACCTTCCGGATTCTCTTGAATGCCGCCATCAGTCCTAGCTTATACCACGAAGATTCCGATTAAAGAATCCAAGAGATAACTACTTAATCTAAGGTATAACGGAGGTGGTTGTCAGTCACACGTTCATGGTTGAGAATGATGATGATTGTCACAGATCATCACATTCATCCGGATTAAGAACAAGTATTATCTTAGAATGGAAGCAAGCATGATTGAATGAGAAACAGTAGTAATTGCATTAATCCATCAAGACACAGCAGAGCTCCTCACCCCCAACCATGGGGTTTAGAGACTCATGCCGTGGAAAGTACACAAAGAAATGTGTAAAAGTGTCATGAAGTCATCAGGTACAGATACAATGTCAAATGTTCCTATTAATAGTAAACTAGTAGCCTAGGGTGTACATAAGTGAGTAAATGACGTAAAAATCCACTTCTGGGTCCACTTGGTGTGTGCTTGGGCTGAGCATTGAAGCTTTTATGTGTAGAGACGTTTTCTGGAGTTAAACGCCAGTTCTCATGCCAGTTTGGGCGTTTAACTCCAAGTTTCATGCCAGTTCCGGCGTTTAACGCTGGAATTTCTGAGGCTGATTTGCCACGCCGGTTTGGGCCATCAAATCTTGGGCAAAGTATGAACTATCATATATTGCTGGAAAGCCCAGGATGTCTACTTTCCAATGCCGTTGAGAGCGCGCCAATTGGGCTTCTGTAGCTCCAGAAAATCCGCTTCGAGTGCAGGGAGGTCAGAATCCAACAGCATCTGCAGTCCTTTTTGGTCTCGGAATCAGATTTTTGCTCAGGACCCTCAATTTCAGCCAAAAAATACCTGAAATCACAGAAAAACACACAAACTCATAGTAAAGTCCAGAAAAGTGAATTTTAACTAAAAACTAATAAAAATATACTAGAAACTAACTAGATTATACTAAAAACATACTAAAAACAATGCCAAAAAGCATACAAATTATCCGCTCATCAATGGTTTAGGCAATTAGGGAAGGAATCTCCAAATATTGAGAAGTCATCCATGAAAACTTCAATGAACTTCTCTATCATATCTGAAAAGATAGAGAGCATGCAGTGTTGAAAAGTTGCTGTTGCATTACATAGCCCAAATGGCATGCGCCTGTAGGCAAACACTCCATATGGGCATGTGAATGATGTTTTCTCTTTGCCTCTTGGATCAACTACTATTTGGTTATATCTTGAATATCCATCTAGAAAACAATAATATGCATGTCCCGTAAGTCTTTCCAATATTTGATCCATGAAGGGAAGTGGAAAATGATACTTTCTTGTGGCTTCATTGAGCTTCCTGTAGTCAATACACATTCTCCAGTCTTGTAGGGATTAGCTCATTCCTTTCGTTGGGTACCACAGTGATTCCTCCTTTTCTGGGAACCACTTGAAATGGACTGACCCATTGGCTATTTGAAATTGGATAGATTACTCCACCTTGCCATAATTTCATAACTTCTTTCTGCACTACTTCCTTCATTGCTGGATTCAACCTTCTTTGGGGCAAAATGGACGATTTGGCACCTTCTTCCAAGAGTATCTTATGCATGCATATGGCTGAACTGATTCCTTTCAAGTCAGCAAGTGTCCATCCAATGGCATTCTTATGCTTTCGCAAGACTTGAAGCAACTCTTCCTCTTGTTCTTGGCTAAGGGCTGAATTTATGATCACTAGATAACTTTTATTTTCTCCCAAGTATGCATATTTGAGAGTGGTTGGCAGTGCTTTAAGCTCTAGTTTGGGCACTTCTTTTCCTTCCTCCTTTTCTTCTAGCATGCCTTGAACATGTATTTCAGCGGCTGCAGCTTCTTCGCTTGCTGCTAATTCTTCTTCTGTTGATACTTCGAGTTCTTCTTCAAGAATTTCTTGTACCAAAGCCTCTACGGAGTCCAACCTCATACATTCTCCCAATGAGTTGTGTGGGTTACTCATGGCTTTAAACACATTGAATGTCATTTTCTCCTCATGTAATCTAAGGACTAGTTCACCCTTTTGGACATCAATAATGGCTCCGGCGGTGGCTAAGAATGGTCTTCCCAGGATGATGGAAGCCTTAGCTCCTTCTTCCATGTCTAATACTACGAAGTCTGCTGGAAAGATGAAGTCTCCCACCTTCACCAGCAGATCTTCTACTATCCCCTGGGGAAATTTGAATGATCTGTCTGTTAGTTACAGCGCCATTCTTGTTGGTTTGGCTTCCTCAATCTTCATTTTTTTCATAATTGCTAGAGACATTAAGTTTATGCTGGCTCCCAGATCATATAAAGCCTTTTCCACAGTGATTTCCCCCAATGATACAAGGGATTTGGAAACTCCCAGGATCCTTCAATTTCTGGGGCAATTTGTGTTGGATGATGGCGCTACATTCTTCCGTGAGCACCACGGTCTTATTATTCTTCCAACTTCTCTTTTTGGTCATCAATTCCTTTAAGAGCTTGGCATAAAGTGGCATCTGCTCTATTGCTTCAGCAAAGGGTATGTTTATTTATAGTTTCTTGAAGATTTCCAAGAATCTTGAGAATTGGTTGTCTTCCCCCCTCTTCTTTAACTGCAGCTGCTGGGGATATGGAGCCTTTGAGAAACATTGTTTGAGTGCTTCTTCTGCTTGATGTGGCATAGGATTTGAAGGTTGAGCTTTCTCATGTCCTTTGTTTTCTTCATCTAATTTCTTCTTTGGGTGTTTCTTGTGGGTCTCCTTCAATTCCTTCCCACTTCTGAGGGTGATAGCTTGACATTCCTCTGTTGGTATTGAGTTAATATTGCTGCAATTGTTGTGTCCAGGGACTTGCTTGAATAAGAATTCAATTTGTGTTTCCAGTTTCTTGATGGTAGCATCTTGATTCTGCATGTTGGATTGTACTTCTTCCCGGAAAGCTTTACTATCCTGGATTTCTCTGCATAGGCTTTCAAGTAGAGCTTCAATCTTTGAGAGCCTATCATCTGTTGATGATGGTGGGTTGAGATTAAGTGGTTGAGAAGGTTGGTTAGATGGATGTTGGTAATAACTCTATGAGGTGTTTTGATGAGTAGCATTGTTGTTGGAGTTGAGGTTTTCCCATCCAAAGTTGGGGTGATTTCTCCATCCAGAGTTGTAAGTTTTTGAGTATGGATCATGGACTTGTCTAGGTGAGTTTCCAACATAGTTGGCTTGCTCCCAATCACCTTCTTCTCCTATGTTTACTCCTTCTTGAGCTGATGATGAGGTGATGGCTGCTGCAACTTATTTCTCCTCCACCTTTTTGGTAAGATCTGCTAGCTGCTTGGTGATCATCTTGTTTTGAGCCAACAATGCATCCATGTGGTTCAGCTTTATTACTCCTCTGGTGTTACTTCTTTCGGACGCATAAAAGTAGTCATTTTCAGCAACTATTTCAATGACATCTATGGCTTCTTCAATGCTTTTCTTCTTGTTTAGAGAGCCTCCTGATGAATGATCTACATCCTTCTTTGACTCATAGGAAAGACCTTCATAGAAGATGTGAAGTTAAACCCACTCATTAAACATATCTAGTGGGCATCTCCTTGTCAGGTCTTTGAATCTCTCCCATGCTTCATAAAGTGCCTCACCATCTTGTTGTCTAAAAGTTTGCACCTCAGTTCTTAGCCTATTGATCCTTTGAGGAGGGTAAAATCTTGCCAGAAACTTGTTCACCACTTCTTCCCAATTAGTTAAGCTCTCCTTTGGGAAGGATTCAAGCCATTTGGATGCCATGTCCCTGAGTGAAAAAGGGAACAAGAGCAACCTATAGACATCTGGGTGGACTCCATTGGACTTCACTGTGTCACAAATCCTCAGGAAGGTGGTCAAAAGTTGATTAGGATCTTCTTGAGCACCTCCTCCAAATGAGCAATTATTTTGCACAAGAGTGATAAGCTGGGGTTTTAGCTCGAAATTGTTGGCATGTATGGTGGGCTTCTGAATGCTGCTTCTACAGAATTTACAGGATTAGGATTGATATAGGATCCTAAGACTCTCCTTTCTTGCCTAGCCCGGTTTGCATTGCCTTCTCTGACATGATTATGAGCTTCTTCTTCATGATTGTTCTCCATATTTTCTTCCATGTTGGGTTCAAAATATTCTTCCTCTTCTTTCTCAGCACCAATAATCCTTTTCCCTCTTGCTTCCCTTCTTAGTCTCTAAAGGGTTCTTTCAGGTTTTGAATCAAAGGATGTTGAAGCTCCTTCTCTTCTCCCTGTCATACAACAAACAGATTGCACAACAAGAGATAAAATGAAGAAACTATTATTGTAAGAGTAATTGTTAGTCTGAGTGATGCAAATTATCAAACAGTTAGTGGGTTAGTGAGCAGAATAGTAATCAAAGGAAGAAAGAATGAAAGAAATAAAAGAGGGTGCAGGGGGTGAGAAAGAAATTAAAATAAACTAAAAGAAATTAACTGAATAAACTAAACAAAAAGAAAAAAGCTCAATCTAGTGATCTTCAAACTTAATCATTATTGATTCAAAATCAATCCCCGACAACGGTGCCATAAACTTGATGCATAAAAACTTCTCTCTCAACAAATTTCCCTTCGGCAAGTATACCGAATTATCGTCAAGTAAAACTCACAGTAGAGTGAGGTCGAATTCCACAAGGATTGATTGGTCAAGCAACTTTAGTTAGAAGAATGTGCTAGTTGAGCTAAATAGAATTTAGATTGAGATGCAGAAATTTAAATGACTGGAAATTAAATAACAGAAATTAAAGTGCAGAATCTTAAATGGGAATTTGGGGTAAAGAGCATGAAATTAAATGGTAGAAAGTAAAGTGAATGGGTAAGATCAGAAATGGGAAAATCATTGGGTTTAGGAGATGTTGCATTCTCCGGATCAAGTTCATTTTCATCTCTTCCTCAATCAATGCATTCATTGTTCTCCTTGGCAATCTTGAGTGATTGGATCCCAATTCCTTGGCAATCCAATCTCTCTAAGCTTGAACAATTGCCCAATTCCTTGATTTAATTGCTCATGGGAAGAGATGAAGTATGGTCACTGATTATACCACATGTATTTCCAGTGTTGGGAGGATTACATGTCACTATATCCGCCCAGACCCCAATTTGGTCCAACATGAGAAAGCATTTCTAGCATGATCTCCTCATCCCTTTTCCAAGGCTCAAAGGAGATCCAATTATGGAGAGTTTCTTTTCCAAGACAACTAACCAATTGAATTAAGATCGAAAGCTTTCTAGTAAGATCAAGAGAAAAGAAAGAAGAAGAAGAATGAAAACTATAATTGATCCATCAAATTACAATAGAGCTCCCTAACCCAATGAAAGGGGTTTAGTTGTTCATAGCTCTAGAAATGAAAAATGGCAGAAAAGAAGAATACATGCTAAAAGTGTAGAAAAGTAAATATATAGAGAGTAGTTCCCAAAAGTGCCAAGCTCTCTATAGTTCAAAACTACTCCTATATATACTACTCCTCTTGATCTTCTAGTGAGTTCTTCAAGTCTTGGATGTGGTCTTTGGATCTTGAGTTGAAGCAGTACTCATCTTTAGTGGGCCCAACTTGCAGAGAAATATGAATTAGGCTTTCAGTATTTGGTAAGATTTAACGTTGATTGCCATTGTGGGTTCGAGAAAGTTAGTGGCATTCACTTTTTCCACTAACGTTCTAACCTCACATATCCATGTTAAATCCAATGTTAGTGGTCTTAACGTGACCACTAACATTGCTTTCTCAAAGATTCGCCAACGTTATTGGGACTCACTTTTCCCAATAACGTTGGGTTATACCCCTTCGCAAACGTTAATGGGAACCACTTTTCCCATTAACGTTGCTTAGTGCCCCTATGTTCCTACGTTAGAGTCCACGTTAGTATAGCTAACGTGACTCTTAACGTAGGTGTGATCTACTTTCAAGAGCATTAGAGACACTCACCTTTGTTCACTAATGCTCTAAATGCCACATTCTCTACGTTAGAACTCACGTTAACTAAGTTAACATGGTTCTTAACGTAGTAGTGAAGCCATCCCCCAATGCTAGTGACAAAAGTGAGTGTCACTAACATTGGTGATGACAAGTCATCATATACCCATTTTTCAAGCTAATTTCACTTGTTTTGTTAGTTTTTATACACTTTCTTGCATCCTAAGTAAGTGATTTGGAATGAAAATGCATGAGTTCTTTAAATCAAGCAACCACCATGAAATTAATGTTAATCCATGAGGTTTAAGCTAATTTTAATTGAATTTTAATTGATTTATAAGCCTCTTGAATTTAGTGATACTTTGAGTGGTTGTTTTGGTTTATTGTAGGTGAAGAAAAAAAAAAAAAAAGAAGAAAACGTGGCCTAAAGAAAGCGTGACTCAAGGAGAAGGAAGCGTGGTTAAAGGAATGAGAAGTGTGCCGCATGGAAGGGAGGAAGCAAACATTGCCCTCCACAAGGGCACACTGCCCTCTAGGAGGGCAACATAAGGAAACAAGCTTGAGAAGCAATTCTGCCCTGCCCTCCTCAAGGGCAATGTCGGGCTCACAAGGGCAGAATTGTGATGCAAAGTATGGTTGGAAGCAAGAATTTTCGCTAAGTTAAAATCTGGCCGCACACAGCATGACCATGCCTACTTCAAAGGGCTATAACTTGAGCTACAGACGTCCAATTGATGTGCTTCCAGTTGCGTTGGAAAGCTGACATTCAGAGCTTTCCAACGATATATAGCAATCCATATTTGGCGCACAATTGAGGCAGGAACGAGAGGCATCTTTAAGGGCCAAAAATAAGCGAAAATAAACAAAAATGCTTCCATCAAGGTTCGAAGAGGGAGACACACGGTCAAGGAAGTGGTGCGCGCACAAGACACACCAAGGCAACATTGCCCTGCCCTCCACAAGGGCAGGGCAGCATCCTAAGCACCAAGCAACAAATTTGGCGCACCAATTTCCCCCCCTGGCAGCACCAACGCACGCACGCCTCAACCTTGGCAGCACCAACTTTTCTGCCCTGCCCTTGGCACGGGCAGGGCAGCGTTTTGCAATCCTGGCAGCACCATGGCCGCACCAACTCGCATCAACACACACCAAGGCCGCACCAACCTCATGCACCATGCACCAAATTTCTGCCCTGCCCTCCACAAGGGCAGGGCAGCCTCCTGGGAGTGAATTTTCATGGGCCGAAAATTCAAACTAAAATCCCATTTTAATTCATTTCTTCACCAAATCAAAAGCCCATCCAAATCCCAAAATCCAACAATAGAAAGTGTATAAATAGGAGCTAGTCTGATGTAATTAGGACCTTTTGCTTTGCTTTTGAATTTTGCACTTTCTTTGAGCTTTGAATTTTATTTTTGCACTTTGGAACTTCTCTTGGTGACTTCACTGAGAGTTCAGAGAGTTGGGGAGGAGAATTGATCTCTCTTCTTCCTCATTCTTGCTTGGGTCTTTTTAATTTCCTTGTTTTGAGTTTTGGGTGTGATGAGTTGAGGAAATTCTGTCTCAACCTCCATTCCAAAATCTCTTTAATTCTGTTTCTGCATAATCAATTGAATTTCAATTTCCTTTACTGCTTCTTCTTTAAATTTCTGTCAATTGCTTTGTGAACTTGGATCTAGGAAGGCAAATTGGGTTTTAGGCTCTGCTACCTAAGCCCTTGAGTCCTGAGATCAGAATTCACTTGGGTTCTTCTGTGAACCTCTTCTGCATTTTATTTCCTTTCTGTCTGAATGCTTACTGTTTCTGAGTTAATTTTTGCTCTCTTAATTGTTGCAATTTACTTCTTCTTTGTTTAGATTCTGCAATCCCATTCCTCAATTCCCCTTTATATTCAAGTCATTTATCTTTCTTGCCATTTAAGTTACTGCAATTTACATTTCTTGTCATTTAAGATTCTTGCAATTTACATTTCTTGCTCTTTAAGTTTCAATGCAATTTACTTTCTGCAACTTTAAATTCCCTGTCATTTATAATTCTGTCGGCTACACTTCATCCAAATTCACTTCAATGTTAGCTTGACTAAACTAATCACCCACTAAAGTTGCTTGATCCATCAATCCCTGTGAGATCGACCTCACTCTAAGTGAGTTATTACTACTTGATGCGACCCGGTACACTTGCCGGTTGGATTTGTGTGTTGGAAATTCGTTTTTCCACAAAAACACCATCAGTTGGCTCTTTGATATCAATTCCACGTTAACTTTCACGTTAATAGTCTTAACGTGAAAGTTAACGTAGCAATGCTAGATGGTCCAACGTTAGTGACAAAAGTGAGTGTCACTAACATTGGCTTTCGTTTCTTCTTCCACGTTAGAGTTCACGTTAACTAAGTTAACGTGACTCTTAACGTGGATCATTGCCAAGTTCTCCAATGTTAATGGTGTTCACTTTTACCATTAACGTTGGAGTTCCTTCTTCTTCTATGTTAACTACCACGTTAACTTAGTTAACGTGGCAAGTAACGTGAGCTTTGGGTGGCTTCGCAAGCGTTATTGGTGATCACTTTTCTCATTAACGTTGCAAGCTTTACCATTCCACGTTAGTGTTCACGTTAACTAGGTTAACGTGAATACTAACGCGGTTCTTCCTTGCTTCCTTTGCCCTGAAAACCAGCAATTAAAGTGCATCAAAGCTCTAGCCAAAGTCATGAGATTATGCATCATCAATTTGTCATGCAATTCTAGCAAAATACTCATGAAATTATGCAAAGTTCACAAAAGTTACTTGAATCAAGGTGTAAGTGTAACTTCATCCAAAACATGCCTTATTCACTAAGAAAACGCATGAAACTACCCTAAAACAGTAAAGAAAAGGTCAGTGAAACTAGCCTAGATGCCCTGGCATCAACAGTTAGTGGGTTAGTGAGCAGAATTGTAATCAACAAAGAAAGAAAGAACAAAAAATAAAGAGGGTGCAGGGGATGAGGAAGAATTAAAATGAACTAAAGAAAATTGACTTAATCAAATAAACAAAAGGAAAAATGCTCAATCTAGTGATCTTCAAACTTAATCATTGTTGTTTCAAAATCAATCCCCAGCAATGGCGCCATAAACTTGATGCATGAAAACTTGTCTCTTAACAAATTTTCCTTCAACAAGTATACCGAATTGTCGTCAAGTAAAACTCACAATAGAGTGAGGTCGAATCCCAGAAGGATTGATTGAACAAGCAACTTTAGTTAGAAGAATATGCTAGTTGAGCTAAACAGAAATTAGATTGAGAACTTACAGAAATTTAAATGACTGGAAAGTAAATAACAAAAATTAAAGTGCAGAATCTTAAATGGGGATTTGGGGTAATGAGCATGAAAATAAATGGCAGAAAGTAAAGAGAATGGGTAAGATCAGAAATGGGAAAATCATTGGGTTCAGGAGATGTTGCATTCTCCGGATCAAGTTCATTCTCATCTCTTCCTCAATCAATGCATTCATTAATCTCCTTGGCAATCTTAAGTGATTGGATCCCAATTCCTTGGCAATCCAATCTCTCTAAGCTTGAACAATTGCCCAATTCCTTGATTTAATTGCTCATGGGAAGAGATGAAGTGTGGTCACTGATTATACCACATGTATTTCCAAATCAAAGTGTTGGCAGGATTACATGAAACTATATCCGCCCAAACCCCAATTTGGACCTCCCTTTTCCAATGCTCAAAGGAGATCCAATTATGGAGAGTTTCTTTTCCAAGAAAACTAACCAATTGAATTAAGATCAAAAGCTTTCTAGTAAGATCAAGAGAAAAGAAAGAAGAAGAAGAATGAAAACTATAATTGATCCATCAAATTACAACAGAGCTCCCTAACCCAATGAAAGCGGTTTAGTTGTTCATAGCTCTAGAAATAAAAAATGGCACAAAAGAAGAATCCATGCTAAAAGTGCAGAAAAGTAAATCTATAGAGAGTAGTTCCCAAAAGTGCCAAGCCTCTCTATAGTTCAAACTACTCCTATATATACTACTCATCTTGATCTTCTAGTGAGTTCTTCAAGTCTTGGATGTGGGCTCTGGATCTTAAGTTGAAGCAGTTCTCATCTTTAGTGGGCCCAGCTTACAGAGAAATATGAATTAGGCTTGGGTATTTAGTGAGATTAACGTTGAGTGCCATTGTGGGTTCGAGAACGTTAGTGGCATTCACTTTTTCCACTAACGTTCCACCCTTATGTGCCCACGTTAACTCCAACGTTAGTGGTCTTAACGTGACCACTAACATTGCCTTTTCAATTTTTGGCCAACGTTATTGGGACTCACATTTCCTAATAACGTTGGCTTATACCCCTTCGCGAACGTTATTGGGAATCACTTTTCCCATTAACGTTGCTTGGTGCCCTTTTGTTCCTACGTTAGAGTTCACGTTAGTGTAGCTAACGTGACTTTTAACGTGGGTATGTCTCACCTTCGAGAGCGTTAGTGACACTCACCTTTGTCACTAACGCTCCAAATGCCCAAATTCTCTACGCTAGAACTCACGTTAACTAAGTTAACGTGGCTCTTAACGTAGTAGTGATGCCATCTTCGAACGTTAGTAACAAAAGTGAGTGTCACTAACGTTGGCTCTTTGATCTCAACTCCACGTTAAATTTCACGTTAATGGTCTTAACGTGAAAGTTAACGTAGGCAATGCTAGTTGGTCCAACGTTAGTGACAAAAGTGAGTGTCACTAACGTTGGCTTTTGTTTTCCTCTTCCACGTTAAAGTTCACGTTAACTAAGTTAACGTGACTCTTAACGTGGATCATTGCCAAGTTCTCTAACGTTAGTGGTGTTTACTTTTACCACTAACGTTGGAGGCAAACGTTATTGGTGTTCACGTTTTCTCTTAACGTTGGTATTCCCTTTTGCTTTTACGTTAACTACCATGTTAACTTAGTTAACGTGGCAAGTAAGGTGAGCTATGGATGGCTTCACAGGCATTATTGGTGATCGCTTTTCTCATTAACGTTGCAAGCTTTTTACCATTCTACGTTATTGTTCACATTAACTAGGTTAACGTGAAGACTAACGTGGCTCTTCCTTGCTTCCTTTGCCCTGAAATTAAGCAATTAAAGTGCATCAAAGCTCTAGCCAAGGTCATGAGATTATGCATCATCAATTTATCATGCAATTCTAGCAAAATTCTCATGAAATCCACAATAGTTGCTTAAATCAAGGTGTGAGTGTATTTTTATCCAAAACATGCCTTATTTACTAAGAAATTGCATGAACCTTTCCTAAAACAGTAAAGAAAAGGTCAGTGAAACTGGCCTAGATGCCCTGGCATCAATCACCGTTGTCAATGGCTACATCCCATCTTCTCAGTGAAAATGGTCAAAATGCTCTGTCACAGCACGGCTAATCATCTATCGGTTCTCGATCATGTTGGAATAGAATCTATTGATTCTTTTGCGTTTGTCATCACACCCAACAATCGCGAGTTTGAAGCTCGTCACAGCCATTCAATCCCTGAATCCTACTTGGAATACCACAGACAAGGTTTAGACTTTCCGGATCCTCAAGAGTGGCCGCCAAAGGGTTCTAGCTTATACCACGAAGATTCTGATTAAGGAACCCAAGAGATATGTGCTCGGTCTAAGGTAGAACGGAAGTGGTTGTCAGTCATGCGTTCATAAGGATGGATGATGATGAGTGTCACAGATCATCACATCCATCAGGTTGAAGTGCAACGAATATCTTAGAACAAGAATAAGCTGAATTGAATAGAAAACTATAGTACTTTGCATTAAAACTCGAGGTACAGCAGAGCTCCACACCTTAATCTATGGTGTATAGAAACTCCACTGTTGAAAATACATAAGTGATCAAGGTTCAGGCATGGCCGAATGGCCAGCCCCCAAAGTCTAAGAGCTAAACATCCAAAGATGGATGCTATAATAAAAGATGAAACCCAGATGTCTAATACAATAGTAAAATGTCCTATTTATACTAGACTAGCTACTAGGGTTTACAGAAATAAGTAATAAATGCAGAAATCCACTTCTGGGGCCCACTTGGTGTGTGCTTAGGCTGAGCATGAGCTTTACACGTGCAGAGGCTTCTCTTGGAGTTGAACGCCACATTGTAGCGTGTTTTTAGCGTTCAACTCTGGTTCGTGATGTGTTTCTGGCATTTGACTCCAGAATGCAACATGGAACTGGTGTTGAGCGCCAGTTTGCATCGTCTAATCTCGAATAAAGTATGGACTATTATAAATTGCTGGAAAGCTCTGGATGTCTACTTTCCAACGCCATTGAGAGTGAGCCATTTGGAGTTCTGTAGCTCCAAAAAATCCATTTCGAGTGCAGGGAGGTCAGAATCCAACAGCATCAGCAGTCCTTTGTCAGCCTTCTATCAGAGTTTTGCTCAGGTCCCTCAATTTCAGCCAGAAAATACCTGAAATTACAGAAAAACACACAAAACTCATAGTAAAGTCCAGAAATGTGAATTTTGCATAAAACTAATGAAAACATCCCTAAAAGTAGCTAGATCCTACTAGAAACTACCTAAAAACTATGCCAAAAAGCGTATAAATTATCCGCTCATCACCTACCTACCTCACTTTCAAATTCAAACACTTTTCCCTCCCAAACCCACCTAATTCCATTCGGCCACTCTCCCTCTCTTTCCCTATAAATACCCCTCTTCACTCCATTTTCACACATCACAAACACTCTCTTACCCCCTTGGCCGAACCACTATCTCCCTCCATCTCCTCCATTTTCTTCTTCTCCCCCTTCTTTCTTTCTTCTTTTGCTTGAGGACGAGCAAACCTTTTAAGTTTGGTGTAGTAAAAGCATTATTTTTTGTTTTTCCATAACCATTTATGGCACCTTAAGCCTGTGGCTAGAGGATGGTTGTAGTTCATCCAACGTTCCATCATTCCTACTAGCAACCGATCTGAAGTGACTGTGGATCGGGCCATCATGATCCATAGTATCATGATTGGGGAGGAAGTAAAAGTTCATGAGATCATACCTCTAGAACTCTACAAGGTGGCTGACAAGTCCTCCACCTTGGCAAGGTTAGCCTCTCCTCATCTCATTTATCACCTATGCAATTTGGCTGGGATTGACATAGAAGGAGACATCCTCATTGAAGAGGACAAGCCCATCACTAAAAAGAGGATGGAGCAAACAAGAGAGCCCACTTATGGACCTCAACAAGAGCATGAGGAATTTCCTCATCAAAGAAATCCCTGAGATGCCTCAAGGGATACATTTTCCTCCACACAACAATTGGGAGCAACTAAGGATAGGAGCACCAAAAACACTAAGGATGGAGCAACAAAGTTAAGGAAGAGACATAGAGGAGTTTAGGTGTTCCATTGGACCTTCAAGAGGAAGAACTAGCCGCCATCACTAAGGTGGACCCGTTCTTTAATTTTCTTGTTCTTATTTTTCTATTTTTGAATTTGATGCTTTATATGTTATCCATGTTCGTGTCTTCATTACATGATCATTAGTGTCTATGTCTTAAAGCTATGAATAATTCCATGAATCCTTCACCTCTCTTAAATGAAAAATGTTCCTAATTAAAAAAGAACAACAAGTACTTGGATTTCAAATTTTATCTTGAAATTAGTTTAATTATTTTGATGTGGTGGCAATACTTTTTGGTTTCTGAATGAATGCTTGAACAATGCATATTTTTTATAGTGAAGTTTATGAATGTTAAAATTATTGGCTCTTGAAATAATGATGAACAAAGAGAAATGTTATTGATAATCTGAAAAATCATGAAACTGATTCTTGAAGCAAGAAAAAGCAGTGAAAAAAATAGCGAAAAAAAGTGGCGAAAAAATTAAAAGAAAAAGAAAGAAAAAGAAAAAAAGTAAGCAGAAAAAGCCAATAGCCCTTATAACCAAAATGCAAGTGTAAAAAGGATCCAAGGCTTTGAGCATTAATGGATATGAGGGCCTAAAGGAATAAAATTCTGGCCTTAGCGGCTAAATCAAGCTGTCCCTAACCATGTGCTTGTGTCAAAAAGGTCCAAGTGAAAAGCTTGAGACTGAGTGGTTAAAGTCGTGATCCAAAGCAAAAAGAGTGTGCTTAAGAACTCTGGACACCTCTAACTGGGGACTTTAGCAAAGCTAAGTCACAATCTGAAAAGGTTCACCCAGTTATGTGTCTATGGCATTTATGTATCCAGTGGTAATACTGGAAAACAAAGTGCCTAGGGCCACGACCAAGACTCATAAAGTAGCTGTGTTCAAAAATCAACATACTAAACTAGAAGAATCAATAACACTATCTAAAATTCTGAGTTCCTATAGATGCCAATCATTCTGAATTTCAAAGGATAAAGTGAGATGCCAAAACTGTTCAGAAGTAAAAAGCTACTAGCCCCGCTCATCTAATTAGGACTAAGTTTCATTGATATTGTGAGATCCATTGTATATTCTCTTCTTTATATCCTATTTTGTTTTCAGTTGCTTGGGGACAAGCAACAATTTAAGTTTGGTGTTGAGGTGAGCAGATAATTTATACGCTTTTTGGCATTGTTTTTATATAATTTTTAGTAGGATCTAGCTACTTTTTAGTATATTTTTATTAGTTTTTAAGAAAAATTCACATTTCTGGACTTTACTATGAGTTTGTGTGTTTTCTGTGATTTCAGGTATTTTCTGGCCGAAATTGAGGGAGCTGAGCAAAAATCTGATTCAGAGGCTGAAAAAGGACTGCTGATGCTGTTGGATTCTGACCTCCCTGCACTCGAAGTGGAATTTTTAGTGCGCTCTCAATTGCGTTGGAAAGTAGACATCCAGGGCTTTTCAGCAATATATAATAGTCCATACTTTGCCCGAGTTTAGACGACGCAAACTGGCATTCAACGCCAGCTTTCTGCCCTATTCTGGCATTAAACGCCAGAAATAAGTTGCAAGCTAGAGTCAAACACCAGAAACAAGTTACAAACTGGCATTTAACTCCAAGAGAAGTCTCTACATGTGAAAGCCTCAATGCTCAGCCCAAGCACACCAAATGGGCCCGGAAGTGGATTTCTACATCATTTACTTATTTCTGTAAACCCTAGTAACTAGTTTAGTATAAATAGAACTTTTTACTATTGTATTAGTCATCTTTTTTATCATTCTTGATCTTAGGATCATGTCTTTTTCCCTCAATTTCGAATTTATATGCCATTTGGGGAGGCTGGCCATTCGGCCATGCCTAGACCTTGTTCTTATGTTTTTTCAACGGTGGAGTTTCTACACACCATAGATTAAGGTGTGGAGCTCTGCTGTTCCTCGAGTATTAATGCAAAGTACTATTGTTCTTGTATTCAATTCATGCTTATTCTTATTCTAAGATATTCATTCGCACACAAGAACATGATGAATGTGATGATTATGTGACACTCATCACCATTCTCACTTATGAATGCGTGATTGACAACCACTCCCATTCTACATGAAAACAACCTTGAATGTATATCTCTTGGGTTTCTAATCAACAATTCACATCGACTCCCCTCTGACAATGGGGCATCTGAATCCGAGATTAGAATCTTCGTGGTATAGGCTAGAATCTATTGGCTGCTTTCCTGAGATCCGAAAAGTCTAAACCTTGTCTGAGGTATTCTGAGTAGGATTTGGAAAGGGATGATTGTGACGAGCTTCGAACTCGCAACTGTAGGGTGTGGTGAAAGACGCAAAAGGATAGTAAATCCTATTCCTACACGATCGAGAACTAACAGCTGATTAACCATACGATATCTGTGCATGGTATTTTTCATCCGAGATGAGAAATTCGACAGTTGATTAGCCGTACAAAAACCATAGAGGACTATTTTCACTGAGAGGACGGGAAGTAGCCATTGACAATAGTGACACCCAACATACAGCTTGCCATAGAAATGAGTATGAAGGATTGGATGAAAGCAGTAGGAAAGTAGAGATTCAGAAGGAATAATGCATCTCCATACGCTTATCTGAAATTCCCACCAATGAATTACATGAGTATCTCTATCTTTATTTTATGTTTTTTTTATCTTTTAATTTTCAAAACTATATAACCATTTGAATCCGCCTGACTGAGATTTACAAGATGACTATAGCTTGCTTCAAGCCGACAATCTCCGTGGGATCTACCCTTACTCACGTAAGGTTTATTACTTGGATGACCCAGTGCACTTGCTGGTTAGTTGTGCGAAGTTGTGAAAAAGAGTTGAGATTACAATTTTGTGTACCAAGTTATTGGCGCCATTGATATTACAATTTTGTGCACCAGTTTCTCGTATCTAACATGTAATGTAATGTGAAAACTTAGGCTAGTGACCCTAGGATAGGAATTGAATTTGTGATGTAGTTGATTGGTTGAAATGGACTGTATTGATTATGTAGTTGTTAGTTGTGGAGGGTGTAATTGATGTCCTTGCTGATGATGCATGTGACTTGTATATGATGATGATTGGTATGTATAAAGGTTGATTTGAATTTGATATTGAACTTGATATGGATATTTGATGATGTATATTGAATTTTGTGGAATTGAAAGTATTGGATTGGAATTTGATGAAAATGGAGAATTGGTAGGATGATGAATGTATATTGTATATTATTGAACTTGAAATGTTGAGTTGAGATTTATGAAGGATGATGAATTGGTAAAGGTTTGAATTGATTTTAAAAGGTTAAAAGTAGTATCTTTTGAAATTGGAGGTTTGTATAGTTTTGTGAAAATTATGACTTTGACCCAACTTTGGCAGAGCAGAACTTGGTCTCTAGACTTTCGTTTCGTATCAAACTTATTTAGAAAGAAAGTTTGGTCCGAGATGTTTATGCCGTTTGAAAAAGGAGGAAAAATGTTTTAAAATGAGAAAGTTATGCTTGATCAAACTTTGGTGTACAAAGTTTAAAATCCTAGACATAACAGCTTTTTGAAGCTTCTGCTACATATGCGTACCAGACCCCCATCATACGAGGCCATTCATTTCTGTTTGGTGCGTGTACGTACGCGGGCATGTGCTGTGTACGTGTCATGGGCCAAAAGGGACACTCGCGTATGCGGGCACACAGCTGCGTACACAGACGCTCATCTCTGACCAGTCTACTTGCGTATGCAGACAAAGGATGAGTGCACATATTGAGAAAAATTGCGTTCTTGCGTATGCGTGACATGGCTCGCTTGCGGAGTCCTGTTTTCTTTCAAATTTTAATTTTTTATTTTTATGGCATTTCTCCAGCTTTCAAAATCTTATTTTCTCTTGTTTAAAGCCTGGTAGATTGATTTTGAGTAATAAAGTATAATGGGGACTATAAGGAAGGTTACTTGTAGATGAAGTAAGGTGTGAATTAGTGATAAACCATGATTGATGATGATTATATGAGTTTGCTGATGATGATGGTGGAAGTGTTGTTTATGTTATGAGTCGGATGGCTGTATATGATAATGAATTATGGCTAGTTATGGATTGTGTTATGAGTAATGTTGAATTATGGCTGAGCATGAATATGTATGATTATTGATTTGATAATATGATTGTTGCACTTCCAAATATCTGAGATATGAGTTTTCCTGGGTGAAAGCAGTGGCTAGCCACCACATGCTCCAGGTTGAGACTCGATACTCTGCTGACCCTATGTCGTAACTGTGGCCGGACACTGTGAAAGTTCCGGATGAGCTCGCCCCTATGAATAAACACCAGTGGGGGTGTTATATGATTATGATTTAGAAATTACTAGAGATGGGAATGCATGAGAAAGGGACAGTCCAATGGTTAGCTACTAGGACTTGTCAGGTTGGCTTTATAACCGACAAATGAGACTCATCAACCAATAGGACACGCATGCATCATATGCATCTATGTGTTTGTTTGGTATGCCTTATTTGGATTGCCTAGTTGCTTGTATAAAATATTTACTACCTGTTTATTTCCTATATGTGCTTTTTACTTGTGATTTTCCTTGTATGTAATTATAGTGTTTGTAACAATTGATTCCGGTGGTGGTTAGGAAGTTAGAAGGAGTTAGAAAGGGAAGTTTTAGATAGATTGAAGACCCTTAGCTAGTTGCCTTTATTTTATGGGTTAGTAACGTTTATAGGATTTAATTCATATGACGGAAGTTCTAGGATTGCCTTTGATTTTCCCAGGACATTATATGTTAGATATGTAGGCGCTGTTACCATGCTGAGAACCTCTAATTCTCATCCCATACATATTTTATGGTCTTCAGATGCAGGATGTAAGGCACCTCGCTGAGGCATGCTGGAATCTTCTGATAGTAAAAATCTTTGTGCTTTTGGGGCTTATTTTGGTTATATGTATATATGTAGCTACTTATTATCTCCATTATTATGTATATGATGTATTAACTTCATCTTAAAGGTGATTTTGGAGAAACAGGTTCGGTAAACTTTGTATTTTGGGTTCTTTGGGTCCTCTTATATAAATATGTATATATACTTATGTGCTCTGGCCGGTTTATCTTCGCGAGCTAAGTCTTGAGCTTTGTTAGCTGTATTTTAGAACTCTTTTGTTTATTACCATGATGGCTTACTCTTTAAAGGCTCAAAGTTATAAAACCTTTTTCAAACTATATTATATGTATAATTTTACTTTTAAAGGTTGTAATGCCTCACTACCTCCGTTATATGACTTAAGCATAAGACTCTGTGTGGTAGGATATTACATTATGGTATCAGAGAAGTTTGTTCCTGTAGAGTCTGGGGGACGGACTGACTATACTTCCAGGCATACTCTGGGTGTCTGTACATGCTAATTAGGATACCTAACTAATTTATATGGCATGAATGTTCACGAGCATGCATTTGGAAATTCGAAGCACTAGACTTGAGATATTGAGACTGATCACCTTGATATCACTTGTTTGGTGTGACAGGGACCAAATGACGTCTCGTGGATGCAGTCGAGGTTGTGGATAGAGAGGCAATAAGGTAACCGTACTAGTAAGAAGTCTGATCGAATTTGTGACTACGATGGCGAGTGTGGCTGCTACTATTAGTGTTGTTGTTGCTACCGTAACCAACCAAGCTTTGAATAGAATGGAACAACAGACCGGGCGCGACACAGAAGGCGGTACTAAACGTGATGGGGTAGATATTAACCAGAATGTTGGGGTACCAATGGACATGGTGAGTTATCTGGAGTTAGTTTACTCGGGTCAAGTAATGGGAGGATGCTCAAGAAGGATTGTGAATGCAAGGAGTGACCGCTAAAAGTCCTATAAAAGGAGAAAAGGAAAGAAACTACCCTAGGGAGCCAAAGTTTCAAGAGAAATGGCGATTGCCAGCGACACGGCAAGGAAACACAAACGAAGTGGCGTTCAGAGAATTTAACGTGCCCGAGATGCAGAAAATATCATCTGGACAAGCCATGCCATTTGGGTACAGGTCTATGCTACAGTTGTGGTTTACTTGGGAATATGTCTTTGAATTGTCCACACAAACAAAGTGGGGATGCAGCCAAGTATGATTCTCAGATTCAAGGTAATTGTGAACTTGTACCTACATTGATTTAACCATCTTACCTAACATGGGGACGTAGTATTCCTTTGTAACACGCGATTATATTTTGAGTACCGTACTTTTTCTAAATGTATTAGCAGCTGATGATCTTCAGTTACAAAGATAAAGTAGTCTTTGGTTAATATAGAGGAGTGGCTAGGTTCTTAGAGGCTAACAAATTAGAGTGACACAGCGAAAGCGGGTTGAGCTAATTCGGGCATTTAATTTGAGTTACCCCTAAGGGATCGGGTGTATGTATAATTGCATAGGATTGTTACTCTAATCTAGTGACACTGAACAGTAGTAGAGAAAAATGACAACTGTTTATCTTTTAATCACTAATTGGTCAGTTGGTGAGTGAAGTTTTGACTGAACCCCTACTATGAGAGAGTTTTCTCGAGGCATTTCTTGAGGACGTACCAAAGGTTCTACCTCTGAAAAAGATTTAATTGATGATAAACTTGTACCGAAAACTGGACTAGTCTCGATTGCGTCGAATAAAAAAGACACCGCTTGAATCGACAGAACTTAGGATTTGGTTGGAGGGAGTAATGGAAGAGAAATTGTCCGACCATGTGTTTCCTTATGGGAGCATCGGTTATGGTTTAGTTATGTTTATAAGATTTAATTATATGATGGAAGTTCAAGGATTGCCTTTTATTTTTCCAGGTTATATGTTAGAAATGTGTGCACTGTTACCATGCTGAGAACCTCTAGTTCTCACCCCATACATATTTTATGATTTTCAGATGCAGGACGTAAGGCACCTCACTGAGGCATGCTGGAATATTTTGATAGCAAAGATCTTTGTGATTTTCGGGCTTATTTTGGTTATATGTATATATGTAGCTACTTATTATCTCCACTATTATGTATATGATGTATTAACTTCCTTTTGAGATGATTTTGGAGAAATGGGTTCTTTAAACTTTGTATTTTGGTTTCTTTGGGTCCTCTTAGATAAATATGTATATATACTTATGTGGTTTGGTTGGTTTATCTTCGCGAGCCGAGTCTTGAGCTTTGTTAGCTATATTTTGGAACTCTTTGTTTATTACCATCATAGCTTACTCTTACCTTGCTCTGTGTACGCTGTCATTTCGTGAGTGTTGCGCTTTTCGAAGTAACAATTTTGCTTTACCCATTTTCTTCAAAGGCTCCTAGTTATAAAACCTTTTTCAAACTCTATTATATGTATAATTTTACTTTTAGAGGTCGTAATAACTCACCACCTATGTTTTATGACTTAAGCATAAGACTCTGTATGGTAGGGTGTTACAACGTGTTCTTGAGATTCTCCCACCACATTGATGCATGCTTCTTCAACTTGATTGCTACAAGCTTCACACGCTTGTCATCTAAAATGTCTTTTAACTTTATCATTCTTTGAAAAGTTATGAATATCAACTTTGATTCCTAAGTATTTAGCCTTGTAATTTGTGGTGTTATGTTGTGCTTTTCGTATGGCAAATCTTCGTACGAAGAATAATAAAATGAATTTGCATTATCCTCTTCGCTAGAAGAACTGTCATCACTCTACTTGCCATAATTATTTTGAGCTGTTTCATATCTTGCAAGTTGTTCCTGAAACTCCTTAACTTGATGCATAATTCTACCATTTCAAACTCTTGAGTTGCTCTACGCTTTGGAGCTATCTCTTACTATTATACAATGATCATGATACTTTGATAACGATGTTATGATGATACACCGATGACGACTATGATTATGCACGATGATGACAAGAATGCACCAACGACGATAATGTTGGGAATTCACTAAAGATAATCACCAGAGAAATGGCACCAAAAAAAAGAGAAAAAGAACAATATTACCCAAAACTCTGTAGCAAACAACCCGCACTGAGCGAGAGAACCACATTGATGACCCATACCTACAAACCAAATAATATTTTACTAGAGCAAGGCAATGACCAACCTTATTCTGATACCAAACTGACGCTGAGACGTTATTTGAATCACCAATTTTGGCGAGGTTAACAACCTGCTATAGTGAAAATAGCCAAGAACCCACATTGGTTGGCCAAGATAAGGATGTACCTCTTACTCATGAAAGAGCTTAAAAGAAAATAAGCATACCACCTATTTAAATATAACTCAATTAATGCAACTTGATAAGCAAAAAGGAGTACATATACATATTTATACTAGTAGAAGAGAGAAATACTTCATAAATTAAATTAACAACATAACTATAAAAATATATGCTCATGCATCAAACAAAAATGAGTTTAAATTAATTCACTTCAATTAATTTTGAGACAACCAGCTAAAAAGCCTAATATAACTGTATAAGAAACTGCTTGTACGGGTTGTGGGGGAGGTAGAGGATCGGCCGGGCTTGATAGAGATAGGTTGGACTCTTGGAATGGTGGGAGGTGGTACCTACAAAGAGACTCTGACGCCCAAGTCAGAATAGGTCTGAAAGGTGTAAGTATGGATTAGGATTGAGTAACGTACCTGAGAAAGCACTTGGCTCCCTTTATATAGTTTGCAGTCGTTATCATCTTATCTTGTTAGCTAAGATAAGGAGTATTTGAATTTTGAATATTGGCTTGGGCAGTTATGCTTCCCAAGTCGGGTTAGGCCATGATGATGGCCTGAGTCCAGGTATCTGGGTCAAGTTAATTTGAGGGGAAGGGGACCCAGGAACCGGGTCCATAATAGTTGTCCCAGAACGAGAGAGTGGGTGGACCCAGTCTTGCTGCTTGGGAGTGCTTGGTTATACGAACCGTGAGGCGAGGTGATTGTGAGTGTACGAGGGGTGTCCTCTTTGGGGGATTGTGTGCCTGGTCCAGGAGTCTTCACATGTCAAGCTATGCTGAAGCCTTAAGTCGTTGGTCCATTGCATTTCTTTCGAGGGAGCTTTGTCCTTGCATTCCCCTAGGCGTCATAATGACCCTTAGTAGGAGGAGAGAGGTTTTGTTGTGCATTTCCCTCCTTGCCCCTAACTTTTCGTATTTCTTTTTAAAAAATATTGGCGGTTTTCATTTGCAGCTGCCTCTTCTCTTTCTATTTTTCCCTTTTACCTGACATAAGGCATTCTATGTGAAATTTCTTTGGCATCGCATTGAGCATCTGGTGGTCGTGTTACTTCGTGCATTTATTTGCGTTGGTTCTTCCTCTGTTTCCTTATTAACCAGGTTGGTTTTCCTGTTATCTTGCTTTTGTAATGGAGTTTAGTTTACTGTTCAGTGTTATTTTGCTTGCTTTGTGTTTTATCAAAGGAAAAAATGCACATCTAGGATACTGTGGTTTAGTGTAGTTTTGAGGTTTTTTCGATAGGATGTTTCTATTTAGTATGGTTTAGGGATCGTCTGTGTATTTTATGTTTTTTGGGTAGTAGGTTGACAGTGGAAAAATCCTATATTGGATATAGGTTTGCTGCGATGGAGGGGAGTTCAGGGGAACCCGGGTCCTACCTTCCCGGGGAGGGTATGTGATGACAATTGTCACCACATACCCATTTTTCAAGCTAAATTCACTTGTTTCATTAGTCTTTATGCACTTTCTTGCATCCTAAGTAAGGGATTTGGAATGAAAATGCATAACTTCTCTAAATCAAACAACCACCATTAAATTGATGCTAAAACATGAGGTTTGAGCTAAAATTTATTGATTTTTTAATGAATTATAAACCTTATGAGTTTAGAGATACTTTGATTGGTTGTTTTGGTTTCTTGTAGGTGAAGAAAGGAAGAAAAGAAGAAAAATGTGGCTTAAGAAGTGTGGCCAAGAGAAGAGAAGTATGGTGCAACATAGAAGGAGGAAGCAAACACTGCCCTTCATGAGAGCACATTGACTTTCAGGAGAGCAGCATAATGAATCAAGCCTTGAAAAGCATCACTGCCCTACCCACAATAAGCGCAGAGCACAATTTTATGCCAAGGAACAAAGGAAGCAAAAACTCTGCCCTGCCCTCCTCAAGAGCAATAACGGGCTTTCATGAAAAATAATTCAAAGGAAATTGCTTCCTAGTGTTCCCTATGAGTTTCGAACCCAAGAACAAGGAGGAAAGGAGTAGCGCTCAAATACAAGGAAAACAAGCAAAAATTGGCTTGTTTTCGATCTCCAAGAATCGAACACAGCACCATGAGGAAGCAAGGAACTAGGCGTTACTTTGGTGCCAAGAAAACCACGAAAAAAAGAGCAGCGTGTGCCTCCACCAAGTTTCGAACTTGGGACTTCATCCATTGGCAACACTGCCCTGCCCTTCACAAGGGCAGGGCAGCATTTCTTGGTGCATGGCGCAGCATTTTGGACGCACGAGCATGAGCACTCGGCCAGCAGCACGCACGCACGGGCAGCACTTGGCGCACCATGGCAACACTGCCCTGCCCTCAACAAGGGCAGGGCAGCATCTTGAACACGCACCAAACACGCACGCAATGAGGCCGCATGCACCATTTCCTGCTCTGCCCTCCACAAGGGCGGGGCAGCCTCCTGGAAGCTACTTTTTCATGGGCTGAAAATTGGATTAAAAATCCAATTTAATTCATTTCTTCACAAAATCAAAAGCCCATCCAAATTCCAAAATCCAAGAATAGAAAGTGTATAAATAGGAAATAGTTTGATGTAATTAGGACCTTTTTTTTTATTTTTGAATTTTTCACATCTTCAGACTTGATTTTGAGAGCTTGGAACTGAGATTTTAGAGAATTGGGAAGGAGAATTGATCTCTCTTCTTCCTTGTTCTTGCTTGAGCACTTTTTACTTTTCTTATTTGAGTCTTGGGTGTGAAGAATTGAGGAATTTCTGTCTCAATCTCCATTCAAGATCTCTTTAATTTCCTTTCTGCATAATTGAGTTCAATTCCATTTCCTTCACTGCTGCAATCTTTAATTTCTTGTTAATTGCCTTGTGAACTTGGATCTGGGAAGGGCAATTGAGATCTAGACTCTGCTATCTAGTCTCTGGAGCCCTGAGTTCTAATTCTCTTTTCGGTTCTTCTGCTGAACCATTACATTTTCACTTTCTGTTTGAATCTTAGTTACTTTCAATTCATCTTCTGCTTTATTAATTGCTGCAATTAAATTTTCCTTGCTTAATTTCTGAATTCCCAGTCCTCAAATCCCTTTTCCATTCAAGCAATTTATATTTCTTGCACTTTAAGTTACTACAATTTACATTTCTTGCACTTTAAGTTTCAGTCATTTAATTTCTTATTCTTTAAGATTCAGCTCTTTTACTTTTAGTTCTCTCTAATTTCTGCAATTCATCCCTCTCCCTTTACATTTTCTGCTATTTACTTACTGTTGGATACAAAATCACTCAACCAATACTTGATTTGCTTGACTAAATTAACCACTGAACTAAAATTGCTCAATCCTTCAATCCCTGTGGGATCGACCTCACTCCCGTGAGTTTTATTACTTGATGCGACCCGGTACACTTGCCGGTGAGTTTTGTGTTGGATCGTTTTCCACACATCAAGTTTTTGGCGCCGTTGCCGGGGATTGAAATAGATTGACAATGATTAAGTGAAGTGGTGGTCTAGATCAAGCACTTTTTCTTTATTTTTAACTAACACACTAACTGTTTGAGACTTTGCCTCTACTAACTCTAACTGTACTCAAGTTACAGAGTGCTCTATTTTAGTTTCTGGCTCTGCTTGTGTTTCTTCTTTTGTGACAAGAGGAAAGAGCAATGAATCCACACCTTTTGATCCTGAAACACTTTGGAAGTTGAGCAAGAATAAGGAATGTCAGGCTAGTGACATTAAAAGAGCGCTTGTTGGGAGGCAACCCAACCTGATGTAGTTTCTTTTCATAGCTATTTTAATAAAAAGGTTGAATAATTGGTCTGTATTGCAAGGAGCTAAGTTTGGTGTTGCACACCAAAACAATTTAAGGGAGAATGAAGGATTCTAAGTTTGGTGTTCCACCAAAAATCTCATTTAAAAACACATTCTCACCTCTTGCATAATGCTAGCTCCAAGCAATCAAACAAATTATCCAACTATTTAACTTCTTTCTAGCTTTAATTCCATAACCTTTAGCAAGAACACAAGGTTTCACATATGGTTAACTTGTTGCATCAGAGGCAGTGGCAAGCAATTAAGTTTGGTGTTCCCACACAAAAATAAATCCAAGAGCCACACTCAATTTATGCATACTAACCATGCAATTAAGGGCTTGAGAAGCGAGCAACTTTTGAGAATTATGCAGAAAATTAGTCAACCATTGATGATATTGTGCATTTTAACTCAAAGAGAACACAACAGAAAGAAGAATCAAAGGGCTGCAACTTCAAAGGTTGTATCTAGACTTAATCCTTGCTGCTGAGAAGTGTTTTGAATCAGGAATTCTTGTATGTCTTGCTAAAGTGTTCATCTAGTTGCAAGTGAAGTTGTTTGATTAAGTATGATAATTTGCATAATGCTTGTCATTCATCACTTAGCTTTAAATTTTGTTTTGTTTCCCATATGCTTGAATAAAAGAGAAATATTTGAATTAGAAAGTAAATATCCAATGTTGCATAAGTTAGAATGGAAGTTAATGGTGGTGTATGTGTCTGATTAAATGCATAACTCATGAAATAATTGCTGCATGATATAATTTTCATTGAAGTGTGAGCTAGCTTGCTATTATAAAGGTTCCTATCAGTGAAGAAAAAAACCCTTGAGAACAAAAATAAAATAGAAAGAAAAGGAAGAAGAAAAAGCCAATGTGGCAAGAAAAACAAAGAATAAAGGGTGGACACCAATAGCTTGGACACTAGGACACATACCTGTGGTGTTCTTGTACTAGGATATGCTTGGACAAGTAAATTCTGAGGGGTATTTTAAAACCCGGTCACTTAGATCAACTAATTTGGGATGGCCAATTGAAAGTCCACAATAAAGAGCCACCTAGATACAGAACATTTAGTTATTCAAAGAGATGCTGGGCATCAATGATCCTAGGAGGAAATAGTGAGCCATGTGTCTGTGGTGGAGAAATGTTGAGTAAAAATAAAGCCAAAGGCTACTACAGCATTTGACACCAAGCCTTCAAAGAATAATAAGCTTGTTAAGCAAAATGAGAAAAGAAAAGTTAGCAAGGGAGCAAGTAAAGAGTAAACCTTATAACAGCAAGTTTAGTGAGCCTTTGAGGAAAAGTGTATATTATGTAACAGCAAACAATAACTGAGTTATCATTGTCTGCATAAAAACTCCATGAATCAAGTTCTGCTATATGCCTAATGAGGATATGTTTGCTCTTCTTGTTCATTCCATTTTCTCTTAGTTTTGATACTTGCTTGGGGACAAGCAAGATTTAAGTTTGGTGTTGTGATGACAAGTCATCATATACCCATTTTTCAAGCTAAATTCACTTGTTTCATTAGTCTTTATGCACTTTCTTGCATCCTAAGTAAGGGATTTGGAATGAAAATGCATAACTTCTTTAAATCAAACAACCACCATTAAATTGATGCTAAAACATGAGGTTTGAGATAAAATTTATTGATTTTTTAATGAATTATAAACCTTATGAGTTTAGAGATACTTTGATTGGTTGTTTTGGTTTCTTGTAGGTGAAGAAAGGAAGAAAAGAAGAAAAACGTGGCTTAAGAAGTGTGGCCAAGAGAAGAGAAGTATGGTGCAACATAGAAGGAGGAAGCAAACACTGCCCTCCATGAGAGCACACTGCCTTCCAGGAGAGCAGCATAATGAATCAAGCCTTGAAAAGCATCACTGCCCTGCCCACAATAAGGGTGGAGCACAATTTTATGCCAAGGAACAAAGGAAGCAAAAACTCTGCCCTGCCCTCCTCATGAGCAATATCGGGCTTTCATGAAAAATAATTCAAAGGAAATTGCTTCCTAGTGTTCCCTATGGGTTTTGAACCCAAGAACAAGGAGGAAAGGAGTAGCGCTCAAATACAAGGAAAACAAGCAAAAATTGGCTTGTTTTCAATCTCCAAGAATCGAACACAGCACCATGAGGAAGTGGTGCGCGAAATTGTGATCAATACTTTTCACAACTCAAATAATCCCCGGTAATGAATCCAAAAACTTGGTGTTCAATACCATGGCATAAACACAACTTCGCACAACTAACCAGCAAGTGTACTGGGTCGTCCAAGTAATAAACCTTACGCGAGTAAGGGTCGATCCCACAGAGATTGTTGGTATGAAGCAAGCTATGGTCACCTTGTAAATCTTAGTCAGGCAAACTCATGTGGGTATGGTGATATACGAATAAAACATAAAGATAAAGATAGAGATACTTATGTAATTCATTGGTAGGAATTTCAGATAAGAGTATGAAGATGCTGGTTCCTTCCGTCTCTCTGCTTTCCTACTGTCTTCATCCAATCCTTCTTACTCCTTTCCATGGCAAGCTCAAGCAAGGGTTTCACTGTTTTCAATGGCTACCTCCCATCCTCTCAGTGGAAATGTTCAACGCACCCTGTCACGGCATGGCTATCCATCTGTCGGTTCTCGATCAGGCCGGAATAGAATCCAGTGATTCTTTTGCATCTGTCACTAACGCCCCGCCCTCAGGAGTTTGAAGCACGTCATAGTCATTCAATCATTGAATCCTACTCAGAATACCACAGACAAGGTTAGACCTTCCGGATTCTCTTGAATGCCGCCATCAGTTCTAGCCTATACCACGAAGACTCTGATCTCACGGAATGGCTGGCTCGGTTATCAGGCGAGCACTCGGTTGTCAGGCGATCAACCATGCATCGTGTATCAGGAATCCAAGAGATATTCACCCAATCGAAGGTAGAACGGAGGTGGTTGTCAGTCACACGTTCATAGGTGAGAATGATGATGAGTGTCACGGTTCATCACATTCATCAAGTTGAAGAACAAGTGATATCTTAGAACGAGAACAAGCGGAATTGAATAGAAGAACAATAGTAATTGCATTAATACTCGAGGTACAGCAGAGCTCCACACCTTAATCTATGGTGTGTAGAAACTCCACCGTTGAAAATACATAAGAACAAGGTCTAGGCATGGCCGAATGGCCAGCCTCCCAATGATCTAAGATCTAAAGAAAGAGATTCCAAAGATCCGAAGATTAGAAGCTTCAAATACAATAGCAAAAGGTCCTACTTATAGAGAACTAGTAACCTAAGGTTTACAGAGATGAGTAAATGACATAAGAATCCACTTCCGGGCCCACTTGGTGTGTGCTTGGGCTGAGCAATGAAGCATTTTCGTGTAGAGACTCCTCTTGGAGTTAAACGCCAGCTTTGGTGCCAGTTTGGGCGTTTAACTCCCATTCTTGTGCCACTTCCGGCGTTTAACGCTGGGAATTCTGAGGGTGACTTTGAACGCCGGTTTGGGCCATCAAATCTTGGGCAAAGTATGGACTATCATATATTGCTAGAAAGCCCAGGATGTCTACTTTTTAACGCCGTTGAGAGCGCGCCAATTGGGCTTCTGTAGCTCCAAAAAATCCACTTCGAGTGCAGGGAGGTCAGAATCCAACAACATCTGCAGTCCTTTTTAGTCTCTGAATCAGATTTTTGCTCAGGTCCCTCAATTTCAGCCAGAAAACACCTGAAATCACAGAAAAACACACAAACTCATAGTAAAGTCCAGAAAAGTGAATTTTAACTAAAAACTAATAAAAATATACTAAAAACTAACTAGATCATACTAAAAACATACTAAAAACAATGCCAAAAAGCGTACAAATTATCCGCTCATCAGGAAGCAAGGAACTAGGCGTTACTTTGGTGCCAAGAAAACCAAGAAAAAAAGAGCAGCGTGTGCCTCCACCAAGTTTTGAACTTGGGACTTCATCCATTGGCAACACTGCCCTGCCCTCCACAAGGGCAGGGCAGCATTTCTTGGTGTATGGCGCAACATTTTGGATGCACATGCATGAGCACTCAGCCAGCAGCACGCACGCACGGGCAGCACTTGGCGCACCATGGCAACACTGCCCTGCCCTCCACAAGGGCAGGGCAGCATCTTGAACATGCACCAAGCACGCACGCAATGAGGCCGCATGCACCATTTCCTGCTCTGCCCTCCACAAGGGCAGGGCAGCCTCCTGGAAGCTACTTTCTCATGGGCTGAAAATTGGATTAAAAATCCAATTTAATTCATTTCTTCACAAAATCAAAAACCCATCCAAATTCCAAAATCCAAGAATAGAAAGTGTATAAATAGGAGATACTTTGATGTAATTAGGACCTTCTTTTTGATTTTTGAATTTTTCACATCTTCAGACTTGATTTTGAGAGCTTGGAACTGAGATTTTAGAGAATTGGGAAGGAGAATTGATCTCTCTTCTTCCTCGTTCTTGCTTGAGCACTTTTTACTTTTCTTATTTGAGTCTTGGGTGTGAAGAATTGAGGAATTTCTGTCTTAATCTCCATTCAAGATCTCTTTAATTTCCTTTCTGCATAATTGAGTTCAATTCCATTTCCTTCACTGCTGCAATCTTTAATTTCTTGTTAATTGCCTTGTGAACTTGGATCTGTGAAGGGCAATTGATATCTAGACTCTGCTATCTAGTCTCTAGAGCCCTGAGTTCTAATTCTCTTTTCGATTCTTCTGCTGAACCATTACATCTTCACTTTCTGTTTGAATCTTAGTTACTTTCAATTCATCTTCTGCTTTATTATTTGCTGCAATTAAATTTCCCTTGCTTAATTTCTGAATTCCCAGTCCTCAAATCCCTTTTCCATTCAAGCAATTTATATTTCTTGCACTTTAAGTTACTACAATTTACATTTCTTGCACTTTAAGTTTCAGTCATTTAATTTCTTGTTCTTTAAGATTCAGCTCTTTTACTTTCAGTTCTCTCTAATTTCTGCAATTCATCCCTCTCCCTTTACATTTTCTGCTATTTACTTACTGTTGGATACAAAATCACTCAACCAATACTTGATTTGCTTGACTAAATTAACCACTGAACTAAAATTGCTCAATCCTTCAATCCTTGTGGGATCGACCTCACTCCCGTGAGTTTTATTACTTGATGCGACCCGGTACACTTGCCGGTGAGTTTTGTGTTGGATCGTTTTCCACACGTCAAGTTTTTGGCGCCGTTGCCGGGGATTGAAATAGATTGACAATGATTAAGTGAAGTGGTGGTCTAGATCAAGCACTTTTTCTTTATTTTTAACTAACACACTAACTGTTCGAGACTTTGCCTCTACTAACTCTAACTGTACTCAAGTTACAGAGTGCTCTGTTTTAGTTTCTGGCTCTGCTTGTGTTTCTTCTTTTGTGACAGGAGAAAAGAGCAATGAATCCACACCTTTTGATCCTGAAACACTTTGGAAGTTGAGCAAGAATAAGGAATGTCAAGCTAGTGACATTAAAAGAGCGCTTGTTGGGAGGCAACCCAACCTGATGTAGTTTCTTTTCATAGCTATTTTAATAAAAAGGTTGAATAATTGGTCTGTATTGCAAGGAGCTAAGTTTGGTGTTGCACACCAAAACAATTTAAGGGAGAATGAAGGATTCTAAGTTTGGTGTTCCACCAAAAATCTCATTTAAAAACACATTCTCACCTCTTGCATAATGCTAGCTCCAAGCAATCAAACAAATTATCCAACTATTTAACTGCTTTCTAGCTTTAATTCCATAACCTTTAGCAAGAACACAAGGTTTCACATATGGTTAACTTGTTGCATCAGAGGCAGTGGCAAGCAATTAAGTTTGGTGTTCCCACACCAAAATAAATCCAATAGCCACACTCAATTTATGCATACTAACCATGAAATTAAGGGCTTGAGAAGCAAGCAACTTTTGAGAATTATGCAGAAAATTAATCAACCATTGAAGATATTTTGCATTTTAACTCAAAGAGAACACAGCAGAAGGAAGAATCAAAGGGCTGCAACTTCAAAGGTTGTATCTAGACTTAATCCTTGCTGCTGAGAAGTGTTTTGAATCATGAATTCTTGTATGTCTTGCTAAAGTGTTCATCTAGTTGCAAGTGAAGTTGTTTGATTAAGTATGATAATTTGCATAATGCTTGTCATTCATCACTTAGCTTTAAATTTTGTTTTGTTTCCCATATGCTTGAATAAAAGAGAAATATTTGAATTAGAAAGTAAATATCCAATGTTGCATAAGTTAGAATGGAAGTTAATGGTGGTGTATGTGTCTGATTAAATGCATAACTCATGAAATAATTGCTGCATGATATAATTTTCATTGAAGTGTGAGCTAGCTTGCTATTATAAATGTTCCTATCAGTGAAGAAAAAAACCCTTGAGAACAAAAGTAAAATAGAAAGAAAAGAAGAAGAAAAAGCCAATGTGGCAAGAAAAACAAAGAATAAAGGGTGGACACCAATAGCTTGGACCCTAGGACACATGCCTGTTGTGTTCTTGTACTAGGATATGCTTGGACAAGTAAATTCTGAGGGGTATTTTAAAACCCGGTCACTTAGATCAACTGATTTGGGATGGCCAATTGAAAGTCCACAATAAAGAGCAACCTAGATACATAACATTTAGTTATCCAAAGAGATGCTGGGCATCAATGATCCTAGGAGGAAATAGTGAGCCATGTGTCTGTGGTGGAGAAATGTTAAGTAAAAATAAAGCCAAAGGCTACTACAGCATTTGACACCAAGCCTTCAAAGAATAATAAGCTTGTTAAGCAAAATGAGAAAAGAAAAGTTAGCAAGGGAGCAAGTAAAGAGTAAACCTTATAACAGCAAGTTTAGTGAGCCTTTGAGGAAAAGTGTATATTATGTAACAGCAAACAATAACTGAGTTATCATTGTCTGCATAAAAACTCCATGAATCAAGTTCTGCTATATGCCTAATGAGGATATGTTTGCTCTTCTTGTTCATTTTATTTTCTCTTAGTTTTGATGCTTGCTTGGGGACAAGCAAGATTTAAGTTTAGTGTTGTGATGACAAGTCATCATATACCCATTTTTCAAGCTAAATTCACTTGTTTCATTAGTCTTTATGCACTTTCTTGCATCCTAAGTAAGGGATTTGGAATGAAAATGCATAACTTCTTTAAATCAAACAACCACCATTAAATTGACGCTAAAACATGAGGTTTGAGCTAAAATTTATTGATTTTTTAATGAATTATAAACCTTATGAGTTTAGAGATACTTTGATTGGTTGTTTTGGTTTCTTGTGGGTGAAGAAAGGAAGAAAAGAAGAAAAACGTGGCTTAAGAAGTGTGGCCAAGAGAAGAGAAGTATGGTGCAACATAGAAGGAGGAAGCAAACACTGCCCTCTATGAGAGCACACTGCCTTCCAGGAGAGCAGCATAATGAATCAAGCCTTCAAAAGCATCACTGCCCTGCCCACAATAAGGGCGGAGCACAATTTTATGCCAAGGAACAAAGGAAGCAAAAACTCTGCCCTGCCCTCCTCAAGAGCAATAACGGGCTTTCATGAAAAATAATTCAAAGGAAATTGCTTCCTAGTGTTCCCTATGGGTTTTGAACCCAAGAACAAGGAGGAAAGGAGTAGCGCTCAAATACAAGGAAAACAAGCAAAAATTGGCTTGTTTTCGATCTCCAAGAATCGAACACAGCACCATGAGGAAGCAAGGAACTAGGCGTTACTTTGGTGCCAAGAAAACCAAGAAAAAAAGAGCAGCGTGTGCCTCCACCAAGTTTCGAACTTGGGACTTCTTCCATTGGCAACACTGCGCTGCCCTCCACAAGGGCAGGGCAGCATTTCTTGGTGTATGGCGCAACATTTTGGACGCACGGGCATGAGCACTCGGCCAGCAGCACGCACGCACGGGCAGCACTTGGCGCACCATGGCAACACTGCCCTGCCCTCCACAAGGGCAGGGCAGCATCTTGAACACGCACCAAGCACGCACGCAATGAGGCCGCATGCACCATTTCCTGCTCTGCCCTCCACAAGGGCAGGGCAGCCTCCTGGAAGCTACTTTCTCATGGGCTGAAAATTGGATTAAAAATCCAATTTAATTCATTTCTTCACAAAATCAAAAGCCCATCCAAATTCCAAAATCCAAGAATAGAAAGTGTATAAATAGGAGATAGTTTGATGTAATTAGGACCTTCTTTTTTATTTTTGAATTTTTCACATCTTCAGACTTGATTTTGAGAGCTTGGAACTGAGATTTTAGAGAATTGGGAAGGAGAATTGATCTCTCTTCTTCCTCGTTCTTGCTTGAGCACTTTTTACTTTTCTTATCTGAGTCTTGGGTGTGAAGAATTGAGGAATTTCTGTCTCAATCTCCATTCAAGATCTCTTTAATTTCCTTTCTGCATAATTGAGTTCAATTCCATTTACTTCACTACTGCAATCTTTAATTTCTTGTTAATTGCCTTGTGAACTTGGATCTGGGAAGGGCAATTGAGATCTAGACTCTGCTATCCAGTCTCTGGAGCCCTGAGTTTTAATTCTCTTTTCGGTTCTTCTGCTGAACCATTACATTTTCACTTTCTGTTTGAATCTTAGTTACTTTCAATTCATCTTCTGCTTTATTAATTGCTCCAATTAAATTTCCCTTGCTTAATTTCTGAATTCCCAGTCCTCAAATCCCTTTTCCATTCAAGCAATTTATATTTCTTGCACTTTAAGTTACTTCAATTTACATTTCTTGCACTTTAAGTTTCAGTCATTTAATTTCTTGTTCTTTAAGATTCAGCTCTTTTACTTTCAGTTCTCTCTAATTTCTGCAATTCATCCCTCTCCCTTTACATTTTCTGCTATTTACTTACTATTGGATACAAAATCACTCAACCAATACTTGATTTGCTTGACTAAATTAACCACTGAACTAAAATTGCTCAATCCTTCAATCCCTGTGGGATCGACCTCACTCCCGTGAGTTTTATTACTTGATGCGACCCGGTACACTTGCCGGTGAGTTTTGTGTTGGATCGTTTTCCACACATCAAGTTTTTGGCACCGTTGCCGGGGATTGAAATAGATTGACAATGATTAAGTGAAGTGGTGGTCTAGATCAAGCACTTTTTCTTTATTTTTAACTAACACACTAACTGTTTGAGACTTTGCCTCTACTAACTCTAACTGTACTCAAGTTACAGAGTGCTCTGTTTTAGTTTCTGGCTCTGCTTGTGTTTCTTCTTTTGTGACAGGAGGAAAGAGCAATGAATCCACACCTTTTGATCCTGAAACACTTTGGAAGTTAAGCAAGAATAAGGAATGTCAAGCTAGTGACATTAAAAGAGCGCTTGTTGGGACGCAACCCAACCTGATGTAGTTTCTTTTCATAGCTATTTCAATAAAAAGGTTGAATAATTGGTCTGTATTGCAAGGAGCTAAGTTTGGTGTTGCACACCAAAACAATTTAAGGGAGAATGAAGGATTCTAAGTTTGGTGTTCCACCAAAAATCTCATTTAAAAACACATTCTCACCTCTTGCATAATGCTAGCTCCAAGCAATCAAACAAATTATCCAACTATTTAACTGCTTTCTAGCTTTAATTCCATAACCTTTAGCAAGAACACAAGGTTTCACATATGGTTAACTTGTTGCATCAGAGGCAGTGGCAAGCAATTAAGTTTGGTGTTCCCACACCAAAATAAATCCAATAGCCACACTCAATTTATGCATACTAACCATGAAATTAAGGGCTTGAGAAGCAAGCAACTTTTGAGAATTATGCAGAAAATTAATCAACCATTGAAGATATTTTGCATTTTAACTCAAAGAGAACACAGCAGAAGGAAGAATCAAAGGGCTGCAACTTCAAAGGTTGTATCTAGACTTAATCCTTGCTGCTGAGAAGTGTTTTGAATCATGAATTCTTGTATGTCTTGCTAAAGTGTTCATCTAGTTGCAAGTGAAGTTGTTTGATTAAGTATGATAATTTGCATAATGCTTGTCATTCATCACTTAGCTTTAAATTTTGTTTTGTTTCCCATATGCTTGAATAAAAGAGAAATATTTGAATTAGAAAGTAAATATCCAATGTTGCATAAGTTAGAATGGAAGTTAATGGTGGTGTATGTGTCTGATTAAATGCATAACTCATGAAATAATTGCTGCATGATATAATTTTCATTGAAGTGTGAGCTAGCTTGCTATTATAAATGTTCCTATCAGTGAAGAAAAAAACCCTTGAGAACAAAAGTAAAATAGAAAGAAAAGAAGAAGAAAAAGCCAATGTGGCAAGAAAAACAAAGAATAAAGGGTGGACACCAATAGCTTGGACCCTAGGACACATGCCTGTTGTGTTCTTGTACTAGGATATGCTTGGACAAGTAAATTCTGAGGGGTATTTTAAAACCCGGTCACTTAGATCAACTGATTTGGGATGGCCAATTGAAAGTCCACAATAAAGAGCAACCTAGATACATAACATTTAGTTATCCAAAGAGATGCTGGGCATCAATGATCCTAGGAGGAAATAGTGAGCCATGTGTCTGTGGTGGAGAAATGTTAAGTAAAAATAAAGCCAAAGGCTACTACAGCATTTGACACCAAGCCTTCAAAGAATAATAAGCTTGTTAAGCAAAATGAGAAAAGAAAAGTTAGCAAGGGAGCAAGTAAAGAGTAAACCTTATAACAGCAAGTTTAGTGAGCCTTTGAGGAAAAGTGTATATTATGTAACAGCAAACAATAACTGAGTTATCATTGTCTGCATAAAAACTCCATGAATCAAGTTCTGCTATATGCCTAATGAGGATATGTTTGCTCTTCTTGTTCATTTTATTTTCTCTTAGTTTTGATGCTTGCTTGGGGACAAGCAAGATTTAAGTTTAGTGTTGTGATGACAAGTCATCATATACCCATTTTTCAAGCTAAATTCACTTGTTTCATTAGTCTTTATGCACTTTCTTGCATCCTAAGTAAGGGATTTGGAATGAAAATGCATAACTTCTTTAAATCAAACAACCACCATTAAATTGACGCTAAAACATGAGGTTTGAGCTAAAATTTATTGATTTTTTAATGAATTATAAACCTTATGAGTTTAGAGATACTTTGATTGGTTGTTTTGGTTTCTTGTGGGTGAAGAAAGGAAGAAAAGAAGAAAAACGTGGCTTAAGAAGTGTGGCCAAGAGAAGAGAAGTATGGTGCAACATAGAAGGAGGAAGCAAACACTGCCCTCTATGAGAGCACACTGCCTTCCAGGAGAGCAGCATAATGAATCAAGCCTTCAAAAGCATCACTGCCCTGCCCACAATAAGGGCGGAGCACAATTTTATGCCAAGGAACAAAGGAAGCAAAAACTCTGCCCTGCCCTCCTCAAGAGCAATAACGGGCTTTCATGAAAAATAATTCAAAGGAAATTGCTTCCTAGTGTTCCCTATGGGTTTTGAACCCAAGAACAAGGAGGAAAGGAGTAGCGCTCAAATACAAGGAAAACAAGCAAAAATTGGCTTGTTTTCGATCTCCAAGAATCGAACACAGCACCATGAGGAAGCAAGGAACTAGGCGTTACTTTGGTGCCAAGAAAACCAAGAAAAAAAGAGCAGCGTGTGCCTCCACCAAGTTTCGAACTTGGGACTTCTTCCATTGGCAACACTGCGCTGCCCTCCACAAGGGCAGGGCAGCATTTCTTGGTGTATGGCGCAACATTTTGGACGCACGGGCATGAGCACTCGGCCAGCAGCACGCACGCACGGGCAGCACTTGGCGCACCATGGCAACACTGCCCTGCCCTCCACAAGGGCAGGGCAGCATCTTGAACACGCACCAAGCACGCACGCAATGAGGCCGCATGCACCATTTCCTGCTCTGCCCTCCACAAGGGCAGGGCAGCCTCCTGGAAGCTACTTTCTCATGGGCTGAAAATTGGATTAAAAATCCAATTTAATTCATTTCTTCACAAAATCAAAAGCCCATCCAAATTCCAAAATCCAAGAATAGAAAGTGTATAAATAGGAGATAGTTTGATGTAATTAGGACCTTCTTTTTTATTTTTGAATTTTTCACATCTTCAGACTTGATTTTGAGAGCTTGGAACTGAGATTTTAGAGAATTGGGAAGGAGAATTGATCTCTCTTCTTCCTCGTTCTTGCTTGAGCACTTTTTACTTTTCTTATCTGAGTCTTGGGTGTGAAGAATTGAGGAATTTCTGTCTCAATCTCCATTCAAGATCTCTTTAATTTCCTTTCTGCATAATTGAGTTCAATTCCATTTACTTCACTACTGCAATCTTTAATTTCTTGTTAATTGCCTTGTGAACTTGGATCTGGGAAGGGCAATTGAGATCTAGACTCTGCTATCCAGTCTCTGGAGCCCTGAGTTTTAATTCTCTTTTCGGTTCTTCTGCTGAACCATTACATTTTCACTTTCTGTTTGAATCTTAGTTACTTTCAATTCATCTTCTGCTTTATTAATTGCTCCAATTAAATTTCCCTTGCTTAATTTCTGAATTCCCAGTCCTCAAATCCCTTTTCCATTCAAGCAATTTATATTTCTTGCACTTTAAGTTACTTCAATTTACATTTCTTGCACTTTAAGTTTCAGTCATTTAATTTCTTGTTCTTTAAGATTCAGCTCTTTTACTTTCAGTTCTCTCTAATTTCTGCAATTCATCCCTCTCCCTTTACATTTTCTGCTATTTACTTACTATTGGATACAAAATCACTCAACCAATACTTGATTTGCTTGACTAAATTAACCACTGAACTAAAATTGCTCAATCCTTCAATCCCTGTGGGATCGACCTCACTCCCGTGAGTTTTATTACTTGATGCGACCCGGTACACTTGCCGGTGAGTTTTGTGTTGGATCGTTTTCCACACATCAAGTTTTTGGCACCGTTGCCGGGGATTGAAATAGATTGACAATGATTAAGTGAAGTGGTGGTCTAGATCAAGCACTTTTTCTTTATTTTTAACTAACACACTAACTGTTTGAGACTTTGCCTCTACTAACTCTAACTGTACTCAAGTTACAGAGTGCTCTGTTTTAGTTTCTGGCTCTGCTTGTGTTTCTTCTTTTGTGACAGGAGGAAAGAGCAATGAATCCACACCTTTTGATCCTGAAACACTTTGGAAGTTAAGCAAGAATAAGGAATGTCAAGCTAGTGACATTAAAAGAGCGCTTGTTGGGACGCAACCCAACCTGATGTAGTTTCTTTTCATAGCTATTTCAATAAAAAGGTTGAATAATTGGTCTGTATTGCAAGGAGCTAAGTTTGGTGTTGCACACCAAAACAATTTAAGGGAGAATGAAGGATTCTAAGTTTGGTGTTCCACCAAAAATCTCACTTAAAAACACATTCTCACCTCTTGCATAATGCTAGCTCCAAGCAATCAAACAAATTATCGAACTATTTAACTTCTTTCTAGCTTTAATTCCATAACCTTTAGCAAGAACACAAGGTTTCACATATGGTTAACTTGTTGCATCAGAGGCAGTGGCAAGCAATTAAGTTTGGTGTTCCCACACCAAAATAAATCCAAGAGCCACACTCAATTTATGCATACTAACCATGCAATTAAGGGCTTGAGAAGCGAGCAACTTTTGAGAATTATGCAGAAAATTAGTCAACCATTGAAGATATTGTGCATTTTAACTCAAAGAGAACACAGCAGAAAGAAGAATCAAAGGGCTGCAACTTCAAAGGTTGTATCTAGACTTAATCCTTGCTGCTGAGAAGTGTTTTGAATCAGGAATTCTTGTATGTCTTGCTAAAGTGTTCATCTAGTTGCAAGTGAAGTTGTTTGATTAAGTATGATAATTTGCATAATGCTTGTCATTCATCACTTAGCTTTAAATTTTGTTTTGTTTCCCATATGCTTGAATAAAAGAGAAATATTTGAATTAGAAAGTAAATATCCAATGTTGCATAAGTTAGAATGGAAGTTAATGGTGGTGTATGTGTCTGATTAAATGCATAACTCATGAAATAATTGCTGCATGATATAATTTTCATTGAAGTGTGAGCTAGCTTGCTATTATAAAGGTTCCTATCAGTGAAGAAAAAAACCCTTGAGAACAAAAATAAAATAGAAAGAAAAGGAAGAAGAAAAAGCCAATGTGGCAAGAAAAACAAAGAATAAAGGCTAGACACCAATAGCTTGGACCCTAGGACACATGCCTGTGGTGTTCTTGTACTAGGATATGCTTGGACAAGTAAATTCTGAGAGGTATTTTAAAACCCGGTCACTTAGATCAACTGATTTGGGATGGCCAATTGAAAGTCCACAATAAAGAGCAACCTAGATACAGAACATTTAGTTATCCAAAGAGATGCTGGGCATCAATGATCCTAGGAGGAAATAGTGAGCCATGTGTCTGTGGTGGAGAAATGTTGAGTAAAAATAAAGCCAAAGGCTACTACAGCATTTGACGACTTTGTAGCGCCTGAAGGTTGCCTTTGTGGAGGTCACAGAAGCTGGGGCCGAGGGGTCTTCTTTTTCCACCCTTTCCACAACTTTTATCCCGAGCACTCAGGTGATCTCGCAGGAGATCATCTAAATGGGGGTCACTGTGGATGACAATCTGCAGAAAATTCCAATCCCAAGACTGATTGAAAGCATAAGAGTTTGGAGGGGGTCGCCCGGAGTGGGTTAGTGCTGGCGTGGTCACCCCTTGTGTCTTAGACAGGTCATTTAATGCTCTCAAGTTTATCGACCGTCAGCTGCTTCCTGGTACCAAGGATGTTTTCAAGGACCGTGATATCTCAGACCATGCTAAGTCAATGTATCGTGCACTCCTTCGATCTGCAACTATCAAAAGAAAGGTTGATCCTACTCTTACAAATACATTCCGTCTTGATGGGAAGCAAAAGCAGGCTCAGATAGATTTGGGTGTCATAAAGGGGAAGTTGGAGGAGGCTGAGGTCACCAGGGAGAAGGCGGCCAAGGACGCCAAGGATGCCAAAACCGAGATCCTGAGGTTTACGAAACACGAGACACAGTTGTCGATCTAGGTTGCCGGAGCCCATAAGCTAGCTGCTGATGTTGAAGCTACTCCTGATGTAGCCCATGCAGAGGTGGAGTGGGTGAAGGCTAAGGTTGAGTCCTTGAAGAAGAGGAATGCAGACCTTCTGGCTGATGCCTGGGCGGCCGTCAAGGCTACTAAGGATGCTCTAAAGGCATAAGTAATAGTTCAGGCTCCCAATGTGGATGTGTCTGTGATGGGCGCTATACCAAGAAGGATGGGTAGATCGTGGACCTGGATTAGGTTGCTCTTATGATTTGTTTTAAGTTTGTGAGCCGTTTGTTCCGCGTTCGTACTGTGCTTAGTTTTGGAGCAATTTACACATTGTAATTTCTAAGCCGTTTTCTTTGCTTGTTTAAACAATGCTTGGGTGGCCTCTCGTGTGGCCTATTTATTTATGCATAAAAGACCTTGTTGGTGGGCCGTGTGGTGGGCCGTGTTGGATACTTATGTTTATTTTATTGTCATATGGATATCCGTGTACTGGCCTCAGGGTGATCGGTCTCCTGGGGTACATATGTTTATTTGTGCCGTCGGTTAGGGAGATGTGTTTGAAAGAAAATTTAAAACGAATTTTATTTAAAGTTTTGGCTTCAATAAAACCTCCCAATGTGGGTAAGAAAGAGTACCTGGTAAAAAAAAAATATGTTAAAAAATAACAAGCAAACAAAAAAACTTGAAAGAAAGGATGGTAATAAGAAGATAATTTAAATGTATCTTGATCTTCTTGATTGGAAGGATGCTCCTACGTGTAGTAGCATCGCATGTTGGTGGTAGTCTACGATATCGGGAGCTCAGTCCCATCTAGTCATTCGAGCTTGTATGCTCTCTTCCCAATTACTGTCTTGGTCTCGTAGGGGCCATCCCAGTTGCGCATGAGCTCTCCTTCTTCAGGAGTAGGGGACCGATGTCATTTTGTCGTAAGACGAGGTCTCTGGGTCCGAAGTCTCTTTGTACCACGCCACGATTGTACCTTAGGGTTAGCCTTTGCTTTAGGGCCAGTTCCCGTAGGTGTGCTATGCTTCTTACTTCGTTTGTGAGGTCCTTCTCGGCATTGTCGTCGTGTCCCCCCACGGTCCTCCATGAGCTGGGGTCCCTGACCTCAACTGGGATGATGACTTCGACACTGTAGGTTAACCGAAAGGGGGTTTCTCTGGTTATGACCGAAAAAGCCTAGTGCTTAAATTATCCTAAAAAGATACTCACAAACAAGCATGCTATGAAATATCAAGTAGATAACCTAAATAGCATGAAAGAAAAATAACCTAGAGTATGCAACGAAGCACAATTGGTCCATCCCTCAGGCTAACAAGGACGAACCGCTCTGATACCACTAAACGTAACACTCTAATTACCGTAAGCCTTACCTCTAGCCGTAAAGCAAAGGTTAATCAGAGGTTACGGGAATTCTAAATCTTATACATATATATATATATATATATATATATATATATATATATATATATAGAAGGAATAATAAGTTTAGAAGCTCGATGAAGAAAAAACAAGCTCAAATATGGAATTACAAAGCACGAACATTCACACGAAGCCACAAGCGTAACAAACAAGATCCACTATGTGAGATAACAAGATATATGTAGCTATATAAGAGTATAATAATCATAAGATACTAGCCACAGCTTGCGGAGTTTAGGCCGACTAGTTAAATACTGACATATAGTGTTTTGAAAGTAAAACAGCTTATACAGAATATCTCTCATAAAGTAAGCCTCTAAAGCAAAATAAAACAGAAAAGTGAGAGTACTAATAAAAATAAATCAAAAGAATCCAAATACAAGATAAAGGTCCTCCGCTCTGTCACCATCAAGAAACTCACCAAGGTCGGTTGTGACCTGCATCTAAAAACAACAACAAAGTATGGAATGAGAACCCGAAGTTCTCAGTATGCTAACAGTGCCTAGTGATGTCCCATAGTCTTCACCGGCCTAACCGCCATGTGATCCCATCGCCACCGCCTGCTGAGCCTCCTCAATCCCAGTAGAAAGCACAAATAATTACATACAAGTAATACATAAGAATTGATCAAGTATAGCAAGTAAATCAAGAAGCAATTAGGCATGTTATACAAGTAGGCATAGTATGCAAGTAGGCAAAGCAAGCAACCATATAGAAAATGCACATGATGAATATCTACTCTATTTGCTGTGATATCACATTGTCGGTTCAACTGCCAACCTGACACATCTCCATGGAGATGTCTCCCTTCGGAATCATAATTGGGAACCCTTGAAATATGGTGCTCGGAACACCGTCCAGGATTTTGTGCTTGCACACTCTAGTGATCCGAAGGGATGCGAGCGGGAGACTCTTGCCACGGACCTCACATCTCAATGCAAGCAGGACGAACCACCGACCTTAAGCTGCCGCTGCTACCTCGACAAGCGGGTTCCAACCGCGGTCCCTGCTAGGCGCATAGCGTCTCAACAATCTCAATTTAAAAATGTTACTTCAGTGGTTTTCTTTCAAAAATTCATTATTTCATTATAAAAATATTTCATCATTGCAACTCTGAGTCCTCGACTCATCTCAGCCACTGTCAATTCATAATTTCCATTCTGAACTCACTAGTTCGTCAATTTCTCAATTCATCTATCTTTCTCCCCTCTCACTCCACCAAACCCATCCTCAGTACACCAGAAACCTAAACCTCAGTTCTCTAACTTTTCAAGGTATACCCAAATCAAATCACTTACGACCTTTCCCATGTTTTGATACCCCAAAAATAAGCCAAAGAATCTTAAATCGGTGTCACAGAAGTTTACAATCTTGTTGGGAAGGTGAAATAGTTAAAAACATAATTTTAGTTGAAAAACAGGGCATATGCGTATGCACAGGGGTGTGCGTGCGTACGCACAGGGGTGTGTTGTGCACGAAATTGTGATCTCTAATAATGGCATTCAACTTGGTATGCGCATATACTAACTCAGCACTTTCTTCACAACTTCGCACAACTAACCAGCAAGTGCACAGGGTCGTCCAAGTAATAAACCTTACGTGAGTAAGGGTCGATCCCACGGAGATTGTTGGTATGAAGCAAGCTATGGTCATCTTGTAAATCTCAGTTAGGCAGATAATAAATGGTTATGGAGTTTTCGAATAATAATAATAAATAAACAGAAAATAAAGATAGAAATACTTATGTAAATCCTTGGTGAGAATTTCAGACAAGTGTATGGAGAGGCTTTGTCCCTGTCGGATCTCTGCTTTCCTACTGCCTTCCTTCAATCCTTCTTACTCCTTTCCATGGCAAGCTGTATGTAGGCATCACTGTTGTCAATGGCTACATCCCATCCTCTCAGTGAAAATGGTCCAAATGCTCTGTCACAGCACAGCTAATCATCTGTCGGTTCTCGATCATATCGGAATAGAATCCATCGATTCTTTTGTGTTTGTCATCACGACCAACAATCGCGAGTTTGAAGCTCGTCACAGTCATTCAATCCCTGAATCCTACTTAAAATACCACAGACAAGGTTTAGACTTTCCGGATTCTCATAAATGCCGCCATCAATTCTAGCTTATACCACGAAGATTCTGATTAAGGAATCCAAGAGATATGCGCTCGGTCTAAGGTAGAACGGAAGTGGTTGTCAGTCACGCGTTTATCAGTGAGAATGATGATGAGTGTCACGGATCATCACATTCATCATGGTGAATATCTTAGAATAGGAATAAACTGAATTGAATAGAAAATAGTAGTAATTGCATTAAAACTCGAGGTACAGCAGAGCTTCACACCCTTAATCTATGGTGTGTAGAAACTCCACCGTTGAAAATACATAAGTGATAGTGGTCCAGGCATGGCTGAATGGCCAGCCCCCTAAATATGATCAAAGATCTAAAATCCAGATACCAAGATTCCTAGTACAATAGTAAAAAGTTCTATTTATACTAAACTAGCTACTAGGGTTTACAGAAATAAGTAATTGATGCAGAAATCCACTTTCGGGGCCCACTTGGTGTGTGCTTGGGCTGAGCTCGAGCTTTACACATGCAGAGGCCTCTTTTGGAGTTGAATGCCAAGTTGTAACGTGTTTTTGGTGTTCAACTCTGGTTCGTGACGTGTTTCTGGCGTTTGACTCCAGAATGCAACATGGAACTGGCGTTGAGCGCCAGTTTGCATCATATAATCTCGAATAAAGTATGGACTATTATATCTTGCTGGAAAGCTCTAGATGTCTACTTTCCAAGGCAGTTGAGAGCGCGCCATTTGGAGTTCTGTAGCTCCAGAAAATCCATTTCGAGTGCAGGGAGGTCAGAATCCAATAGCATCAGCAGTCCTTTGTCAGCCTTTTATCAGAGTTTTGCTCAGGTCCCTCAATTTCAGCCAGAAAATACCTGAAATCTCAAAAAAACACACAAACTCATAGTAAAGTCCAGAAATATGAATTTTACATAAAAACTAATAAAAACATCCCTAAAAGTAGATAGATCCTACTAAAAACTACCTAAAAACAATGCCAAAAAGCGTATAAATTATTTGCTCATCAGTGTGCGTGCGTACGCACAGGGGTGTGCGTGCGTATGCCCAACAAGATTTTCAAAATGTGTGCATACACATAGAGGTGTACGAATGCCCTCAACAAAATGCACCTTCTAACGTGTGCATGTGCACAGCTTGCAAAACTTCGTTGGTTATGTGCACGCACAGAGCATGCTAGCGCTCCCATCAGTAGCCTTGTCCCCGTGTGTGCGTGTGCACAGGTTCAAAAATTCAAGGGGTGTGCGTGCGTACACAAAACAAAAAATAGAAATTCTGAAACATTCACAGAATTCAGATTTCAACACCAAACTTTCAATGATCATATCTTTTTTCTACAAAATTCAAATTTTCACAAAATTTAAACCATTTTAAATCTTGTTAAATTATCTTTCATTTGATATAAAATGCATTAATTTTCAAAAACAGTAGCTCAAGATATGATCAGTTGAAGTTCAACAAAAGCTAGTTTTTAAAAGCCTATTCAATTTAACCATAAAACACAACCAAATGCTATACTTTACCATTCCATCATAATTCAACTAACTCAACACCTATATCAATCAATTCCTCCTTCATAAACTCAACAACTCTACAATTTGCACTTCAATATTCCACTATCACCAACTTTATAAAAATTCACTATCATCCCACACCATCATCATTATTCCACCCAATTTCATAATTCAACATCATTATTTATCACACTTAACACAATCATCAAAATCATCATACATCAAAAATATTATATATTATATAGAGGAAACCAAAATCATACTTTGGCCGATTCCCAATATGCACAAAAATCCAAGATTGAGTACAAACCAAGCTTCCACAAGTCCTCAAGCGAACAAATCCACTTCCAAGCTATTCAAATCACCAACATTCTCCATACAACACCAATTCAAGCTATATACACATAATTCACAACTAAATCAACCTAGGATTTTATCAAAATTACAATTTCACAAGAGTTAAGAATAAACTCACCTTGTCCAAGATTCATTGGGTCAAACCCAATAGGAACCAAAGGCTAGAGTGTACCTAAACACCCAAAATCACAAAATTTCACTTAATACAAAACCTCAAAAACTCGAAATTCTTAGGGCTGATGAACAGAGAGGAATCTTTGAAATCTTACTTACAAAAGTTAAATGAGAGTAATGGGCTCAACGAGATATGATCGATTGAATGTGGATGTGAATAGTAACTTTTCTCTCTTCTTCTCCTCACTTCAGCTGCTGGTGTGTGTGTTGTTTAATGAAGAATGAGGCTGAAGGGCCTTTATTTAGACTTATATATATGTTGGGCTTGAGCCCAACTTGGGCCCGGTCCAACCCATTAGCGTTTTTTGTCCGTTTGGCCTAATTTTGGGACAAACCTTTAAAATTAGTGCCCGATTTTCAACTTTAATTATTTTCCTAAGTTTTTCTACTGTTTTTACTGCTCTTACACAGTACCGGATAGATTTAGCCCGGTACTACAGGTTAATTTACCAGTACGCATTTTTACACAATTTTTGAAGAAAATTACATTTTCCAACTCAGAAAAATCTACTGAGTCCAAAAAAATATTTATATTTTCAAATTAATATTCTAAAATTTTGAACCTATTCCGGACAATTAAATTATTATATTTTACATTAATTAATCGGTTAATTAATCCACGATTCTTACATTCTACCCACCAAATAAGAAATTTTGTCCTCAAAATTTGGCTTACCCATCATCATTCTTAAATGTTCCCCCAACTTATACCTACCTCTCACCATTCATCGAATTCGTTCCTCCACGTCAACTCAGTTTCTTGATTACATCTTTTATTCTTATTTTTAACTCCATATTTTGACTGAATTCAAGCCTATATCGTACTCATCCTTCCTACTCTTAGATTTCCTTAATTCAAGTTCAATACAACAGTGGCATTTCAATTTAATGCTATTCTAATCTATCTTTCAAATAACTCAATTCATATTTCAATCTAAGCCCAATGTCATCATAATCAAATATCGTAATCTCTAGTTTTGTGACACGGCAATTGCATTCAGTTATCACCCAATTCTAATTTATTCGCCTACCCTCATCTTCGCAACTTATCCCAACTCATTCTAATCTTACGGCCACAATCAACCTTCGTTTTTAGAAAACTTTTACTTACATTAACCCACAAACTTTTCAATTATTAAAGCCTAAGATACTTTTAGTCATCTTCCTACGACCTCTACTCACGACTATCATGTGCTATTGCATTCCACAAGCTTCCGCTGCACCACTCTGATTTTTAGCCACTAATTAACTAACCAATCCAAATATTGAATCAAGTTATACATCATCCATCAAATTGCAAAACCTAGGCTTACTTCTGAACTTCCTCAACTTGACCCAAATAGGGTTTACGCTCATCCTAAGACTATTTCCTAACTTAGAGCCTTATAGTATCCCTATGCCTAATTCTAGTCTTAAACAATTTTCTGCTGCTCCAATTACAATATCCATCAATTCCCAACCATTCAACACTTACAAATCCTAGCAACAGTTCTTATACTAACCACAGTTTAAATACCACACATTCAACCATACTCAATCATTTCAACACCTAAAAGATTCTATTCTCCATTTTCTTTGCTCATTTGACAAAATTCCAAGGTCCACAATACCGACACATCATTTATTTCGCATCTAATTATTCAATTTGTTTATAATTTTACCAATGTATATAATTCAACCTCCATTAGACATACTAAACAACTAATAAGCTTCTACTTTCCATAACTAAAATCAAATGTTAAATTCAGCCAAAAATTCATGCTTAAATTTATTCTCACATATTTTTCTCCTTCTCTACTTACATCTGCACTCTATGATTCGCCATGTACCAAATGTTATATTAACCACCCTATAATCTACACGTAAATACTAAAGTCAAGCGCGGAAATTCCTGGGTGATAGCTTAACACGAAATCGTAGTCCTTTAATAATTACATCCATCTTCATGGAGGTAGTTCCTCCTTGCTCCACATCTTCAACACAAGCACAAATGCAGTAGGCTCCACATCGTGTGTCAGAGAATTTACTTCGTGTGCCCTCAACTGTTGTGATGCATAAACCACGACGTCCTGATGTTACATCAGAATGCTCCCCAAGATTTTCCTATAAAACGTACCGATAGATCTGTAATGGTCCATGGGGTTCAAATAGTATAAACTATAGCATTGTGGTTAATCTTTCTTTTAAGGTTTGAAGAATTTCCCTCCAGAGTCTGATGTTCACACCATTGGGCACCTTTGTGTATGTCAACTTAATCCTCAGTAACGGCACTTGTAAAATCGAAGCTTCACAACTCCTCGTAATGTCACACGCTTACAAGTTTCGTTCTTTGTGGTCATAATTTGTGTCCTAAGGTACTAACAAATTGATGGTTGCATCGAAGGATTGCATGCGATGTTGAAATAAGCTCAAGTTATTTGAAGGGATACCAAGCTAAAAAGAAAGCAAACAATTCTGAATGGTATCCGTAAGAACTTGAAAAGGCGCATTATGTTATGTTCAGACAATGTTATAGAAAATAAGGAAATGCACCAGAAGAAAAATTTAAAGTGCACCTCAAGAAAGGAATCAAATTAGGTCTTTACTGATTTTAAGAGGATCATGAGTCCTAATGCAATTTAGTAAGGTTCAATCTATCCATCAAAAAGGAATTCAAAAATAAAGAACCCTAATGCAATTTACAAGGAAAATATAGGTCGGTTCGCAAGGATGTGTTGATGCTCTTATTCATATAAAATATCACACCGCCATTAAGAGCATCGTGCTTCCACGGCGTTACCCTGACTTGTTGGCCATTGAGAATTTAATGATTCACCCACGTCAATAAAAAACGTCCCTAAGTTTTGTCAGCTTTAGCGGCAATAGTTTACGCAGCACAAGTGAGCTTGGTCCTAAGTCTGACATTTGATCTGGTCTTCCTAATTCTAAATCCTTGTCTCCATCATAAGTTAATAACAAGAGTCAAGTTACAACCTACTACAATGTGACTAAAACTTGGTTATCCAATTTATCCTTACCTCAAGGTGGAGATCCTTAACCCCGTCACTAGGACCGGTCTGCACCTTGGTTCTTTTTGTAAGGACAACGTCTAGAGATATACCTTGACAATCCACAGTGGTAACATCCACTAAACCCAGCCATGCACAATGTTTCAAGACGGTATCTTCCACATCTCGGGCACCTAAACTCCTCTTGTTGATCCCACGCCTGTTTACCTCCTCCTCTCGCCCGGTGATACTGGTCATGTTTAATACCTCCGATATGTCCTTGAACTTGGGATTTCTGAGGGGCATGTCTACCCTTCTTGAAGTTCTAGCCTCTTGATGGAACATACTTCCCACGAACTTTGCTACTAGTACTGCCACAAACATCTCTCTCCAAAGTCACCTCCTTGGCATAATCTTCAACAATTATTGCCTTGTCCACCAATTCAAAGAATATCCTAATCTCCAATGGAGCCACTGATAAACCGCTATTTTACGGTTTATCTTGTGCTCAATTGAGTGGATTTTATCAATCTTTCATGCACTTGTTCATACAAAATGCATGGCTTTACATTCTCCTTCCTGATTTTATGCTATGATTGAAAATATGTTTTTTTGCCCTTATATTTGCTAATATTAATCATCTCTTATTACCATTAGATGCCGTGATATGTGCGTTAAGTGATTTCAGGGATTACAGGGTAGAAATGGCTTAGAGGATGGAAAGGAAGCATGCAATAGTGGAAGGAATACAAGAAACTGAAGAAACTGCTAAAGCTGTCCAGCCTGACCTCCTGGTAATAAATCGACCATAACTTGAGCTACAGAGGTCCAAATGATGCAGTTCTAGTTGCGTTAGAAAGCTAACATTTGGGGCTTCGCAACAATATATAATTTGTCATAGCTGCATTGAAGCCAAATGACGCGAATGCGTGGATCACACGGACGCATGACCTGGCAAAAAAACTCAATCCACGCTAATGCGTGGACGACGCTTCAGCGTGACTTTGCAGCGACCTGTACGAACTACAAATCACTGGAGGCAATTTCTGGGCTATTTTTGACCCAATTTTCAGCTCAGAAAACACAGATTAGAGGCTGTAAAGTGGGGGGAATACAATAATTTATACAACAAGAACACAACTTTTATATTCATAATTTTAGGATTAGATGTAGTTTCTAGAGATAGAGGTTCTCTCCTCTCTCTTAGGTTTTAGGATTAGGATTTCTTTTAGTCATTAGGATTGTTTCTTTATACCATGTTTAATATTCTTTTATTTTGATTTCTCTTCTACTTTTAGATACTATAATGCTTTTCTTTATTAATGACTTATGTTGCCAAATTGGCTTATGAACTTTTCCATGTTAGATTTGATTTCTTTTATTAATGCGATTTAAGGTATTTCAGATATATGATTTTTATTTAGCTTTCTATATTCTTGGCTTTGGTTGAGTAATTAGAGACTCTTGAGTTATCAAACTCTTTTGTTGATTGATAATTGGAAGTTGCTAATTGACTTGAATTCCACTAACGCTAGTCTTTCTTTGGGAATTGACTAGCACTTGAGGATTCATATTGATTTATCCACTTGACTTACCTTCATAGTTAGAGGTTGACTAAGTGGGAGCAACGAGCAATTCTCATCACAATTGATAAGGATACTAGGATATGACTTCTAATTTTCATACCTTGCCAAGAGTTTTCTTAGTTATTGATTTATTAATTCCTACAATTTATTTCTCTTGTTCAAACCTTTCAAAAACCCAAAAATACTATTTTCCATAACCAATAATAAAACACACCTCCCTGCAATTCCTTGAGAAGACGACCCGAGGTTTCAATAATTCGGTTATAAATTTTATTGGGTTTTGTTACTTGTGACAACCAAAACTTTTGTACGAAAGGATTCTCTGTTGGTTTAGAAACTATACTTACAATGCGATTATATTTGTGAATTTCTTTACCGATAGGAAATCCAATCGTCAGCCACAACACACATGATATCTTCCCTCAACCCTACTTAGTATTTGACGCATTTCCAGCCCTCATAGGACTCAGAAGTACCCTGACTTATTCTCGAGAACCTACAGAGTTCCTCGAACTTGCTGGTATATTCAGCTATAGTCATGGACCCTTGCTTCAGCTGTAACATCTCCAACTCTCTGGCTTCCCTTATTGATTCAGAAAAATACTTCTTGTAGAAAGCAGTCCGAAATAGCTCCCACGGAGTATTCATATTTTATAGGTGCAAAAATTGACACTCCCCTTGCCACCAATGCTGAGCTTCTCCTACGAGTTGATAAGCCGCATATTTCACGAACTGATTATTTGGGACATGTTGAGTTCGCAAGGCCTGCTCCACAGCTTGGAACCAGTAGTCTGCTTCAGTAGGGTTTGTCGATCCATTGAAAATTGGTGGGTCAACTTTCAGAAAAAGTAGCTAAAGTTCTCGGAACACCCTCTAAGTTGTCCTCAGCACCCTCTACATTTTCATTTTTGACTGATTTGCCTTATCCACTGCAAAGCATGAGTAACAATAGCAATGCCGGCTTGAATCGTGTTAGCTAAGTTAGTCATCGCCGCCATGAATTTAATGTCATTATCTGTCGACGGGTTACTCTCATTCTCTCTTCAAGTACGAGTACGACCTCGTCCGCCAGTAGCCATTCAGGGTCACGTCTACACCAAAGAATCGATATCAAGGTCATCAGTCTCAATATCAAAAGCCTAGTGCTTCAATTATCCCAAAAAGGCACTCACAAATAAGCATGCTATGAAATATCAAGTAGAACCTAAATAGCATAAAAGAAAAAAGACCCAGAGTATGAATGAAGCACAATCGGTCCATCCCTCAGGCTCACAAGGACGAACTGCTCTGATACCACCAAATGTAACACCCTAATTACCCTAAGCCTTACCTCTAGCCGTAAAGCAAAGGTTAATCAGAGGTTACGACAATCCAAAAGCTTATACATATATATATATATATATATATATATATATATATATAAGGAATAATTATTTTAGAAGCCCGATGAAGAAAATAAGCTCAAATACAAAATTACAAAGCGTGAACGTTCACACGAAGCCACAAGTGTAACAGACAAGATCCACTATGTGAGATAACAAGATATATGTAGCTATATAAGAGTATAATAATCATAAGATACTAGCCATAGCCTGCGGAGTTTAGGCCGACTAGTTAAATACTGACGTACAAAGTTTTCAAAATAAAGCAGCTTATAAAATAAGCCTCTAAAGCAAAATAAAATAGAAAAGTGAGAGTACTAATAAAAACAAATCAAAAGCTCCAAAAGTAAGATAAAGGTCTTCCGCTCTGTCACCATCAAGTAACTCACCGAGATGGGTTGTGACCTGCATATGAAAAACAATAACAAACTATGGAATGAGAACCAGAGGTTCACAGTATGGTAACAGTGCCCAGTGATGTAATATATAAGACTCCTGAACGCCAGAGGCAATCCTAGAGCTTCATATGCATCATTAGATTCAAGCTTAAAGCATAACTAAAATTAAAACCGTAACTTTAAAACCATAACATAATAAAGGGGTAATCTAAATTGGGGGATTTTCTAATCTAACAGTTCTCCGCTGTCCCACAGCCTTCACCAGCCTAACTGCCATGTGATCCTATCGCCACCGCCTACTGAGCCTCCTCAATCCTAGTAGAAAGCACAAATAATTACATACAAGTAATACACGAGAATTGATCAAGTATAGCAAGTAAATCATGAAGCAATTAGGCATGTTATACATGTAGGCATAGTATGCACATAGACAAAGCAAGCAACCACATGGAAAATGGACATGATGAATGTCTGCCCTATTGGCTGTGATATCACGTTATTGGTTCAACTGCCAACCCGACACATCTCCATGGAGATGTCACCCTTCCGAATCAAACTTGGGAACCCTCGAGATATGGTAATCAGAACACCGTCCAGGATTTTGTGCCTGCACACTGTAGTGACCCGAAGGGATGCGAGCAAGATACTCTTGCCACGGACCTCACATCTCAACGCAAGCGGAACAAACCACCACCCTTACGTCGCCGCTACCTCGACAGGCAGGATCCAACCGCCGTCCCTACCATGCGCATAGCGTCTCAACAATCTCAATTTAAAAATGTTACATGAGGGGTTCTCTTTCGAAAATTCATTATTTCATTATATCAATGTTTCATCATTGCAACTCCGAGTCCTTGACTCATCTCAACCATTGTCAGTTCATAATTTTCATTCTGAACTCATTAGTTCATCAATTTTCCAATTCATCTATCTTTTTCCCTTCTCAATCCACCAAACCCATCCTCAGTACACCAGAAACCTAAGACTCCATTCTCTAACTTTTCAAGGTATACCCAAATCAAATCTCCTAGGAACTTTCCCATGTTTTGATACAAGAAAATAAGCTAAATTATCTTAAATAGTTGTCACAGAAGTTTACAAGCTTGTTGGGTAGGTGAAATAGTTAAAAATAGAATTTTAGTTGAAAAACAGGGCATGTGCATACGTACAGGAGTGTGCGTGCGCACGCCCAAGAAGATTTTCAAAATGTGTGCATACACATAGAGGTGTGCGTACGCACAAGTGTAAAATTTTCCAATTTTATTCGCTCGCACAAGGCGTGCGAACGCCGTCAACAGAATGCACCTTCCAACGTGTGCATCCACACAGGGGTGTGCGTTCACACAGCTTGCAGAACTTTTTTGGTTATGTGCGCGCATATAGCGTACTAGCGCTCCCATCAATAGCCTTATCCCCATGTGTGCGTGTGCACAACGCTGTGCATATGCACAGGTTCAAAAATTCATAGGGTGTGTGATAAACCACTATTTTATGGTTTATCTTGTGTTTAATTGAGTGGTTTCATAAAGTCTTTACCCACTTATTCATATGTTTTGCATGACTTTACAATCCCTTCCTACTTTCGTTCTATGGTTGGAAACTTGCTTCCTAAAGATCTTTAATTTGTGTATTTTAATTCTCCCATATACCATTCGATGCCATGATCCATGTGTTAAGTGTTTCAGGATTTATAGGGCAGGAATGGCTTAGCGAATGGAAAGGAAGCTTGCAAAAATGGAAGCAACACAAGAAACCAAGGAGATAACCAACGAGCACCGATGCGCACGCATGGCTCACGCGTGCGCGCGATATGGAGAAATTTCCATCGACGTGTGCATGTGCATGACGCGTATGCGTGGATTGGAATTTACACAAGGATGCATGCGCGTGCCTCATGCATATGTGTGATATGCCAAGACGACCAGCGACGCACACGCGTGATATGCGCGATCTACAGAAATAACAGAAAACGCTGGCGGCAATTTTGGGCCGAGTTTTGACCCAGCTTTGGGCCCAGAAACACAGAGTAGAGTCACGGAACATGAAGAGGCTCAACACACATTCTCATTAGGACAGTTTTTAGTTTTTAGATAAAAAATTTACTCCTCTTCTAGGTTTTATCTACATTTATAGAATTTTAGTTTATTGCTTTTGCTTTTGCTTGGGATTGAGAGAGTCATCACCTCCGTGGAAGTTGCTATTCCAGTTTGTTTCCTTATTCCCTTACCCCTTTAGTTGTTTATTAATCCTATTCAGATAATTATGTTGCATTTTGGATTTATTAATACAGTTTATTTCTTTTCCCTTTAATCAATTTTCAATCCTTATTCTATTTAATTTATCATGTCATTTTCTATTATTTCTGTGAGCGTTTTATTAATGTCAATGGAGTAAATCCCCAACTTGACATGGGGGTTGATTAAAAGGAGACAATTGAGTTGGAAGGCTTAAGTGATGGTTAAACTGGAAGTTGTTGGCTAGTTCTGTATTTACTAACGCTAGACTTTCCCAAGGGAGAGGACTAGGATTTGCGAATAAGAGTTTGTCCAATCCCTTGACTTTCCTTTATTTAGTAAGGGTTAACTAAGTGAAAACAACAACCTTTTTTATACTACACTTAGGAGATCCCAACAAGGATAGAACTTCCAATTAATCATTCCCCCAGTCAAGGCTTTTTTTATTTTGAATAATATAAATCTCTTTTAATTTTCATTGCTTTAATTTACAATTACATGCTTGTGCTCATTACCCAAACTTAAAATCTCTTGGAAAACTCCTGATTAATAAACTAGCACCCTTTCTTGCAACTCGTTGGGAGACGACCTGGGACTCATACTCCCAGTATTTTTCATTCTAATTTTGTGACACCCTTTCTAAATTGATGAGCAGATTTTTGGTGGTTAAGAACTATACTCACAACGTATTTCTATATTGATTTCTTAATTGGTCAAATTTACGCTCGCATCAATTTTTGGCGCCGTTGCCAGGGAGTTACAATAGTGTGCTAATTTATTGGTTGGAATTTATTTATTTTGCTACTATGAGCTATATGTTTCTTTCATTGAATGATGCGTTTGCTACCTGATCTGAGCTTACCCATATTTGATCCTGAAATTGAAAGAACTATTTCACGTATAAGGCAAGCTCGGCGTCGGTTAGTCCTACCTGAGGGCAAATCTGAAACGTCATTTAAGGAAGAAACAAGCTCTCTTTCTACTGATTTGGTTGATTTACGCGCAGAGAACATGGCAACTCCCAGGAGGATTATTCTCTAGGAAGCAAGAGCCCCAAACTTTACACTACCACCTTTCTAAGCGCGTCATCCAAATCTGGGTGCAGATACTGAACTGAAGGCTGCACTAATCAATCTACTGCCGAAGTTTCATGGCTTACCTGCTCAAGAGCCTCTCAAGCACCTCAGGGATTTTCAACCAGCCTGTTCTACTGTTAAGCATAATGGTGCAGATGAAACTTCTATTCTGCTAACCGGCTTTCCATTTTCTCTTGAGGGAAAGGCGAAGGAATGGTACTACACTCAACCTGAAGCAGTTGTTACTAACTGGGATACGCTCAGGAGAGAATTCCTAAAAAAATACTTTCCATCTGAAGTTACTGATAGACTGAGGAAAGAAATCTCAATGATTATTCATGGTGAATCTGAGACTCTCTAGGAGTATTGGGAGCGCTTCAATAATCTCCTAGACGCATGCCCCCACCACCTGATTGACAAGTTGGTATTGATCAGTTACTTTACACAAGGCATGAAGTCTCAGGATAAGACTACATTGGATGGTGCGAGTAATGGTTCGCTAAAAAAGTACAAGACTACAGAGGAAGCGTGGCAACTGATCAGCGACCTAGCTGAGTCTGCTCGGAATCACAGGCACAAAAACAACCATCCCAAGGCTATTGCAGAAGTTTTCTCTAGTAGTGAGACCAACGCTCTCGCACAATCTATATGTGAGATGGCCAAATTACTGAAGCAGATACACCTGAATCAACAACAACCTCAGCCTCCCCCACAGCAACAGTATCAACAGTTGGCCCCTCAGACAGTTTATGGAATATGTGCATGCAATACTCATTACATTGATGAATGTCTGCAACTCTAACAGGAAGACAACACCTTGGCAGCTACTCATAACTTCTATGACCACCCAAATTAAGGATATTATCAGTAGGGCAGCAATTATAACCAAGGTGGGAACTACAATCAAGGTTGGCAAGGCAACTCCAACCAAGGCTGGAGAGGTAACTCCAACCAAGGATGGAGGGACAACTACAACCAAGAAGGCCAAGACAATGGTGGAAATCAGAGATGGAACAACAGTAACAATCAGCAGACCCGGTCTCAGCAAAACCAAAACCAGCCCTACCGCGCACCTCATTAAAGGCAAAACCAGGGATCTCAAAACAACCAACAACAAAGCCCGCCTTCCTCTTCTAATGATGAGTTGCTTCAATCTCTTTCACAAAGACAAACGACTATGGAAAGTCAAATTAGTGGTCTAACCTCTGCTATACAAGCTCTCGTCTCCCGGGTTAGATCATCAAACACCTCCAACAACCAACCTACAAGCTCTAGTGCACTTCCTTCTCAATCTTTATCCAACCCCAAGAGAGGAATCAATACCATTACTCTGAGGTCCAGGATCACATTTCAAGATAGGAGTCATGAGGAGCCAAGTTCAAAAGCAGACGTTCCAATTGCAAGCACTGTGGAGGTAGAGGATGCTAAAGAAGAAGAAGAAGTATAAGAGGTGGTTGAAGAAAAAGCAACCACACCAAGGAATAAAGCACCAAGAGGCACAGACATTACAGGTGGTGCCATTCCTATTCCATTTCCATACCTTGCTATGAAACCCAGAAAGCAGGTGGAGCTAGACCCCAAGATGGTGGAGATCTTAAAAAAGGTTGAGGTAACCATTTCGCTTTTTATGTGATTCACCAGGTACCTAAATATGCTAAGTTTCTAAAAGATCATTGCATTCATAAAGATAAAATAAATGAATTAGAAACTATTCCTCTAGGTAGCTCTATTTCTGCTTTAATGGGTGCCATACCGGAAAAATATGGAGATCCAGGTCCATGCATGGTTACTTGTGTTATTAATAGCGTACAATTTTCTGACTGCATGTGTAACTTAGGCGCGTGTGTGAGTATTATGCCATTATCTGTATATGATGCTTTGAGGCTCCCTCCTTTAAAAAGGTCGGCAGCACGTTTGTTTTGGCAAATAAGAGCATTATCTCAGTGGCTGGAATTGCTGAGGACGTACTAGTTAGCATTAAAGGGATCACATTCCCTATTGACTTTTACATTTTGGAGATGCCCCCTAATGAATCAGGAAGACCATCTTCCATCCTACTTGGAAGGCCATTTCTGAAGACTTCAAGGTTCAAGCTGGATGCCTTCTCAGGAAACTACTCTTTTGAGATAGATGGCAGAACAGTAAGCTTCAATCTGGATGAAGCTATGAAGCACCCACCAGAAGATCACTCCATCTTCCAGTGTGATATTATTGATTAGACTGTGGCTGAAGTTCACCAAGCAGAGTTAGAAGAAATTCTTAGGGAGTAAGAAGCAAGTGTGGGGATAACCCCTGAGCTTACTGCAAATACCTTGCCACCACAATTGGCTCCAAATGATCAAAAGCCTCCCCATGAGCAGAAAATGGAGTTGAAGCCCCTTCCACCTTACCTCAAGTATGCTTACCTTGAGGATAATCAGACGCTCCCAATTATCATTGCAAGGTAACACACTTCCCAATAGGAGGAGCAGCTGCTTAGTGTGCTAAGAAGACACAAAAAGGCCATTGGGTGGAGCTTGACAGATATAGTACGCATCAGTCCTTGAGTCTGTGAACACCGGATATTTTTAGAAGAGGGAACAAGGCCTGTCCGTCAACCTCAGAGGCGACTGAACCCTACCATTCTAGAGGAGGTCAAGAAGGAAGTAACCAGGCTACTCAAAGCTGACATCATCTATCCAATCTCGGATTGTGAATGGGTCAGTCCAGTGCAAGTGGTGCCCAAGAAGTCTGGAGTTACTACAGTGAAGAATGAGCATGGAGAGCTCATTGCAACTCGAGTGCAGAACGCTTGGAGAGTGTGCATTGATTACAGGCGCCTCAACCAAGCTACCCGCAAGGATCATTACCCCCTGCCCTTTATCAATCAGATGCTTGATCGCCTGTCAGGTAAATCACACTACTATTTTTTAGATGGTTACACTGGCTATTTTCAAATTCATATAGCTCCTGAAGATCAGGAGAAAACTACTTTTACATGTCCCTTTGGAACATATGCATATAAGAGGATGCCTTTTGGCCTATGTAATGCACCAACAACATTCCAAAGATGCATGATGAGTATTTTCTCAAATCTTCTTGAGAACTGTATGGAGGTTTTTATGGATGACTTTAGTATGTATGGTGATTCTTTTAGCCTTTGCTTGGAGCTAGAGTATTAGACAGATGTGTTAGCTCAAACCTTGTTCTAAATTTTAAAAAATGTCATTTTATGGTCCAACAAAGTATTGTTCTAGGACATGTTGTTTCTAATGCTGGTATTTCAATGGATCCAGCAAAGGTAGATGTCATTTCTGGGTTACCTTACCCCTCTTCTGTGAGGGAAGTCCGCTCGTTTCTTGGTCATGCAGGTTTCTACCGGCACTTTATCTAGGACTTCAGTAAGGTAGCATTGCCTCTATCTAGACTGCTACAGAAGGATGTTGAATTTGAGCTAAGTGCAGACTGTAAAGAAGCGTTTAATAAGCTGAAGATCGCCCTGACTCAAGCTCCAATTGTGAGAGGACCAGACTGGAGCCAGTCCTATAAAATTATGTGTGATGCCTCGAACCATGCTGTAGGAGTAGCGCTGGCCCAGCACGCAGGTAAGGACCCTTTTGTGATTTCCTATGCATCTAAGACCTTAGGCGCTGTTCAGTCTAACTACACTACTACTGAAAAGGAGATTCTGGCTATTATTTTTGCTTTGGATAAATTCTGAGCCTATCTACTTGGTACTAAAGTGGTAGTGTACTCGGACCATGCAGCTCTAAAATATTTATTAGCTAAAAAAGAGTCCAAACTAAGGCTAATACGTTGGATACTGCTGCTGCAAGAATTTGATTTAGAAATTAAGGATAGGAGTGGTTTTCAGAATTTAGTGGCGGACCACTTGAGATGCCTTGAGCACATCAAGCATGACTCCACTCCTATCAATGATGCTTTCCCATTTGATAGCTTGCATGTAGTATTTGAAGTAGTTCCTTGGTATGCACCTGTGGCTAATTATCTAGTTAGTCATACCTCCCCTCCCAATTTTACTAAGCATCAGAGGAACAAGCTGAAAAGCGAGTCCAAATATTATATTTGGGATGATCCATATTTATGGAGGTATGGCGCTGATTAGATAATTAGAAGGTGTGTACCTCAATCAGAATTCCAGTCCATTTTAGAGGCCTGCCACTCCTCTGAGAGTGGTGGACATTTTGGCCCTCAAAGAACAGCTAGAGAAATTTTAGACTGTGGATTCTGGTGGCCTACTCTTTTTAAAGATGCTGCTGCCTTCTGTAAATCCTGTTCTCCATGCCAAAGGTTTGGTAATATATCCAAGAGGGATGAGATGCCCCAACAAATTATACTTTTCTGTGAAATTTTTTATGTTTGGGGCATTGACTTCATGAGTCCATTTCCAAACGCTAGTGGTTACCTTTATATATTGTCAGTTGTAGATTATGTTTCTAAATGGGTGGAAGCAATTCCTACCCATACTGATGATGCTAACACTGTTGTTTCCTTTGTTAGAAATCATATTATCTGTCGCTTTGGATCACCACGAGCAATTGTGAGTGATCAAGGCACTCACTTTTGTAATAGGAGACTAACAGAATTACTGAAGAAGCATGGGATTGTTCACAAAGTAGCAACAGCTTACCATCCCCAGACCAATGGGCAAGCAGAAGTGTCTAACAGAGAGATTTAAAGCATTCTGGAGAAGATAGTAAAGCCTCATAGGAAGGACTGGAGTGCCAGGTTACAAGATGTGTTCTGGGCATATCGAACAGCATACAAGACACCCATTGGGATGAGCCCCTTTCGCTTAGTGTACGGAAAGAATTGCCACCTTCTAGTAGAAGTGGAACACATGGCCTTCTGGGCTGTAAGGGAATGCAACATGAATTTTGAGGAAGCTGGTGCTGAAAGGAAGCTGCAACTAACAGAATTAGAGAACCTTCACCTAGAAGCATATGACAACTACAGGCGATACAAGGAAAAGATGAAGGCTGTCCATGACAAGCACATAAAAAGGAGAGAATTCAGACCAGGGGAGTTAGTTCTTCTTTATAACTCCAGACTGAGGCTTATGCTAGGCAAACTGAGATCAAGATGGGAAGGTCCTTACAGAATAGAAAAGGCAAAGCCATACAGAGCTTTTCACCTGCGTCATTCTTCTAGCTCCAAATTCATTAAGGTCAATGGACACCGCCTAAAGCTTTATCATGGTGAGAAGATGAAGGATCACAAAGAGCTAGAGGTCTTCCTCCTGGAAGACCCACCAACAGAAGCAGAATGAGCCTGAAGACCGTCCAACTTAAGGAAGTAAAAGCAAAGTGCTAAGTGGGAGACAACCCACCATGGTATGAACGTTCCGTTTCAGTCTTAGTTTTATTTTATCTTTTTCTACTTTATTTTTCTTAATGACTCTTCTCATAATCTTTGCATATAGTCTGCATTTGCATTCACATTCTGCATAAAAAAAGCACGCGAAGCGCAAGCGTCGCTGACGTGTACGCGTTATATGTGCTTTCGACACAAAGAAGAAAAGAAGCAGAGAGTTACGCGGGAACTTGGCAGGAGGCGTGCCGTAGGCACAAACATGCCCATGCGAACGCGTCCGCGTCACTTGAAAAATCAGCCTTTCACGCATGCGCGTCACCCACGCGCACGCGCGATCCTACGAACTCGACGTAAATAGGTGTATGGCAGAAAGTTATGATGGAGTGCGGCTGGAGTTGTGCTGGAAGCACAAACCCCATCACGCGTATGCGTCACCCACGCGTTCGCGTCATTTTTCAAAATAAGTCCATTCACACGTGCGTGTCCCTCACGCGCACGTATCACCCTAAATTTTTGCAATGTGCGTATAAAACAGAGAGTTGTGCATGCGCGAGGCTGCTCTCGCGCCAATAGCACAATTCAGGTCACGCGTGCGCGTCACCCAGGCGTACGCGTCACTTGAAAATATCACAACCCACGCGAACGCATGCTCCATGCGTCCGCGTTGCCTGCGCCGCACAGTTTATCCTGATCAGTGCCAGAATTCCTGTCTTTTCTTCCTTAATCCTAATTCTTCCTTATCCCTCCTTACTTCTTTCTTCCCCCTTCTTTCTTCTTTATTCCCTCTTACTTTTTACTTTCTCCCTCCCTTTTCACATTCATCATCAAGGTTCTTTTCTTTTCTTCTTCCCTTTTTACTTTTCCATTATTATTTTTATTTATGTTTTCTTCTTCTTTTTCTTTTTACTTTCATTATCTATGTTTTCTTTCTCTTTCTTTTTCTTTTTTACATTCTTTTGATTGGTGTTAGAAATTTAATTGGGTGATTATTTTCTTCTATATTTTGCTTGTGAGTGTATTGAGGAATTGCTTTACAATTAATATTACTTCTTAAAAGGGTTGCTTGCATGTTCAATTTAATACTTTCAATAACATATTTACCATACATGCTAAGTGTTTGTGAATGCCTGTCTTTCACAAAACCCCTTTTCATATATTATTGATTAAATATAATTGTCAATACAAACAGATTGTTAGTTTGAAACACTTGATCATCAAATTGAGCATTTAATGCTTGATCTATGCTACTCATGCCTTTGCCGGCATGCCAATAAACTCCTTGCATCTACTTGCCATAACATGCACTTGCTATATTTTCATTGACGAACTTATCAAATGTAGTCGCGACCATGTGTTAACGACATCCTTTTTACCGTGCCATAATTATCACTGGTACTGCTCTCTTCCTTGCTCAAACCCTTGAAGGGTAAAGAGAAAGCTACTCCCAAACCACCAGCAAGGAAAAGAACAAAAAGAGCACTAGCTGCGGAACCTTCCTCAACAGTAGTAAAGCCCTCAACAAAGTAAATCAAGAGGATCATCAAGGTCGATGAAAAAGAGAAAGCCTTTCCAGTAAGGGAAACTGCACGGTTCACTAACCGCTACTATGAGCAGATGTTCCCCATACTGGCTGAGCGGAACTATAACAATGAGTACCTACTCATCCTCCCGACCCACATTGTTGAATTTGTTAAGCCTCGCATTGAGCGAAGACAATGGGGATTCCTATGGAGACAGCTACGGCAGGTTAATCTATCATGGGTAGTTAAATTCTACTCCAATTTTCATATGCCAATACTGCAGTCTGTCTATATTCGTTAGAAGCAAGTCCCCATAACTGAAGAGGCCATTCAGCAAGCTTTAGATCTTTCCCCTGCTCTAGAAGGATTGGACGCATTCCAAGAAGCCTCATTCAAGCGCCAGACATACCAATTTGACTGGGATGCCGTTCTCAGAGTTATAGCACAAGCTGGCAACAGATGGATCTATGGATATCATCGATCCTGACCTAAGGGCATATTGGCTTCAGCACTTACCTTGGAGGCTCAAGTGTGGGTGTAGATTATGTCCCACTACGTTTTTTCGAGCACTCACGAGTTCTCCTTCACTGCAGACATGGTTGTTTTACTCTAATGTATCCTTACAGACCAGCATCTCAATTTACCAAGACATCTTCGGCATGCTATGGGACACGTACAAATTGCGGGCAACCTACCTTTTCTCGCCTTGGTTTCAAATCTGGTCTCAGCAACCGGAGTCTCCCACAGAGCTGGGGACACCAAGGCCATGATTCCATGGGATGTTTAGTACATCCCTAACAGGAAATACATCAGACCTCCAACAGCCACTACTACCTAGCCTGCAGAACCAGCTGGAGATATTCCTTCTCCTTCTACATCATAAGCACCTCCAACAAACCAACTGCTCCATCAGATACTTGAGAGATTGGACCGGCTAGACTGGTAAGGAAAGCGAAGAGATCCCCGTAACAAGCGCCGATTTACATACCTCAAGGAGCTGCTTGTTGACGACCACCCACCCGAGGAAGATCTAAACTCCACTTCATTTACCAGCACAATGAGTCATGACGGTCCCACTTGTGGAGACACTGCTACCAGCCCCCCTTTGTTCCTGACTGACGGCACCGAGGACGGTGCCAAGCTTTAAGTGTAGGGAGGTCGGTCAGCACCTGACTTCCGGAGGTAACTTCTCTTTCTTAACACCAATAGTATATTTATTTTTCTTTTGTTAGAATAGGATAAATTGCATAGTAATAGGTATTTGCATGCATGATCTAATTGATTGAAAAATAATAAGTTTCTTTTTAAGACCCTATTTTTGAAAAATTTTCACTAATTAAAATTAAAATCTTTTTGTTAAAACTTGTTTGAATTTGTATTAGGAACATAAAATGATAGCTAGAACACACAACCTATGAGACTTAAGCTTAATTACATGGTTACACTATTTAACCATAAAAATGTTATTCTTGTGTGTTTTCTTCTCTATGATTGTAATCTATATTTTGTTCCATTCTATATGTCCATTGTTTAGTGTATTTAAATGTATGCATATGATTGAGGCCATTAATTGTTATTAGCTCACTTATCCCAAATAAGCCTACCCTCTTAATTACCTTCGCTAGCCACTTTGAGCCTTTTTAATCCCCTTGTTCTATATTTTACCACATCATTAGCCTTAAGCAGAAAAACAAATTAATTACCCCAAATTGAATCTTTGGTTAGCTTAAGTTAAAGATTGTGTATCAACTAAGTGTGGGGAAACTGTGGGAACATGGGTTAATAAGGGAGTATGTTGTGCGTTTATTTTGATTAAATATTGAGAATTTGAGTACCTACTCATGTGAGACCAAGAAAATTAAAAATCCATGTACATCGATAAGTTATGTTTATTTTCCCTTAAAAAACCCAAAAATATTCAAATAATTAAGTAAATAAGTAAATAAGGGGACAAAAATATCCCAATGTTAAGTTAATGAAAAGATCAATGCACATTTGATACAAATTAAAAGAAAGGTTAATGCATGAGTATATGATGCAAAAGTGGGAATTTTGGGTAGCTAGGCATGATTTAAGAAGTTATATAGAGTGTGTGTGTGTGTGTGTTTATGTGAGAGCTTATGTTAGTCAAGAATTCAATTTATAGCTCACTTAGCCATACATATATCCTCACCCTTGCCTTGACCCCATTACAACCTTGAAAAGACCTCATGATGTTTGCATTGGTACATTAAATATTTGTTGATTAGTTAGATGAAGAACAAAGTTTAGAAAGCATGATTAGAGAAGAGTAGAGTGAATTAACCCTAGACACTTGAGAGATTAGAGTACATATACACTACCAGTGAGGGTTCAATGCTTAATTCTATGTTCCCTAGCTATCTTCTTACAAGTTTACTTGTCTTTTATTGTATGATTTGAATTAGTGGAATCTGATCTATTTTTATCTTGAAAAACTTGTTTACTTTTGACCAAGTAGACAAAATTATCTTAGCATATAGTTGCATTCATATACATAGGTTGCATTGCATTGCATGAGTCTTACTTTTCCCTACTCATTTATTTTATCTCCTTGAGCTAAGCATGAGGACATGCTAATGTTTAAGTGTAGGGAGGTTGATAAACCATTATTTTATGGTTTATCTTGTGTTTAATTGAGTGGTTTCATCAAGTCTTTACCCACTTATTCATATGTTTTGCATGACTTTACAATCCCTTCCTAGTTTCGTTCTATGGTTGGAAACTTGCTTCCTAAAGATATTTAATTTGTGTATTTTAATTCTCCCCTATACCATTCGATGCCTTGATCCGTGTGTTAAGTGTTTCAGGCTTTATAGGGCAGGAATGGCTTAGAGAATGGAAAGGAAGCTTGCAAAAATGGAAGGAACACAAGAAACCAAGGAGATAACCAGCGAGCACCGACGCGCACGTGATGAGCGGATAATTTATACGCTTTTTGGTATTGTTTTTAGGTAGTTTTTAGTAGGATCTAGCTACTTTTAGGGATGTTTTCATTAGTTTTTATGCTAAATTCACATTTTTGGACTTTACTATGAGTTTGTGTGTTTTTCTGTGATTTCAGGTATTTTCTGGCTAAAATTGAGGGACCTGAGCAAAACTCTGATAAAAGGCTAACAAAGGACTGCTAATGTTGTTGGATCCTGGCCTCCCTGCATTCGAAATGGATTTTCTGGAGCTACAAAACTCCAAATGGCGCGCTTTTAACGGCATTGGAAAGCAGGCATCCTGAGCTTTCCAGAAATATATAACAGTCCATACTTTATTCGAGATTAGATGACACAAACTAGCGCTTAACGCCAGTTCCATGCTGCATTCTAGAGTCAAACGCCAGAAACATGTCACGAACCAGAGTTGAATGCCAGAAACACGTTACAACTTGGCGTTCAACTCCAAAAGAAGCCTCTGCACGTGTAAAGCTCAAGCTCAGCCCAAGCACACAATAAATGGGCCCCGGAAGTGGATTTCTGCATCAATTACTTACTTCTGTTAACCCTAGTATCTAGTCTAGTATAAATAGAACTTTTTACAATTGTACTAGGAGTCCTTCTCCCTATTTTCAAATTCATATCACATTTTGGGGCTGGCAATTCGGCCATGCCTGGACCATCACTTATGTATTTTCAACGGTGGAGTTTCTACACACCATAGATTAAGGGTGTGGAGCTCTGCTGTACCTCGAGTTTTAATGCAATTACTACTATTTTCTATTCAATTCAGTTTATTCCTGTTCTAAGATATTCATTGCACTTCACCATGACTAATGTGATGATCCATGACACTCATCATCATTCTTACCTATGAACGCGTGACTGACAACCACTTCCGTTCTACCTCAGACCGAACGAATATCTCTTAGATTCCTTAATCAGAATCTTCGTGGTACAAGCTAGAATTGATGGCGGCATTCATGAGAGTCCGAAAAGTCTAAACCTTATCTGTGGTATTCCGAGTAGGATTCAGGGATTGAATGACTGTGACGAGCTTCAAACTCGCGATTGTTAGGCGTGATAACAAACGCAAAAGAATTAATGTATTCTATTCCGGCATGATTGAGAACCGACAGATGATTAGTCGTGCTATAACAGAGCATTTGAACCTTTTTCACTGAGAGGATGGGATGTAGCCATTGACAATGGTGATGCCCTACATATAGCTTTCCATGGAAAGGATTAAGAAGGATTGGATGAAGGTAGTAGAAAAGCAGAGATTCAGAAGGAGCACAGCATCTTCATACGCCTATCTGAAATTCCCATCAATGATTTACATAAGTATTTCTATCTTTATTTTTTTTTATTTATTATTATTATTCGAAAACTCCATAACCATATATTATCCGCCTAACTGAGAATTTCAAGATAACCATAGCATGCTTCATACCAACAATCTCCGTGGGATCGACCCTTACTCACGTAAGGTTTATTACTTGGACGACCCAGTGCACTTGCTGGTTAGTTGTGCGAGGTTGTGAAGAAAGTGCTGAGTTATAAACACGCATACCAAGTTGAATGCCATTGTTAGAGATCACAATTTCATGCACCAAGTTTTTGGCGCCGTTGCTGGGGATTGTTTGAGTTTGGACAACTGACGGTTCATCTTGTTGCTCAGATTAGGTAATTTTCTTCTTGTTTTATTTTCGAAAAAAATATTTTTCAAAATTCTTTCAAAAAAATTTTTTTTCCTTTTGTTTTCGAAAATTATTCTAAATTTTTAAGAATGAATTCTAGAGTTTCATGATAACATGTTGAAGCCTGACTGGCTGTAAAGCCATATCCAAATTCTTTTGGATTGAGGCTTCCACTTGTCAACATAAAAGGCATGTATATGGAGTTGGATGAAGTATCAGCTGTTGCATGTCTGATTTATATCCTAAAGATGGCTGGCCATTAAGCCATGTCCAACCCTTGGATTGGAGCTTTAGGCTAACATTGAAAGATTCTTGGAATTCTTATTAAAAATTTTGAGTTTCTTATTTTCTTTTTCCTATATGTTTTTCGAAAAAAATAAAAGAAAATACAAAAAATTAATAAAATCATAACATCAAAAAAAAGTTAAATTATTTTTGTGTTTCTTGTTTGAGTCTTTAGTCAAATTTTAAGTTTGGTGTCAATTGCATATTCATCTTGTTCTTGCATTTTTCGAAAATTCATGCATTCATAGTGTTCTTCATGATCTTCAAGTTGTTCTTGGTAAGTCTTCTTGTTTGATCTTGATGTTTTCTTGTTTTGTGTCTTTTATTGTTTTTCATGTGCATTTTTGCATTCATAGTGTCTAAGCATTAAAGATTTCTAAGTTTGGTGTCTTAAATGTTTTCTTTGCATCAAAAATTTTTCAAAAAGATGTTCTTGATGTTCATCATGATCTTCAAAGTGTTCTTGGTGTTCATCTTGACATTCATAGTGTTCTTGCATGCATCATGTGTTTTGATCCAAAAATTTCATGTTTTGGGTCATATTTGTGTTTTTCTCTCTCATCATTAAAAATTCAAAAATAAAAAAATATCTTTTTCTTATTTTACTCCTAATTTTCTAAAATTTGAGTTGACTTAGTCAAAAATTTTTAAAACTTAGCTATTTCTCATAAGTCAAGTCAAATTTTCAAAATTTAAAAATCTTATCTTTTCAAAACTTTTTCAAAAATCAAATCTTTTTCATTTTTCTTACTTTTTTTCAAAAAAATTTTTAATTTGAATTTTAAAATCTTTTTCTTATCTCTATTTCAAAATTTCAAAAACTTTACTAACAATTAGTGTGATCGATTCAAAAATTTGAAGTTCGTTACTTTCTTGTTAAGAAAGGTTCAATCTTTAAATTCTAGAATCACATCTTTTAGTTTCTTGTTAGTCAAGTAAGTAATTTTAATTTTAAAAAAAATAAATCTTTTCCAACCATATCTTTTTAATCATATATTTTTAATCATATCTTTTTATCATATCTTTTTAAATTTTATCTTTTTCAAAAATTTGATTTTAAAATGTCTTTTCCAACTTCTTATCTTTTCAAAATTGATTTTCAAATATTTTTCAACTAACCAATTAACTTTTGTTTATTTTTTTTATCTTTTTCAAAATCACCTAACTAATTTTAGCTCTCTAATTTTTGAAAATTACCTCCCTCTTTTTCAAAATTCTTTTAATTAACTAATTGTTTTAAATTTTAATTTTAATTTTAATTCTTCCTTTAATTTTCGAAAATCACTAACCCTTTTTCAAAATTAATTTTCGAATTCTCCCCCTCTCATCTTCTTCTATTTATTTATTTATTCACTAACACTTCTCTTCATCTCCAGAATCTGAACCTATCTTCACCCTTGTGTATGGATTCTTAACTCTTCTCCTTCTTCTATTCCTTTCTTCTTCTACTAACATAAAAGAATCTCTATACAGTGACATAGAGGATTCCACTTCCTTTTCTGTTCTCTTCTTTCTCATATGAACAGAAACAAGAAAAAAGGCATTCTGGTTGAAGCTGATCCTAAACCTGAAAGGACTCTGAAGAGGAAACTAAGAGAAGCTAAATTACAATAATCTAGAGACAACCTTACTGAAATTTTTGAACAAGAAAAGGATATGGCAGATGAACCCAACAACAATAATGCAAGGAGGATGCTTAGTGATTATACTACACCTACTTCCAAGTTTGATGGAAGAAGCATCTCAATTCCTGCCATTGGAGCAAAAAATTTTGAGCTGAAACCTCAACTAGTTGCTCTAATGCAACAAAACTGCAAGTTTCATGGACCTCCATTAGAAGATCCCTACCAGTTTTTAACTGAGTTCTTGCAGATCTGTGAGACTGTTAAGACTAATGGAGTAGATCCTGAAGTCTATAGGCTCATGCTTTTCCCTTTTGCTGTAAGAGACAGAGCTAGAACATGGTTGGACTCACAACCTAAGGATAGCCTGGACTCTTGGGATAAGCTGGTCACGGCCTTCTTGGTTAAATTCTTTCTTCCTCAAAAGCTGAGCAAGCTTAGAGTGGATGTTCAGACCTTCAAGCAAAAAGATGGTGAATCCCTCTATGAAGCTTGGGAATGATACAAGCAGATGACCAAAAAGTGTCCTTCTGACATGTTTTTCAGAGTGGACCATGTTAGATATATTCTATTATGGTCTATCTGAGTTCTCTAAGATGTCACTGGACCATTCTGCAGGTGGATCCATTCACCTAAAGAAAACGCCTGCAGAAGCTCAGGAACTTATTGAAATGGTTGCAAATAACCAATTCATGTACACTTCTGAGAGGAATTCCGTGAATAATAGGACGCCTCAAAGGAAGGGAGTTCTTGAAATTGATGCTCTGAATGCCATATTGGCTCAGAACAAAGTGTTGACTCAGCAAGTCAACATGACCTCTCAAAGTCTGAATGGATGGCAAAATGCATCCAATAGTACTAAAGAGGCAGCTTCTGAAGAAGCTTATGATCCTGAGAACCCTGCAATAGCAGAGGTAAATTACAGGGGTGAACCTTATGGGAATACCTATAATTCATCATGGAGAAATCATCCAAATTTCTCATGGAAGGATCAACAAAAGCCTCAACAAGGCTTTAACAATGGTGGAAAAAATAGGTTTAGCAATAGCAAGCCTTTTCCATCATCTTCTCAGCAACAGACAGAGAATTCTGAGCAGAGCACCTCTAACTTAGCAAATATAGTCTCTGATCTGTCTAAGGCCTCTTTAAGCTTCATGAGTGAAATAAGGTCCTCTATCAGAAATTTGGAGGCACAAGTGGGCCAGCTGAGTAAGAAAGTTACTGAAACTCCTCCTAGTACTCTCCCAAGCAATACTGAAGAGAATCCAAAAAGAGAGTGCAAGGCCATTGACATAATCAACATGGCCGAACCTAGAGAGGAAGGAGAGGACATGAATCCCAATGAGGAAGACCTCAGGGGATGTCTCTCAAGCAAGAAGGAGTTCCTTATTGAGAACTTAAAGGAATCTGAAGGTCATATAGAGACCATAGAGATCCCATTAAACCTCCTTCTGCCATTCATGAGCTCTGAAAACTATTCTTCCTCTAAAGAGGATGAAGATGTAACTGGAGAGCAAGTTGCTCAATATCTAGGAGCTATCATGAAGCTGAATGCCAAGTTATTTGGTAATAAGACTTGGGAAGGTGAACCTCCCTTGCTCATTGGTGAACTAGATACATGGGTTCAGCAAACTTTACCTCAAAAGAAACAAGATCCTGGTAAATTCTTAATACCCTGTACCATAGGCACCATGACCTTTGAAAAGGCTTTGTGTGACCTAGGGTCAGGCATAAATCTTATGCCACTCTCTGTAATGGAGAAGCTGGGGATCATTGAGGTACAGCCTGCCATATTCTCATTGCAAATGGCAGACAAGTCAGTAAGACAAGCTTATGGATTAGTAGAGGACGTGTTGGTAAAGGTTGAAGGCCTTTACATCCCTGCTGATTTCATAATCTTAGACACTAGGAAGGAGGATGATGAATGCATCATCCTTGGAAGACCTTTTCTAGCCATAGAAGGAGCTGTGATAGATGTTAACAGAGGAGAATTAGTCCTTCAATTGAATGGGGACTAACTTGTTTTTAAGACCCAAGGGTGTTCTTCTTTAACAATGGAGAGGAAGCATGAAAAGCTTCTCTTAGTACATAGTCAAACAGAGCCCCCACAATCAAACTCTAAGTTTGGTGTTGGGAGGCCACATCCAAACTCTAAGTTTGGTGTTGAATCCCCACATTCAAACTCTAAGTTTGGTGTTAGGAGTCTACAACATTGACCTGATCACCTTTGAGGCTCCATAAGAGCCCACTGTCAAGCTAGTGACATTAAAGGAGCGCTTATTGGGAGGCAACCCAATTTTTATTTATCTTATTTTATTTTTCTTTTATTGTTCTTTTATGTTTTATTAGGTTCATGATCATGTGGAGTCACAAAATAAAATGCTGAAAATAGGCGTTGAACACCCAAAACAAGCATGAAGCTGGCGTTCAACGCCAGAAACAAGCATCAATATGGCGTTGAACGCCAGGATTGCATGAAAAGGGCATTTTACACGCCTCATTGGTGCAAGGATGTAAATCCTTGACACCTCAGGATCTGTGGACCCCACAAAATCATCTCAAGATTTGTGGACCCCACAGGATCCCCACCTACCTCAACTCACCTTCTCTTCTCTTCACATAATCCAATAACACTCTTCCCCAAAACCCTTCACCAATAACCTCAATCTCTCTTCCCCATCACCTCTTCACCACTCACATCCTTCCACTCTTTCCCATAAACCCCACCTACCTTCAAAATTCAAAATCTCTTTCCCACCCAAATCCATCCTAAATAGCCGAACCTACTCCCTCTCCCTCCACTATATAAACCCCTCCATTCTTCTTCATTTTCACACAACACAACCCTCTCTTCTCCTCCTTGGCCGAAACACATCCCTCTCTCCCTCTTCTCCATATTTTCTTCTTTTTCATCTATTCTTTCTTCTCTTGCTCGAGGGCAAGCAATATTCTAAGTTTGGTGTGGTAAAAGCATAGTGTTTTTTCATAACCACCTATGGCACCTAAGGCCGGAGAAACCTCTAGAAAAGGAAAAGGGAAGACAAAAGCTTCCACCTCCGAGTCATGGGAGATGGAGAGATTCATCTCTAAAGCCCATCAAGACCACTTTTATGATGTTGTGGCCAAGAAGAAGGTGATCCCTGAGGTCCCTTTCAAACTCAGGAAAAATAAGTATCCAGAGATCCGACATGAGATCCAAAGAAGAAGTTAGGAAGTTCTGACCAACCCCATTCAACAAGTCGGAATCTTAATGGTTCAAGAGTTCTATGCCAATGCATGGATCACTAGGAACCATAATCAAAGTGTGAACCCAAATCCAAAGAATTATCTTACAATGGTTCGGGGGAAATACTTAGATTTCAGTCCAGAAAATGTAAGGTTGGCGTTTAACTTGCCCATGATGCAAGGAGATGCACGACCCTACACAAGAAGGGTCAACTATGATCAAAGGTTGGACCAAGTCCTTATGGACAAATGTGTTGAAGGAGCTCAATAGAAAAGAGACTCCAAAGGCAAGCCGGTTCAATTAAGAAGACTGGACCTCAAGCCTATGGCTAGAGGATGGTTGGAGTTCATCCAACGCTCCATCATCCCCACTAGCAACCGATCCGAAGTTACTGTGGATTGGTCTATCATGATCCATAGCATCATGATTGGAGAGGAAGTAGAAGTTCATGAAGTCATCTCCCTTGAATTCTACAAAATAGCCGAAAATCCCTCTACCTTGGCAAGGCTAGATTTTCCTCATTTTATTTGCCATCTATGCTACTTAGCTGGAGTTATCATAGAACGAGACATCCACATTGAAGAGGACAAGCCCATCACTAAGAAGAGGATGGAGCAAACAAGAGAGCCCACTCATGGATCCCAAGAGACGCATGAGGAAGCTCATCACCAAGGAATCCCGAAGATGCCTAAAGGGATGCACTTTCCTCCCAATAACTATTGGGAATAACTCAACACTTCTCTAGAAGACTTGAGTTACAATATGGACCAATTAAGGGTGGAACATCAAGAACACTCCATCATTCTCCATGAAATTAGAGAAGATCAAAGAGCAATGAGGGAGGAGCAACAAAGGCAAGGAAGAGACATAGAAGAGCTCAAGGACATCATTGGTTCTTCAAGAAGAAAGCGCCACCATCACTAAGGTGGACTCATTCCTTGTTCTTATTTCTCTATTTTTTTATTTTTAAGCTTTATTTTATCTATGTTTGTGTCTTTATTACATGATCATTAGTATGTAGTAACTATGTCTTAAAGCTATGAATAATTCCATGAATCCTTCACTTTTCTTAAATGAAACATGTTTTTAATACAAAAGAACAAGAAGTACATGAGTTTCGAATTTATCCTTGAATTTAGTTTAATTATATTGATGTGGTGACAATACTTTTTGTTTTCTGAATGAATGCTTGAATAGTGCATATTTTTTATTTTGTTGTTTATGAATGTTAAAATTGTTGGCTCTTGAAAGAATGATGAACAAAGAGAAATGCTATTGATAATCTGAAAAATCATGAAATTGATTCTTGAAGCAAGAAAAAGCAGTGAATAGCAAAAGCTTGTGAAAAAAAAGTGGCGAAAAAAATAATAGAAAGAAAAAGAAAAAGCAAGCAGAAAAAGCCAATAGCCCTTAAAACCAAAAGGCAAGGGTAAAAAGGATCCAAGGCTTTGAGCATCAATGGATAGGAGGGCCCAAGGAAATAAAAACCAGGCCTAAGTGGTTAAATCAAGCTGTCCTTAACCATGTGCTTGTGGCATGCAGGTCCAAGTGAAAAGCTTGAGACTGAGTGGTTAAAGTCGTGATCCAAAGCAAAAAGAGTGTGCTTAAGAGCTCTGGACACCTCTAACTGGGGACGTTAGCAAAGCTGAGTCACAATCTGAAAAGGTTCACCCAGTCATGTGTCTGTGGCATTTATGTATCCGGTGCTAATACTGGAAAACAAAGAGCTTAGGGCCACGGCCAAGACTCATAAAAGTAGCTGTGTTCAAGAATCAACAAACTTAACTAGGAGAATCAATAACACTATCTGAAATTCTAAGTTCCTAGAGATGCCAATCATTCTAAACTTCAAATGATAAAGTGAGATGCCAAAACTGTTCAGAAGCAAAAAGCTAAAAGTCCCGTTCATCCAGTTAGAACTAACATTCATTGATATTTTGAGCTTTATAGTATATTCTCTTCTTTTTATCCTATTTGATTTTCAGTTGCTTGGGGACAAGCAACAATTTAAGTTTGGTGTTGTGATGAGCGGATAATTTATACGCTTTTTGGCATTGTTTTTAGGTAGAGTTTAGTAGGATCTAGCTACTTTTAAGGATGTTTTCATTAGTTTTTATGCTAAATTCACATTTCTGGACTTTACTATGATTTTATGTGTTTTTCTGTGATTTCAGATATTTTCTGGCTGAAATTGAGGGACCTGAGCAAAACTCTGATAAAAGGCTAACAAAGGACTGTTGATGCTGTTGGATCCTGACCTCTATGCAGTCGAAAAGGATTTTCTGGAGCTATAAACTTCCAAATGGCGCGTTCTCAACGGCATTAGAAATTAGACATCTAGAGCTTTCCAGAAATATATAATAGTTCATACTTTATTCGAGATTAGACGACGCAAACTGGCGCTCAACACCAGTTCCATGCTGTATTTTGGAGTCAAACGCCAGAAACACGTCACGAACCAGAGTTGAACGCCAGAAACATGTTACAACTTGGCGTTCAACTCCAAAAGAAGCTTCTGCACGTGTAAAGCTCAAGCTCAAAGATAAACCCATATTGGATGGTATAATTTGTTCTGAATTTAAGTGTTTTATTCAATTCTTCACCCACTTATGCATGTGAAATTGCATGGTTTTACCTTCCCTTCCTTATTATGAGATGTATGTGAAAAACATGTTTTCTAGGATTTAAAAGTATTAATTTTAATTATCTTTTATTGCCATTCGATGTCGTGATTTGTGTGTTGAGTAATTTCAGATCTTCTAAGGCAGCAATGACTTAAAGGATGAAAAGGAAACATACAAAAATGGAAGGAAAGCATAAAATGGAGTTTTTGAAGAAACGGACAGTGACGCGTCCGCATGGATGACGCGGACGCGTGGTTTGCACAAAAAGGGATCGACGCGACCACATGGACGACGCGGCCGCGTGCCAGTGAGAAATGGCAATGACGCGATCGCGCGCTACAAGCGAAATGCATATGACGCGAACGCATGACTGAAGCGACCGCGTGACACGGAAAACTCCAGACAACGCGACCGCGTGACCCACACGGACGCGTGACAGAGGCCACGCACCAGAAATTATAGAAAGTGATCCCAGCGATATCTGAAGCCCATTTTGGCCCAAATCCAAGTCCAGAAAGCATAGACCAGAGGTTATGAAGTGAAAGAATGCATCCGAAAGAGGGAGCTAGCCAATTAGTTACTTTTCATAGTTTAGATGTAGTTTTAGTGAGAGAGGTTCTCTCCTCTCTCTTGGGATTTAGGATTAGGATTTTTAGAAATTAGGGATTTATCTCATCTTCACATCAGGTTCAATATTCCTTTATTTTGACCTCTCTTTTACTTTGAGATACTTTAATGCTTTTATTTCTGTTTGATTTATGTTGCCCAACTGGCTTATGAATATTTCCATGTGAGATTTGACTGCTTCGAATGAATGTTAATTGAGGTATTCCAGATATCAAAGATTCTTATTTAGCTTTTTATATTATTGGCTTTAATTGTTTAACTGGAAGCTCCTGAGTTATCAATTATTCATGATTGATTGTTATGCCGGCTAATTAACTAGAATTCCACTAACTCTAGTCTTTCTTTAGGAGTTGGCTAGGACTTGGAAAATCTAACCAATTGGTTCACTTGACTTTCTCTTGCTTGCGCAAAGGTTAACTAAGTGGGATTAACTTCCATTCTTATAGGAGTAACTAGGATAGGACTTCCGAATTTTCATATCTTGCCAAGAGTTTATTTTATAGTTAATTATTTATTTTATTTGTCATTTAATTTACTTGTTCCTCACTTTCAAAACCCCAATTTACAAAACCCATAACCAATAATAAGAACATACCTCCCTGCAATTCCTTGAGAAGACGACCCGAGGTTTGAATACTCGGTTATCAATTTTAAAAGGGTTTGTTACTTGTGACAACCAAAATGTTTGTAAGAAAGGTTGATTGCTTGGTTTAGTAAATATACTTACAACGAGAGTTTACTATAACTTCTAAACCATCAATATTCAGTTCTTCAAAATGGCGTCGTTGCCGTGGAATTGCAAACGTGTGCCTTATTATTGGTTATTGTAAATATTTTTCTTTTACTTGTTTATTTGTTTTCTCTCTTCCCTCTTATTTCTGATAGCTATTATGAATTCTCACCCCTCTCGCTTTGAGTTTGGTTCTAATTTTGTTGCAAGGAATGGAAGCTATAACAGGACTATGCATCAAGGTCCAAGCAATCAAAGATGGATGGAGCCACAAGGATCTGATCACCCCTTTAGGCAACAACATCATCCTAGATATCATGGACAAAGACCATTCTACAATGCATACCCAACAGATAGATTCGGTGGACCGCCTTGTAACTACCAACAAGCCCCATCCTATGCTCAGAGATCATCCTCTCGACATAACTTCGAACCACCACACTCACAAGCTTCTTTTCACCATTCACTACCACATGACCCTTATCCACCCCAACGCCAATCCAACTATTCCCAAGAACCACCACACACCTATGCACCATGTCCATATCAATCAAGCCAAGAATCACAGGTTCGCCTCGAAGAATCAGTAAAACAATTTAATGCAACCCTTCATCAACTGGAGCAAGCAATAAATCAATTATATTCCAAACGTTCAGGCACTCAACAGACTCCCATGGCTTCATGTAGAGAATCTAATGAAGAACGCAGCACGAAGAAGACACTAGAGAATCCAGTAGATAGCAAAGAGCATAACTTCGTACTGGAACAAGTAGAGGAAGTTGTCATTGTAGAAGAAGAAGAGTTGGTTGAAGATTTAGGAGATGCCGAACCGCCACCTGAATCCAGAGTTGTGGAGAATTCCGTCAAGGATGTTACAATTGATGCTAAAGAGGATGTTGCGCAGCCTCCAATGCAGATATCTTCTGAAGAACTGGACGGAATAACCCAAGAAGCAAGTTTCCTTGATGACGATGATCATGAGTCGAGTTCTCTTAGTAACGAACTTGCATCCGCAAGTGAATTCTTTGAGATGGAAGAATGTTCCCCAAGTGAATATGAAGATGATGCAGAGGTCGACTTTTCTCAACCTCCTGTTTATGACTCAAGTGATGAGGAAGATATGGAAGACTTTGACCAGGACATGGCTGGAATTGGACAAAGTTTGCAAAAAAGTAGAGAAATTCACAAAAGACCACAAGGGAGTAGAACTTACAGAACCACTGGAAACACCTATCCCAAAGCCACTACCACACAATACAAACCTCAAGTGGGTAAAATCCTTAGCTTTTATCTTTACTTTTCCACTTGAATATGGTTTACTTGAAACAGATGGCCAGCTTAGAGCTCTTTGCCGCTTTAAGAGCAAAAGGGAAATGACTCGCACTCAGAGCTGGTATGCAAGATTCAATGAGGCTTCGCACTTTAATTTGAGGTGCAAGGATTGGTGTCAAGCTCAATTGAAAGGATCTCGGAAGCTATTTGGTCACTGCAGTGAGAATTCAGACTATTCACCACCTGGCTGGAAAGATGTAGATCAAGACAAAGACGGGTGTAGAAGAAAAGTTTGGGATCCTGGAGTTTATTCTGACATTCAACACTCTGGGAGCCTGCAAGCCTGTTTGAACTCATACAAGGGCTTTACATACTTTGTTTGGGACCCCGGAGGATGCTGGCATTCCAAACACTGGTGGAGATTCCTAGACGAATTCAAGCACAAGCAACCCTAGCAGGATGCTCATCAATTGAACCTGAATATTATTCATTAGCATTGCATACTGCATAATTGCATAATTGCATAATAATAAAAAAAGTGAGAGGAGAGAGCACCCGACGCGACCGCATCGTTGATGCGTCCGCGTCACAAGTGCAGTAAAAAGAAAAGAAAGTGAACAGAGAGTTATGCTGAAGCACGGCTTGAAGTATGCCTTTGGCTCAAAATTGTTCCACGCGACAGCGTGCCCCACGCGATCGCGTCATTTGCAGAGAATACTTCCCACGCGTCCGCGTCATTCATGCGAACGCGTGATCTGGATATTAGCGGAAAGATCCAACGCCCAGAAAGTTGGGCTGGAATCGTGCGGCTAGTGTGCGATTAGCACAAAACATCCCACGCGTACGCGTCCTTGACATGAACGCGTCACATACACAACCCCCATCCCACGCAAAAGCGTGCGAGACGCGATCGTGTCACGCGGATTTTATGACCCCCTTTTATCAAACAGAGAGTTGCGCTAAAATGACGCTGGAATCGTGCGTCTAGCACAAAGTCTAGCGACGCGGTCGCGTGCTTCACGCGTCCACGTCACCAATCTCATACCCAACCCACACAATTGCGTCAACCACGCATCCGCGTCAACCCCATTTCACCTTAGTCACGCGATCGCGGGACCCATGCGTTCGCGTGGCTTCACGATCACTAACCCCATGTCACGCGAACCATCCCCCGTCGTCCCCCAAACCCTAACCCCCTTCCCTCTCAATCTCTGCAACTCCCTCTCTCAGCCACCATCCCACCACCAGCCACCACCGCGCTGCCGCTATCCACCCTCAACCACCCAGACACCACCGCAACCACCACCCCTCTTCTCTCTTCTCTTCTTTCTCTTCCCCCTCTCCCTCTCTCTCTCTTCCGCCACCATTCCACCACCGCAGCCCACTTCTGACCGGCACTGCCCCCTTCACCGACCACCACCCTGAACCGCCCCCCTCTCATCAATCCCACCAATCTAGCCACCCTCCGCCAGCCACCCCCAACCACCTCCGACGACCGAATCCGCACCGCCGTTCACCCAGCGCCGCCGTGCCTCCCTCCGGTACCGCCACATCGCCACTACCTTCCCTCTGTCCTATCCCTTACTCTTTGCACACCAGGTTCCACCATACAGCGATCCATCCCTGTGACTCTTTCATTCGTTTTTCAATTTCTGTTCCGAATAGGCTAGGTAGAGATGCATGTTTGTAGTGGATTCTAGGTGGTTAGGTAGTCTAGGATTTGGATAGAGGATTTAGGCCTGATTAATTGTGTTGTTCATGCTTCATGTTTTATAATTTTTGCAATTCTGCTGTTGCTTTGATGTTAGTATTGTTCATATGCTGTTCTTACTGTTCATGCTGCTTTTGTGAATGTTCTTTCTTGTTCATACCTAATTTCAGTTTGTTCTATTTTATATGAACTATTCTGATTGCTGTTTATTTTCTGGGAACAACCAATTTTTAGCCAGAATGCTGCCCAATTTTTTGTAGACTGTTTTGTTTCCTTTCATGTCTAGGTTTTGGCACTTGAACTCTACTTTACTTTGCTTTTACCAAATCCATTCATGAATACTAGGGCAAGTTTTCTTATTCTTTTTTATTTCCTGGTTCACACTCTGCATTTTTTATGTTTAAATTCCAATTTTTGCTCTTTCTATGTCTATCTGAATCTTCATCAACCTGATTTCCTTGTTTGGATATGAGTCCACTGTAACTTTTATTTGTGAATGCTTTGTTACTCAGAAAATGAATTCTAATACATTTTGGATTGTGAATTTTTCTTCTCGGACTTTTAACTCTTATACAATCCTTAATGTACATTCTTTAACTCATTTTCCTTACTTTGCTACCCCTTTGCCACTATGTGCTTATTTTGTTATTTGCCTACTAATGAGCGGATAATTTATACGCTTTTTGGCATTGTTTTTAGGTAGTTTTTAATAGGTTCAAGCTACTTTTAGAGATGTTTTCATTAGTTTTTATGCTAAATTCACATTTCTGGACTTTACTATGAGTTTGTGTGTTTTCTTGTGATTTCAGATATTTTCTGACTGAAATTGAGGGACCTGAGAAAAACTCTGATAAAAGGCTGACAAAAGACTGTTGATGCTGTTGGAATCTGACCTCCTTGCACTCGAAATGGATTTTCTGGAGCTACAGAACTCCAAATGGTGCGCTCTCAACGGCGTTGGAAAGTAGACATCCAGATCTTTCTAGAAATATATAATAGTTCATACTTTTTTCTAGAATTGACGACTTTAACTGGCGCTCAACGCCAGTTCCAAGCTGTATTCTGGAGTCAAACGCCAGAAACACGTCACGAACCAGAGTTGAACGCCCAAAACACGTTACAACTTGGCGTTCAACTCCAAGATAAGCCTTAGCTCGTGTAACATTCAAGCTCAGCCCAAACATACACCAAGTGGGCCCCGGAAGTGGATTTATGCATCAATTACTTACTTCTATAAACCCTAGCAGCTAGTTTATTATAAATAGGACTTTTTACTAGTGTATTAGACATCTTTGAACATTTAGTTCTTAGACCTTGGGGGCTGGCGTCTCGGCCATGCCTGAACCTTCATCACTTATGTATTTTCAACGGTGGAGTTTCTACACACCAATTAAGGTTGTGGAGCTCTGCTGTACCTCAAGTTTTAATGCAATTACTACTATTTTCTATTCAATTCGATTTATTCCTTTTCAAAGATACCATTCATACTTCAACCTGATGGATGTGATGATCCGTGACACTCATCATCATCCATCCGTATGAACGCATGCCTGACAACCACTTTCGTTCTACAAGCAAAAGCTAGAGTGCGTATCTCTTGGATTCCTTAATCAGAATCTTCGTGGTATAAGCTAGAATTGATGGCGGCATTCGTGAGAATCCGGAAAGTCTAAACCTTGTCTGTGGTATTCCGAGTAGGATTCTGGGATTGAATGACTGTGTCGAGCTTCAAACTCGTGATTGCTGGGCGTGATGACAAACGCAAAAGAATCAAGGGATTCTATTCCAACATGATCGAGAACCAACAGATGATTAGTCGTGCCGTGACAGAGCATTTGGACCTTTTTCACTGAGAGGATGGGATGTAGCCATTGACAACAGTGATGCCCTACATACAGCTTGCCATGGAAAGGAGTAAGAAGGATTGGATGAAAGCAGTAAGAAAGTAGAGATTCGAAAGAAACACAGCATCTCCATGCACCTATCTGAAATTCCCATCATTGGATTACATGAGTAACTTTATCTTTATTTCCTGTTTATTTTATTTATCTTTTAATTATCTAATCTTCCATAACCACATGGATAAGCCTGACTGAGATTTACAAGATGACCATAGATTGCTTCATACCAACAATCTCTGTGGGATCGACCCTTACTCACGTAAGGTATTACTTGGACGACCCAGTACACTTGCTAGTTAGTTGAGCGAAGTTGTGAGGTTATATTTAAACCATGGTATTGAGCACCAAGTTTTTTGGAGCCATTACTGGGGAATTAATTTCGAACAACAATTCAAGCATAAATCACAATTTCGTCCACCAAGTTTTTGGCGCCGTTGCCGGGGATTGTTCGAGTATGGACAACTAACGGTTCATCTTGTTGCTCAGATTAGGTAATTTTCTTTTTTATTTTCTTTTCAAAAAGTTTTCAAAAATATTTTTCAAAAATTTCTCATCTATTTTTGAAAATTATTCTAAATTTTTAAGAATGAATTCTAGAGTTTCATAAAGCATGTTGAAGCCTGGCTGGCTATAAAAGCCATGCCTAAATTCTTTTGGACCGAGGTTTCACTCATCCTTAGAGAAGAGCTTCTTTGTCTTTCTCAGCAAATTGGCTATTGTATAGGATGTTTCAATTAAAGCTTGGCTGGCCATGGGCCATGTCTAGTGTTTTGGACTGAAGCTTTTATGAAAAGCTTGGCTGGCTATGAAGCCATGTCTAATCCCTGGACCGGAGCTTTATACTAACATTGCTAAGATTCTTGGAATTCTTATTAAAAATTTTGAATTTCCTTATTCTTTTCTTCAAATTAATTTTTTCGAAAAAATAAAAGAAAATACAAAAAAATTAACAAAATCATAAAAACCAAAAATATTTTGTGTTTCTTGTTTGAGTCTTGTGTCAAGTTTTAAGTTTGGTGTCAATTGCATATTCATCATGTATTTTTCGAAAATTGCATTCATGCATTGCATTCATCATGATCTTCAAGTTGTTCTTGATGAACTTTCTTGTTTGATCTTCATATTTTTTTGTTTTGTGTTGTATGGTGTTTTTCATGTGCATTTTTGCATTCATAGTGTCTAAACATGAAAGATTTCTAAGTTTGGTGTCTTGCATGTTTTCTTTACATTAAAAATTTTTCAAAAATATGTTCTTGATGTTCATCAGGATCTTCAAAGTGTTCTTGGTGTTCATCTTGACATTCATAGTGTTCTTGCATGCATCATGTGTTTTGATCCAAAATTTTTATGCATTGAGTATTTTTAGTGTTTTTCTCTCTCATCATAAAAAATTCAAAAATAAAAAAAATAAATAAATATCTTATCTTTTTAAATCTTATCTTTTTAAAATCTTTTTTAAAAAATCATATCTTTTCCATTTTTTTTCATATTCGAAAATTTCAAAAATCTTTTTCAAATATATTTTCAAAATCTTTTTCTTATCTTTACATCATATTTTCAAAAATATCATCAACAATTAATGTTTTGATTCAAAAATTTCAAGTTTGTTACTTTCTTATTAAGAAAGATTCAAACTTTAAGTTCTAGAATCATATCTTGTGATTTCTTGTGAGTCAAGTCATTAATTGTGATTTTAAAATTGAAATCTTTTTCAAAACTAATTTCAATCATATCTTTTTAAAACCATATCTTTTAAAATCATATCTTTTCAAAAATATATTTTCAATCTTATCTTTTCAAAATCATATCTTTTTAAAATCATATCTTTTCATATCATATCTTTTTCAAACTTTAATTTCAAAAATCTTTTCTAACTTCTTATCTTTTCAAAATTAATTTTCAAATCTTTTTCAACTAACTAATTGATTTATTTGTTTGTTTTATCTTTTATCTTTTTCAAAACCACCTAACTAATTTTCTCTCTCTAATTTTCAAAAATTACCTTCCTCTTTTTCAAAATTCTTCTAATTAACTAATTATTTCAAATTTTAATTTTAATTTTATTTCATTTTAATTTTCGAAAATTACTATCCCTTTTTCAAAATTTATTTTTCGAATTTCTATCCCTCTCACCTCCTTCTATTTATTTTATTTATTTACTAACACTTCTCTTCATCCAAAAATTTGAACACCCCACTCTCTGAGTTCGAATTTTCCTCTTCTCCTTCCTATTCTTCTTCTTTTCTACTCACATAAAGGAACCTCTATATTTGGACAAAGAGGATCTCTATTATTATTTTCTGTTCCCTTCTTTTTCATATGAGCAGGAGCAAGGACAAGAACATTCTTATTGAAGCAGATCCTGAACCTGAAAGGACTCTGAAGAGGAAGTCAAGAGAAACTAAAAATCAACAATTCAGAGAAACCTAAAAAAAAGAAAAAAAAAGAGAAAAGGGAAGACAAAAAGCTTCCACCTCCAAGTCATGGGAGATGGAGAGATTCATCTCAAGGGTCCATAGCTCAGTAGAAGAGCATTTGACTGCACATCAAGAGAACATGAGGAATTCCCTCATCAAGAAATCCCTGAGATGCCTCAGGGGATACATTTTCCCCCACATAATTATTAGGAGCACCAAAATCACTAGGGAGGAGCAACAAAGACAAGGAAGAGACATAGAAGAGCTCAAGGACATCAATGGTCCTTCAAGAAGGCGCCACCCTCACTAAGGTGGACTCATTCCTTGTTCTTAAATTTTTTTCTGCTTTTCAGTTTTTTATGTTATATGTTTATCTATGTTTGTGTCTTTATTACATGATCATTAGTATTTAGTAACTATGTCTTAAGGCTATGAATAATTCCATTAATCCTTCACCTCTCTTAAATGAAAAATGTTTTTTATTCAAAAGAACAAGAAGTACATGATTTTTGAAATTATCCTTGAATTTTGTTTAATTATATTGATGTGGTGATAATACTTTTTGTTTTCTAAATGAATGCTTGAACAGTTCATATTTTTTATCTTATTGTGTATGAATGTTAAAATTATTGGCTCTTGAAAGAATGATGAACAAAGAGAAATGTTATTGACAATCTGAAAAATCATGAGATTGATTTTTGAAGCTAGAAAAAGCAGTAAAAAAGCAAAAGCTTGAAAAAAAAACAAGAAGAGTGGCAAAAAAAATAGAAAGGAAAAGAAAAGAAAGCAGAAAAAGCCAATAGCCCTTAAAACCAAAAGGCAAGGGTAAAAAGGATCCAAGGCTTTGAGCATCAATAGATAGGAGGGCCCAAGGAAATAAAATCCAGGCCTAAGTGGCTAATTCAAGCTGTCCCTAACCATGTGCTTGTGGCATGCAGGTCCAAGTGAAAAGCTTGAGACTGAGTGGTTAAAGTCGTGATCAAAAGCAAAAAGAGTGTGCTTAAGAACTCTGGACACCTCTAACTGGGGACTTTAGCAAAGCTGAGTCACAATCTGAAAAGGTTCACCCAGTTATGTGTCTGTGGCATTTATGTATCCGGTGGTAATACTGGAAAACAAAGTGCTTAGGGCCATGGCCAAGACTCATAAAAGAAGCTGTGTTCAAGAATCAACATACTTAACTAGGAGAATCAATAACACTATCTGAAATTCTAAGTTCCTATAGAAGCCAATCATTCTAAACTTCAAAGGATAAAGTAAGATGCCAAAACTATTCAGAAGCAAAAAGCTACAAGTCCCACTCATCTAATTAGAATTAATATTCATTGATATTTTGGACTTTATAGTATATTCTCTTCTTTTTATCCTATTTGATTTTCAGTTGCTTGGGGACAAGCAACAATTTAAGTTTGGTGTTGTGATGAGCGGATAATTTATATGCTTTTTGGCATTGTTTTTAGTAGGGGTGGGCAAAAAAATCCAAAATTTGGATTTTAAACCAAATCCAAACCAAACCATTAAAAAAAACCAATTTTAAACAAAAAAATCCAAACCAAACCAAATTTATTTTATAATTTGGTTTTAAGTCCAATCCATTTAAACGGTTTTAATCCTGATCCGAATCCAGATCCAAATTAAAATCCAAATCTCACAAAACCCTAATTCTTAACTTTTGATCCTCAAAAAATCCGGATCTAGAGCACCGTCACAAATCCTTTTTCCTTCACCCGTAGCCGGCACAGCCGCACCGGAGCAAGCAACTGGCACTGCAGTTTCGTAGCTGCCACCACCACCACAAGTGCGTCGCGCCACTGCTCTGTTCCACCATCCGCGGTTCCGCCGTCCGCCTTTTCTCGCCGTGACCCAGCTCTGTTCTTCTCCGTTCTCTGGGTACCCTCAAGGTGCCGTCCGCCTTTTCTCGCCGTGACCCAGCTCTGTTCTTCTCCGTTCTCTGGGTACCCTCAAGGTTAGATAGGTTTACCATTAAGTAATTAATTTGGTAGATTGAAATGTTGTGAAGCAACAGAGAAGAACCACAGAGTGAATCTATCATCTGAGAAAAGGAATTGAGTGGTAGATAGGGATTTACTACATTTGTGATTATATAGTTGAAATTGCCAAAGGTGCTTCCATGTTCTTTTCTGTTCTGTTCCATTCCATCAATTTGAAAAACTGAACAAGGTTTGATTGCTTATGCTGTTATGCATATCAAGTGTTTGTGTTAATGCCATTTTTATTTTGGGGTTTTTTTTGCAGCAAGGTTGTGTGGTTGTCCTTTGGTCAAGTGTTGACGGTGATTTCTCAGAAGTAGAAGGCTATCTTGAGGGAAGTTTATAAGAAGAAGAAGTACACGTCAAGCTCTTGATCTCCATCCTAAGAAGTAAGAAGACCAGAGCCATTCGCAGAGGCTCACCAAGCACCAGGTATTTGCCTTGCCTTGTGTTTAAATTTTTTAATTAGCTTTGAATTTTGTTCCTGTTCATTCATCATGCTACTCTGTTGTTGAGACATTGCACCAGGTTTCTAGTTCTAGCATACTGTTAAAGCATAGGATATTTCACTTTGCTAATGGTTTATTGCTGAGGATACAACATATCAAAGTTCATTGTTTGTTTACTGGGGAAGGGATGCAAGTATGATTTTATGAAGCTGTATTGGTTGAGTTTGTGTTGCTGGATTTGTGCTTGATTATGTTATGGCGAATGTTTAATTGATCTTCTGAATATGTGATTTTATATTGTGATGATTGAATGCTAATCAAACACTTGGGGCTGAGATTAAGCTTAAGAATAGTTGAGAATCAATAAAATACACCAAAGCTTTTTCTGCAGAATTAGGCAGTAAAAACCGAAAATTGTTAGATTTACTACTGCCAATCTGGGCCTCTGAATGAATCTTAGTTTTATTTCATGTTATTGTTGTTTAGGAAAGTTTTGAACCTATGTTTAATTGCATGATTAGATTAGATATACTAGGCTGCATATCCCTAAAGAAATTTATGAGTTATAAAAACGCTTTCCCTTTTGAAAAATGGTGCCTTGTGCAAAAAGAAACTGAATTATGATTCTGCAGCAGTAGATTCTTGAGTACACAACTGTCAATTTATATGAATTTTTTATTTAAACACTGCTGCTGTCTTGCGAGATATATGAACATGCATTAGTTTATGAATCATGCTGAAGTTTTATTGGCTGCTGTTTCTTTGGATTAAATTTCTGTAGGTACTTATATCAGGGAAGGAAGATCCAGAGACAGCATTCTCTCCTGTAATTTTACATAATGAACCTATGATTTTCCCTGTATTTTAACAGCAACTAGTGATTTTGGATTATTAAGGTGTGCTGAATTCTATGTTCAATCAGATTTGTGTTGGTCGATGCTCTTTTCTTGAGCCTAATTTTTGTGCAGAGTCCAATTTGACTTAAGTTTAGATTCCTGTTCTCATTTTTATGTACCTAACGAAATGAGCATTCTTTTTAAATACATTTTTGGTTAAAAGATTGGAATGTTTCTGATGCCAAATCATTTTCATGATAGATGAGGTGCCATTTTATGCTGCGGCCGATGAAAGGATTGTAGAGCTGTAGGGAGAAGTCTTGAAGGTGCTTAAGGCACTGGAAGCAGTAGTTGGGCACCTGAGGATGATTTAGAGAGATTTTAGAGAGATTTTTTAGTGGTATTCTTTTGATGTCTTGAGAATAATTAAATGTTATATAGATTAGCTATTATCATTAGATTTATAAAGAACCAAATTCTAGTTGTAATGAACCTATACACTTTAAAATGACTTTAGTATTAATTTTACTTTTAAAAAAATTATGGTTTGAAAATGGAATTTCTAAAAACGGTTTTAAAAGTGGATTTTTTGTTAAAATATCTGGTTTGAAAATTGAATTTTTAAAAACTAGTTTTAAAGTTGGATTTTTGTTTAAAAAACTGATTTTAAAACTGGATTTTCAAAAATTGGTTTTAAAACTGAATTTTTGGTTAAAAAATCTGGTTTTAAAACTGGATTTTTTAAAAAAACTGGATTTTAGATTTGGATTTTTTAAAAAAACCAGATTTTAGATTTGGATTTTAATAAAATGGATTTAAAACCGGTTTTATATGTAAAATTGGATTAATAACCGGTTTTATATGTAAAATCGGATTTAAATTTTAAAACCGGTTTTTGTTTTTCCAAACCGGTTTCTCTCTTCAATCCAGTTCTGGTTTGATTTCATGAACCATAAAACTGGTTCTGAAATGGATCCAATTTGGATTTATAAAAAATCCAAACCATGCTCAGCCCTAGTTTTTAGGTAGTTTTTAATAGGTTCAAGCTACTTTTAGGGATGTTTTCATTAGTTTTTATGCTAAATTCACATTTTTGGACTTTACTATGAGTTTGTGTGTTTTCTTGTGATTTCAGATATTTTCTGGCTGAAATTGAGAGACCTGAGCAAAACTCTGATAAAAGGCTGACAAAGGACTGCTGATGCTGTTGGAATCTGACCTCCTTGCACTCGAAATATATTTTCTGGAGCTACAGAACTCCAAATGGTGCGCTCTCAACGGCGTTGAAAAGTAGACATCTAGAGCTTTCCAGCAATATATAATAGTCCATACTTTATTCGGGAATTGATGACGTTAACTAGCGCTCAACGCCAGTTCCATGCCGTATTCTGGAGTCAAATGCCAGAAACACGTCACGAACCAGAGTTGAACGCCCAAAACACGTTACAACTTGGCGTTCAACTTCAAGATAAGCCTTAGCTCGTGTAACATTCAAGTTCAGCCCAAACATACACCAAGTGGGACCCGGAAGTGGATTTATGCATCAATTACTTACTTCTGTAAACCCTAGCAGCTAGTTTATTATAAATAGGACTTTTTACTAGTGTATTAGACATCTTTGAACGTTTAGTTCTTAGACCTTGGGGGCTAGCCTCTCGGCCATGCCTGAACCTTCATCACTTATGTATTTTCAACGGTGGAGTTTCTACACACTATAGATTAAGGGTGTGGAGCTCTGCTGTACCTCAAGTTTTAATGCAATTACTACTATTTTCTATTCAATTCGATTTATTAAAGTTCTAAGATACCATTTGTACTTCAACCTGATGGATGTGATGATCCGTGACACTCATCATCGTTCATCCGTATGAACGCGTGCCTGACAACCACTTCCGTTCTACAAGAAAAAGCTAGACTGCGTATCTCTTGGATTCCTTAATCAGAATCTTCGTGGTATAAGCTAGAATTGATGGCGGCATTCATGAGAATCCGGAAAGTCTAAACCTTGTCTGTGGTATTCCGAGTAGGATTCTGGGATTGAATGACTGTGTCAAGCTTCAATCTCATGATTGCTGGGCGTGATGACAAACGCAAAAGAATCAAGGGATTCTATTCCAACATGATCGAGAACCAACAGATGATTAGCCGTGCCGTGACAGAGCATTTGGACCTTTTTCACTGAGAGGATGGGATGTAGCCATTGACAACGGTGATGCCCTACATACAGCTTGCCATGGAAAGGAGTAAGAAGGATTGGATGAAAGCAGTAAGAAAGTAGAGATTCGAAAGGAACACAGCATCTCCATGCACCTATCTGAAATTTCCATCATTGGATTACATGAGTAACTTTATCTTTATTTCCTGTTTATTTTATTTATCTTTTAATTATCTAATCTCCCATAACCACATGGATAAGCCTGACTGAGATTTACAAGATGACCATAGATTGTTTCATACCAACAATTTCCGTGGGATCGACCCTTACTCACGTAAGGTATTACTTGGACGACCCAGTACACTTGGTGGTTAGTTGAGCGAAGTTGTGAGGTTATATTTAGACCATGGTATTGAGCACCAAGTTTTTTGGAGCCATTACTGGGGAATTAATTTCGAACAACAATTCAAGCATAAATCACAATTTCATCCACCACCTACCTGTTTTCCTATTTCCATTATATCCTTGATTTCTATTTTTCAGGATGTCTGACACCCAACGCATGGGAAAAGAAAAGGCAACAACTGGCAAACGAAAAAGAGGAGAATCCTTTATGTCTCTCCTGGAACTTTTGCATGATGAATCCTGGCGGGACAAGCACTTTACCGCGCACGAGAAGGCTGACCAGCTCCTCCCTGCCAATGATCCAATTAAGTTTGCAAACCGGTACTGTGAGCTGAAGTTTCCTATGTTTGCTACCTCCAGAAATCTGTACCTGGAGAGGACTTTGAAAATTCCAGCAGAACTACAGCAGTACACCTCCGATCAGATCAAACAGAGAGGCTGGTTCTTCCTAGAGCAAAACTTGACTGAGGTAAATGCATCATGGGTAAGAGAGTTTTACTGCAATTACTTCAAGACTTCCCTGGATGCAGTGCACCACAGAGGCAAACAGATACTGGTCACTGAAGAGGTCATTGAGGATATTCTGCACCTTCCACCTAAGTCTGATCAGCCTGACGGTTACCAAAAGGCTGAGGAGGACATGCGCTTTCTGAGATTTGACTGGGATGCTGTCAAGGAGAGGATAGCCCTTGACCCTACTGTCCCATGGGTCATGGATACAAACACCACCATGCCTAAAGGAATCAAGCCGAAATACTTGAATGATGAGGCTCGGCTCTAGCATCAAATCTTGAGTAACTTTATTATGCCAAGCACTCATGAGACCAAGTTACCTGCTGCCATGATCACCCTCCTCTAGTGTGTGCTGGAGGGTAAGGACCTGTAGCTACCGTGATTCATCCGGCACTATATGGCTAAGGTACATATCAGAGGCACCCTCCCCTTCCCTTATCTGGTTACCCAACTAGGCCGTCAGGCTGACGTGCCTTGGGAGGACGCTGATGAGAGGCCACCTGCTGCTGAGTGCAAGAAGATTATTCCTCACAGCAGGAACTTTCTGGCCTTGGGCTACAAACCTGACTTCCTTACTGCTTCCGATGCGACAGCCACACCCTCAGTTGCCCCCTCTTCTTCCACTGCTGCACCTGCCCCACCCACTGCACCTCCAGCTGCCCATGAGCCTATTTACCATTTGGTGCATCGATTGTTTGCCCACTTGGACCGCATGGAGCGTCGCAACAAGCGACGCTATGAGCATCTCAAGTTGTTGATCCGGTCCGGCGGTGACATTCCCTCTGAGCCTGACACCCCTTCCGATACATCTGAGGCAGAGGCATTCGATCATGAGGAGCAGGCACCCACACAGGCTGAGCAGGCTATGCCACACACTGAGGCGCCACACCAGATGCAGGCCACAGATCCCGAGATTCCCATCCAGTCAGACCCTCCTCTACAGTAGACAGAGCCTTCTACCCTCATCCAGTCCGCAGATCCTCAGACCACCACCGCGACACCAGCAGCCCATCCTTTCGGAGATGACACTTCGTCACACCCTGCTTGAGTGAGCATCGAGGACGATGCTATTATTTAAGTGTGGGGAGGTCGCCATCTCTGGCATCTATTTTGGTGAACTACTACAGACTCTCTTCTTATTTTAGCTATTTTCTGTATTTTTGCATATTGTTCTCTTTTTGCTTTTTATTGTATTTTCGCATTATGCACTTTGAGCTATATGTATACTATCTTGGATATTTTAGCTTGAGTTGCACATCAGTTTACTAGTCATATTTTAAGTGGATTAATTAGTATAGTTTTGTCCTTTTTAGCATATGATAGTTGATTAGATTGAAAATAAAAAGGAAATAAGCTAGAGACTTTAACAGAATAGAAACAATCCACACCCCTTGTATATATAGCATTACATGTTAGTTAGTTAACAACATTTCATCAAGGAGGAACACTAAAACTTTAAAGCCATCCAATATATTTTACATTGAGAATAATGGGAACTCTTGATTTCTACTTGCATGACATATATAAGTGATATATGATTTATGAGTTTGAGAACACACAACCTGTGAGTTTTGAGCTTAATTGTATGATTACATTTAAACCATAATATTTTATTCCTGTGTGTTCCGCCCTTCTTATTTATTCTGGTGTTCTTTACTTTGTTTTAATCTATATGTCCGATTATAGAATATAGATACATACCAAGAAAGTGATTGAGGCCATTGTTTGACTCTAGCTCACCACTCTGAAATTAGCATACCTTTTACATCACCCTTGTTAGCCCCCTTGAGCCTTTTAATCCCCTTCTTCCCTATAACCACATTACTAGCCTTAAGCAAAAAAACAAAATAAAAATCCCAAGTTGAATCCTTGGTTAGCTTAAGATAGATTTTGTGTGAAATTTAAGTGTAGGGAATTTTATGGGAACATGGGATGATAGAAAAGTAGGGAATTTAATTAATTAAGTTATGTGAAAATAATTTGGGAAGCATGCTCATGTGAAGTCAAAATAAATTAATTACCATGTGTAATAAAAAAAATCACAATATGAGCATGTAATATAAAAATGGGAGAATTATGGGAAAATAGGTGAAGAAGCTTTGCTGTACAAAATACGTGTGTTAGGTGAGATCTTAGACTAATCAAGGATTTACTTAATTAGTTCACTTAGCCTTATACATATATCCTTGCCTTTACCTTGGCCCCATTACAACCTTAATCAAAGACCTCATGATTTTTGTATACCTATATTCTATAATTGTTGATTAGTTAGATGAAGAACAAAGTTATGGAAAATAAGAATAAAAAGAAGAATAGAGTGATTAACCCAATAAACACTGAGTGACTAGAGAATAAACACAAGATCCAGTAAGGGTTCAATAGCTCATCACCATATATCTTTACTTCTATTATTAATTGTCTTGTAAGTTTGAAAAATATTTTATTTACCCATCTCAATTGTAAAAGTGCCTTAACATTATCGAAGGTTGGCTATGCATATATGATTCCATGAGAATGTGAATTAATTTAACTACATGTAAGGTTTTATATATAAGTAGATAATAACTAGATTTGCATGACTCATTTAGGTAGATGCATTTAGAATAGATTGCATTGCATGAGATTCCACCACTTTACCTTACTCTTTATCTTGGATTTAGCATGAGGACATGCTATTCTTTAAGTGTGGGGAGGTTGATAAACCCATATTTGATGGTATAATTTGTGCTGAATTTAAGTGTTTTATTCAATCCTTCACCCACTTATGCATGTGAAATTGCATGGTTTTACCTTCCCTTCCTTATTATGAGATGTATGTAAAAAACATGTTTTCTAGGCTTTAAAAGTATTAATTTTAATTATCTCTTATTGCCATTCGATGCCGTGATTCGTGTGTTGAGTAATTTCAGATCTTCTAAGGCAGGAATGACTTAAAGGATGAAAAGGAAACATACAAAAATGGAAGGAAAGCATAAAATGGAGTTTTTGAAGAAACAGACAGTGACGCGGACGCGTGGTTTGCACAAAAAGGGATCGACGCGACCGCATGGACGACGCGGCTGCGTGCCAGCGAGAAATGGCAATGACGCGATCCCATGATTGACGCGATCACGCACTACAAGCGAAACGCATATGACGCGGACGCATGACTGAAGCGACCGCGTGACACGGAAAACTCTAGACGACGTGACCACGTGACCAACGCGGACGCATGACAGAGGCCACGCACCAGAAATTACAGAAAGCGATCCCAGCGATCTTTGAAGCCCTTTTTGGCCCAAATCCAAGTCCAGAAAGCAAAGACCAGAGGTTATGAAGTGAAGGAATGCATCCGAAAGGGGGAGCTAGCCAATTAGTTACTTTTCATAGTTTAGGTGTAGTTTTAGTGAGAGAGGTTCTCTCCTCTCTCTTAGGATTTAAGATTAGGATTTTTAGAAATTAGGGATTTATCTCATCTTCACATCAGGTTCAATATTCCTTTATTTTGACCCTCTCTTTTACTTTGAGATACTTTAATGCTTTTATTTCTATTTGATTTATGTTGCCCAGCTGGCTTATGAATATTTCCATGTTAGATTTGACTGCTTCGAATGAATGTTAATTGAGGTATTCCAGATATCAAATATTCTTATTTAGCTTTTTATATTATTGGCTTTAATTGATTAACTGGAAGCTCTTGAGTTATCAATTATTCATGATTGATTATTATGTCGGCTAATTAACTAGAATTCCACTAACTCTAGCCTTTCTTTAGGAGTTGGCTAGGACTTGGGAAATCTAACCAATTGGTTCACTTGACTTTCTCTTGCTTGCGCAAAGGTTAACTAAGTGGGATTAACTTCCATTTTTATAGGAGTAACTAGGATAGGACTTCCAAATTTTCATATCTTGCCAAGAGTTTATTTTATAGTTAATTATTTATTTTATTTGTCATTTAATTTACTTGTTCCTCACTTTCAAAACCCCAATTTACAAAACTCATAACCAATAATAAGAACATACCTCCCTGCAATTCCTTGAGAAGACGACCCGAGGTTTGAATACTCGGTTATCAATTTTAAAAGGGTTTGTTACTTGTGACAACCAAAACGTTTATAAGAAAGGTTGATTGCTTGGTTTAGTAACTATACTTACAACGAGAGTTTACTATAACTTCTAAACCATCAATCTTCAGTTCTTCACTCAGCCGAAGCACACACCAAGTGGGCCCCAGAAGTGGATTTCTGCATCAATTACTTACTTCTATAAACCCTAGTAGCTAGTCTAGTATAAATACAACTTTTTACAATTGTACTAGGGGTCCTTCTCCCTATTTTTGAATTCATATCACATTTTGGGGGCTGGCCGTTCGGCCTTGCCTGGACCATCACTTATGTATTTTCAATGGTGGAGTTTCTACACACCATAGATTTAGGGTGTGGAGCTCTGCTGTACCTCGAGTTTTAATGCAATTACTACTATTTTCTATTCAATTCAGTTTATTCCTGTTCTAAGATATTCGTTGCACTTCACCATGACGAATGTGATGATCCGTGATACTCATCATCATTCTCACCCATGAACGCGTGACTGACAACAACTTTCGTTCTACCTGAGACCGAACGCATATCTCTTAGATTCCTTAATCAGAATCTTTGTGGTATAAGCTAGAATTGATGGTGGCATTCATGAGAGTCCGGAAAGTCTAAACCTTGTCTGTGGTATTCCGAGTAGGATTCAGGGATTGAATGACTGTGACGAGCTTCAAACTCGCGATTGTTGGGCGTGATGACAAACGCAAAAGAATCAATGGATTCTATTCCGGCATGATCGAGAACCGACAGATGATTAGCCGTGCTGTGACAGAGCATTTGGACCTTTTTCACTTAGAGGATGGGATGTAGCCATTGACAACAGTGATGCCCTACATAAAGCTTTCCATGGAAATGAGTAAGAAGGATTGGATGAAAGTAGTAGGAAAGTAGAGATTCAGAAAGAGCACAGCATCTTCATACGCCTATCTGAAATTCCCATCAATGATTTACATAAGTATTTCTATCTTTATTTTTTGTTTATTTATTATTATTATTTGAAAACTCTATAACCATATATTATCCGCCTAACTGAGAATTTCAATATGACCATTGCTTGCTTCATACCAATAATCTCCGTGTGATCGACCCTTACTCACGTAAGGTTTATTACTTGGACGACCCAGTGCACTTGCTGGTTAGTTGTGCGAGGTTGTAAAGAAAGTGCTGAGTTATAAACACGCATACCAAAGTTGAATGCCATTGTTAGAGATCACAATTTTGTGCACCAGCACGCTTGGCTCACGCTTGCACGCGATATGAAGAAATTTCCATCGACGCATACACGTGCCTGACGCGTACGGGTGGATTGGAATTTACACAAGGACACGTGCGTGTGCCTCACGCGTACGCGTGATACACCAAGACGACCAGCGACGCGCACGCGCGACTGTGCGTACGCGTGACATGCGCGACCTGCAGAAATAACAGAAAATACAGGGAGCGATTTTGAGTTGAGTTTTGACCCAGCTTTTGGCCCAGAAACACAAAATAGAGCCAGAGAACATGTAGAGACTCAACACACATTCTCATTAGGACAGTTTTTAGTTTTTAGATAAAAAATTTACTCCTCTTCTAGGTTTTCTCTACATTCATAGAATTTTAGTTTATTGCTTTTGCTTTTGCTTGGGTTTGAGAGAATCATCACCTCCATGGAAGTTGCTATTCTAGTTTGTTTCCTTATTCCCTTACTCCGTTAGTTGTTTATTAATCTTGTTCAGATAATTTTGTTGCATTTTGGATTTATTAATACAGTTTATTTCTTTTCCCTTTAATCATTTTTCAATCCTTATTCAATTTAATTTATCATGTCCTCTTCTATTATTTCTATGAGCATTTTATTCATGTCAATGGAGTAAATCCCCAACTTGACATGGGGGTTGATAAAAAGGAGACACTTGAGTTGGAAGGCTTAAGTGATGGTTAAACTGGAAGTTGTTGGCTAGTTCTGTATTTACTAACGCTAGACCTTCCCAAGGGAGAGGACTAGGATTTGCGAATAAGAGTTAGGCCAATCACTTGGCTTTCCTTTATTTAGTAAGGGTTAACTAAATGAAAACAACAACCTTTTTAATACTACACTTAGGAGATCACAACAAGGATAGAACTTCCAATTAATCTCTCCCAGTCAAGGCTTTTTTTTATTTTGAATAGTATAAATCTCTTTTAATTTTCATTGCTTTAATATACAATTACATGCTTGTGCTCATTGCCCAAACTCAAAATCTCTTGGAAAACTCCTGATTAATAAACTAGCACCCTTTCTTGCAACTCGTTGGGAGACGACCTACAACTCATACTCCCAGTATTTTTCATTCTAATTTTGTGACACCCTTTCTTTGATGAGCAAATTTTTGCTGGTTAAGAACTATACTAACAACGTATTTCTCTATTAATTTCTTAATTGGTTAAATTTACCCTCGCATCAGTGTGCGTGCGCACACAAACCAGAAATCACAAATTCTGCAACATTCACAGAATTTAGATTTCAACACCAAACTTTCAACGATCATATCTTTTTCTACAAAATTTAGATTTCCACAAAATTTAAACCATTTTAAAGCTTGTTAAATTATATTTCATTTGATATAAAATGCATTAATTTTCAAAAATAGTAGCTCAATATATGATCCGTTGAATTTCAACAAAAACTAGTTTTTACCAAAAGTTCACTAATTTATTAAACCTCCAAAATTCTCTACCAAATCAATTCAAAGCCTATTCAATTTCACCATAAAACACAAACAAATGCAATACTTTACCTTTCCATCATAATTCATCTAACTCAATACCTATACCAATCAATTCCTCCTTCATAAACTCAACAACTCTATAATTTGCACATCAATAATTCACTATCACCAACTTTATAAAAATCTCATTAATCACAAGCATATTCCAATATCAACACACATAAAAATTCATTATCATCCTACACCATCATCATTATTCCACCTAATTTCATAATTTAACATCATTATTTACCACACTTAACACAATCATTAAAATCACCATACATCGCAATTATCAACAATCAATTTCAATCCTATCATATGGTCAACTAGCCTAAGTGTCCAAAAATATTATATATTACATAGAGAAAAACAAAACCATACCTTGGCCGATTTCCAATATGCACAAAAACCCAAGATAAAGTACAAACCAAGCTTCCCCATGTCCTCAAGCCAACAAATCCACTTCCAAGCAATTCAAATCACCAACATTCTCCATACAACACCAATTCAAGCTATATACATATAATTCATAACTAAATAAACCTAGGGTTTTATCAAAATTACAATTTCACAAGGGTTGGGAATAAACTCACATTATCCAAGATTCACTGGGTCAAACCCAATAGGAACCAAAGGCTAGAGTATACCTAAACACCCAAAATCACAAAATTTCACTTAATATAAAACCCCAAAAATTCGAAATTCTTAGGGCTGATAAATAGAGAGTAATCTTTGAAATCTTACCTTTAAAAGTTTAGATAAGAGTAACGGGCTCGACAAGAGCTTCACGTAGCCACTGACGGCACACGAATTGGAGCACCGTAGCTCGAGATATGATCAATTGAATGTGGATGTGAATAATAACTTTTCTCTCTTCTTCTCCTCACTTCAGCTACTGGTGTGTGTGTTGTTTAATGAAGAATGAGGCAGAATGGCCTTCAATTAGGCTTATATATATGTTGGGCTTGGACCCAACTCGGGCCCAGTCTAACCCGTTAGCGTGTTTGGTCCGTTTGGCCTAATTTCGAGCCAAACCTTTAAAATTAGTGCCCGGTTTTCAACTTTAATTATTTTTCTACTAATTTTACTGCTCTTACACAGTACCGGACAGATTTAGCCTGGTACTGCCAGTTAATTTACCAGTACGCATTTTTACGCAATTTTCCGAAGAAAATTACATTTTCCAACTCAGAAAAATCTACTCAGTCCAGAAAAAATATTTATATTTTCTAATTAATATTCTAAAATTTTGAACCTATTTTGGACAATTAAATTATTATTATTTTACGATAATTAATCCGCAATTCTTACACTCTCCCCACCAAATAAGAAATTTTGTCCTCAAAATTGGGCTTACCGATCATCATCCTTAACTGTTCCCCCAACTTATACCTACCTCTCACCATTCATCGATTCGTTCCTCCACATCAACTCAATTTCCTTATTACATCTTTTATTCTTATTTATAACTCCATATTTTGACTGAATTCAAGCCTATATCATACTCATCCTTCCTACTCTTAGATTTCCTTAATTCAAGTTCAATACAACATTGGCATTTTAATTTAATGCTCTTCTAATCTATCTTTCAAATAACTCAATTCTTATTTCACAAAGTATGTGGCCCATGTCACTGGGCTCTTCATGAGCGGATATTTTATACACTTTTTGGCATCATTTTCATTAGTTTTTAGCATGTTTTGTCTAAGTTTATTATATTTTCATAGGTTTTAGTGTAAATTTCACATTTTTGAAATCTACTATGAGTTTGTGTATTTTTATGCAATTTCAGGTATTTTCTGGCTAAAATTGAGGAGTTGGAGCAAAATTCTGATTCAAAGGCAGAGAAAGCACTGTAAATGCTATCATAATCTGACCTCGTTTCACTCAAAGAAGCTTTTTTGGAGTTACAAAAGTTCAAATGGAGCGTTCTCAACGGCTATGAAAAGCTAACATCCAGGTATTTCCAGCAATATATAATAGTCTATACTTTGCTTCAGAATTGAAGGTCTAAAACTAGCGTTCAACGCCAGCTAGCTACCCCAGTCAAGGCGTCTAGCACCCACAAGGAGGAGACCAACATCCAACACCCAAAAAGGGGTTCCTAGCCAGCTTTCAATGCCCCTAGGGAGTCTTAGCACGTGGGAGACACTAAAGCTCAGCCCAAACACTCACCAAGTGGGCCCTAGAAGTAGATTTTTTGCCCTAAAACATTGCTTTGCCCTTTCTATGTAATCCTTAGTCATTAGTTTAGTATTAAAAGGAGATCACCCTTGTTTAGGATCTCTCTTAGCATTTTTCAAACCTTTCATTGTATTTTCTATCAGTATGAGTCTCTAAACCTCTTAGGTTAAGGGGAGGAGCTCTACTGAGTTTTATGGATTAATAAAAGTATTATTGTTCTATCTCAATTCGTGTTTGATTCTCTATTCTAAGACGTATCTTCGTTCTTCAACCTTATAAATGAGTTGAACCAGCACAAGGTTATCTCTATTCTACATGGGTTTAACGAGCGTCTTTCATCAGATATCAATGAACTATTAGCTTGATTATACATCTCTTAGACGGCTAATCAATGACTTCGTTGGGGACTTCTTGAGACACCAGTTCAGCCGAGGTATGGGAAGATTAGGGTCTTTGCTGTAAACGCTAGAACCAAAGGCGCATCATTCTTTGATCTGGAAGATTCGACCTTGTCTGTGGTGTTTTGAGTAGGATTATCAAGGGGGAATAGACTATAGGAGCTTCACCCTCAATCAGACTAGATGCGCACTAACCCTGGTGTTCAGCCTGAAAGAGAATCGGCGACCTCTCAACGAAGGCGTTGATCACATACAGCCTGCCATAGAAGAAATCATTCACAGTTGGCATAGACAGTGAGACCGAATTAATTCAGAAGAAAAAAACATCTCTAAAGCCTTAACCATCTTCTTATCATTGCATTCACTTCAATTGAGCAACGTTATCTTTATTTTACTTTTATGTGCTTTAAACAAACAAACAACTTTTCTATCCGCCTAACTAAGATCTACAAGATAACCATAGCTTGATTCAAGCCAACAATCCTCGTGGGATTAACCCTGACTCACTCAGGTATTACTTAGAAAACACAGTGCCTTGCTGGTTCAGTTGTGCGAAGTGTAGTTCTCTTTTGTATAGTTTCCCAGCTATGGTAATGTATTTGAGGCTTCTCGCTTTAAACACTTTGCTTCCTTTGGGTCCTCGGGTAGGCTACCCTCGGTAATAAGAGGATCAGAGATGTCCAGGAGTTCTGGTTTAATGTCACGAGGTGTATCATGGTCGTGGCCACAACTAAAAAATTGTTTTGAGGACTTCCTGAATAAGTGATCGGTTTGGTAGCACATCCTAGTACTTAGGAGTTTTGAAAGTAAGTCGATCCTTACGTTTCATTCTCTGAGAATGTGCCGTATGGTCACTCCATCGAACTTGGAGGTTAGCTACTTGACTTTAGACAAATATTGCCGTAACAGGGGGTCCTGTGTTTGGTAGTTTCCGTTTATTTAGGAGCTGACTATCTGGGAGTCCCTGCAGACTTTTAGCATTTTTGCGCTGATTTCTTTGGCCTGTGTTATCCTGGCTATAAGGGCTTCATGTTCGGCATGGTTGTTTGAGATTGCAAACTCGTATCAAATGGATTGTTCGATCGTGACCCCATGCTCATTCTCCAGTATTATTCCTACTCCCTTTGAGTTGGTGTTTGACGAGCCATCAACGTGAAGCTTCCACATTTCAGCGGGTTCACCTCTCAGGGTCATTTTGGCTATGAAGTCTGCCACAGCCTGGGCCTTTATCGTGTTTTTAGGTTCGAACCTGATCTCGTACTGTGATAGTTCAATCGACCAGGCGGGCATCCGCCCCGCAAGGTTTGTTTTCTGTAATACTTACCTTACTGCCTGGTCCGTCTGGACCGTCATGGAATGGGCTGGAAAGTATTGTCGAAGGCGTCGGGATGCTGTGAGTAGTGCGAATGTGAGTTTTTTGAGCTTGGAGTATCGTGTCTCAACATTCTGGAAGACTTTACTGATGAACTACACGGAGCTCTATGTCTCATGCTTGTCTTTTCAAATGAGCGCGGCAGCTAGCGCATCGTCTGTTATGGCTAGGTATAGATAAAGTGTTTCTCCTGTTCTTGGTTTTGAAAGTATAAGGGACTCCGTTGGTACATTTTAAAAATTCTGGAAGGCCTTTTCGCATTCGGGTTCCCATTTGAAGCTGATGCCCTTTTTCATGAGTCGAAAGAAAGGGATGGATTTTTTAGCCGAGGCTCTGATGAAACAAGAAAGAGTGGCAAGTCGTCCAGTTAGCCTTAGAAACTCTTTATGTTTGCATGGCTAATCATCTCGAGGATAGCCTTGCACTTGTCTGGGTTTGTCTCGACTCCCCATTATGTAATCAAAAAGCCCAAGAACTTTCCAGTCTCTATCCCGAAGCCACACTTAGTCGGATTGAGACGCATTTGGTTTTTCCTTAACGTACCCAATACAATTTTTAGGTCATTCATGAGTTCGTTTCTGGCTCGTGTTTTGGCTAGCATATCATCGATGTAGACCACCACCTTGGTTTCTGAGAGGTCTTTAAAAATCTTAGTTACTAGTCGTTCATATGTGGCCTCGGCGTTATTTAGTCCAAAGGGCATAACTGTATAGCAATACGTGCCTTCGGGGGGTCACGAAAGCAAATTTTTCCTCATCTAGTCGGTGTATCGGTATCTGATTGGACCAGAGTATGCATCCATAAAGCTTAGGTATTGGTGTCCCAAGGAGGCGTCTACTAGTCCGTCGATATTTAGAAGGGGAAAATGTCTTTCGGATAGGATTTATTAAAGTCCATGTAGTCGACGGACATTCGCCACTTACCGTTTGCTTTTTTTACTAGAACGACATTAGCCATCCAGGTCACATAGGGGAGCTCATGTATAAAGCCTACTTCGAGTAGGCTCTTGACTTGCTTTTTGACCTCAGATGCTCGGTATACGGATATATTTCTTCTTCTTTATGTTACTAGCTTTGCCTTGGGGTCCATGGCCAGCCGATGGGACATTAATTTCGGGTAAATTCCTGGCATGTCAGCTGGGGTGAAGGCGAATGGGTCTCTGTTTTGCTATAGGAGTTCCACGACATCACCTTTCAGGATAAAAGGTAAGTTTTTATTAATGAATGTGAATTCCTCGTTGGTCTATCCTATCTGTAACATTTCCATGTCTTCCTTCAGTTTTGGTCGTGGCTAACCGTCTTGTCGTGTGTTGAGGTTGGCATGGAAGATCCCTGCCATGTCTCGGGACCATTTTCGGTGGGCTAGACTGATGTTGTCACACTCTACCGCGACTTTTCAGTCACCGTGTATGGTGCCGATGGTGCCGATGTCGGCTTGGAATTTCATGATGAGAAATTTGGTGAAGATGATGGCGGATAGGTCGTTGATCGTCTTGTCGCCGCTTCGGCTCTTCGGCTCTCAAAAATCGTTGTGGTCTCGGTGCTTGCCGTAATGCTGATCAGGCGTCCTTTCGTCCCTGATCTCTCATCGTGATCGGGTTCTGGAGGTCGCGTGGCTTGCGTGCTTCGGCTGGTATCGCTCCTTGGGAGTGACCTGACCTTCCAGGGTTTATACCCTTTCATAAAGTTTCTGGATTATATGAATTGCTTTTTCTCCTAGGCCGTCAGCTGCTTTGGGCTTCCCAAGTTGGTGGTTGTCGTCCCGCGCGTTAAGGGTGTTTGAGGTGCGGTTTGGTTCGATTTTTCAATAAAAAATCATCCGATCCGATTGTTTAATTAAACTGCGGTTTGATTTGGTTTGGTTTGGTTTGTTCGGATTTTTCAATCATTTCAAAAAAAACCTGTCATACTATTTTACAAATTCATAACATTGAATATAAAGCATCATTAACTAATTTTATCACTGCTACAAATTACAAAACATGTGAACAATCCTACAGTTTTCTTACAAACTCTTAATCAATGCAAAATATCTAATCAAGCTTCTCAGTCAAACACCATATCCATTATAACATCTGCTAACCCCAACACCGAATGGTTTTTCTCATGACCAAGAAAGAGTTTTACAAGGTGCCACATCCAAATATCTTTGGTGGAAATTTACATATGCCAGCCCTAACAAGGGCAACAACTTCTAAGTAACACCCAGCCATTTAGCACAAATACAATAATTGCAGGAACTCCACCTAATGGTGGCAACAGGAAGACAAATTCCCAAGGAAACAAACTTATTCCATCATTATTAATAAACACTTCAAGCACCAAACTGAGAATTTCTCTGCCAAAGCGGCCAGAAATCTTCCCCAGTTTGTGGGAGGAATGTGCCATCATATTAAGTTCAATCCCCAGCCACCTGTTCGAGCTGAAGTATTAGAATTCACATGGCTTATTTTATTTCAACAAATCAAAAAGATCTCCACAATGAGGATTTATGCCGGCTTAGAAATTTTTCATTATAAAATACGTGTTTCGTTGCAGACATAGTCCAAACCAGGATTGTCACAATCAAAACAAAATAACCAGAAGTTTTAAATTCAAGGTCGTCTTTCCTCGAACTATGCAATTTTGTGCGCACACTTTTGATTGTGAAATACGGGGATTTTCGAGCATTGAACGGAAATTAAAAAGAACTAAAGAATAAATGAACTAGTAATGGATCAAAAGACAATTAATGCAAATTAGAGGAAGATAATATCAAAACTAGTGAAAATGTGATAAATGCATAAAAGTGTCTTGACTTGGAAATGAGAATTAAGGAGTCTTATCCTTGTCATAACCATAACTATGGCAATTATGATGAGTTAATCTCACTTCGTCAACCCCTAACATCGAGGGATAAGTCAAGCAACCATAATTGACCTTAATCCACAAGTCCTAGCTAACTTACTAATTGACTTAGTAAAAAGTTAGCATTAGTGAAAACAAGAGCATTAACAACCCAAAAATACCCTTAAATATCGAACATTATGACTCTAGTATCCTAGGGACTCATTTTCCAAGCCAAGGAGTGAAAACCTACTCAATATTCATAATTGGCATTTTCATAAACACTTGGTGGGCAATAAAGCAAAATATGGCAAATTGTAAATGATAATGAAAACTATAACTAAATTATGCATAAAATCAACAATAGAAACTCAATCAAACATATATAAACCATCAAACATTAAAATCATTAACAAGAACTCAAGAAATCAAAATTAGATATATTAACAAAATAACTTGAATTTTAAGAAAATGTAGCAAGAGTAGTGTAATTAAAGAGGAAATTAAAGATTACTTACAATGAGACAAGCAAATATCCAAGATCAAAAATGAAGAATGTAAATTTCTATGATGAACCCTAATTAAACTTAAGAGAGAATTGAAAGAAAACTACTCTAAACCTACTCCTACTCCTACTCCTACTCCTAATTATGGTGTAATAATGAAGTGTGTATGTTATGGAATATTGTCCCTTCGATATATCTTCAAATTTAGCTTCAGACCACCAAAATCGCGAGTAACGAGCTTCATTAAATGGGTCACGCATCGAGAATTGTGTGTACGCACACTAGCTGATTCTTCATTTGTGCATAAGCATAAGAAGTTATGCGTACGCACACTGGAGTGTGTGCTTCTCCTTTGTTTTCTTCATGTGTTCTCCCATTTTGCATGTTTCTTCCACTTCTACCAAACTATTCTTGCCTAATTGACCTGAATCACTTAACAAAACATAACACGACATTGAATGGAATAAAAGTAGAATTAAATTGATCAATTTAAGCACAAAAACGTATGTTTTCACATTCAGGTGCAATTTAGGGAGAAAATACAAAAGTATGCTATTTTATTGAATAAGCGTGGGTTTATGTGATGAAATCCATCTAATTCAAGTTAAAATTTACCATCAAATATGGACTCATCAGATCTCATGTTGGAAAAGGTGGAACCACTTGCTTTATTTTTGTGGTTAATTGTGATCATGAAAGGAAGTTACATAATAAAATAAAATTACTAACAATTTCAAAAGAAAAAAAAACAAATAATTAGAAAATCAGAAGCAAGGACACAACAACAAATGAACAACAATCAAAAGCAAAAACATAACAACAAATAATTGAATCATCAGAAACAAAAACACAACAACAAATACAAATTTATCAAACGTACTCTAATATATTTGGTCATTATTTCTTACCACATTATTGATAACGGCAAAATGTAAATTTAAACCCGATGTAGGTTTAATATAATTTGAAGATGTAAACATGTAAAATTGATTATTAAGTTTATTATATTTTCAGAAAAAATTTAACAACTACCATACGCAAAAAAAAATTAAGAGATTTCTATGTTAATTGTTAAGGACATCTTTTGAGCTTGAACATTGAAAAATGAATAAGGAATAACAGAACAACAATCAGAAGTAATTTTAGTAAATCAACAACAATCAGAAGCAATTTTAGTAAATCAACAACAAATAAATTAAACAAAGAACAACAATCAGCAAGAAATATACACTAAAATGGAAATTGAACAACAATGAATCATTGATTATTGAACAGAAATTAAATACCTGACTTAGAGGCTCCATATCTGACTTGACTCGATGGCTAGGTCCTGTCCGCGAGGATAGAAACAATGATGTGGGTGGCTAGGTGGTGCTATCTCTGCGAGGCTAGAAACGGTGATGTGGGAGGCGGCAAGGGTGGCGCTGGCTGCTGGGTTGTGTAGTGTCTGCGACGGTGGTGATGGGTGGTGCAGTCCACGAGGAGGTGCTGGGAGGAAGGGGTTCGCCGGCGCTAGGAGGTGGTGGAAGAAAGGGGTTCCGCGCGGGCTGGGTGTGGGAAGTGCTGCCTGCTGGGAGAGTGGGAGTGGCCGAGTGGATTTCAAGAGTAGAGAGTGCAAAGTGAGAGTGAGTGTTGGTAGCTAGGTTAGGTCACATTGGGCGGAGGGTTGGTCTTGTTAGGGATTTTTATGAACCAGTTTGGTTTGGTCTAGTTAGGACTTTCAGTGTCAGAACCAAAAACTGAACCGAACTGCAACTAAAACAGCAAAATATGATTTTCTTTTCGATTTTTTTTATTTTTGGTTTGTTTGGTTTTTGGTTTTTTCGGTTCGATTGGTCGGTTTTGTTTGGTTCAAATCGATTTTGAACACCCCTACCGTGCGTGCTGTTGGTCAGGAGTTGGCAGGCGGAGTCCTGTACCCGTAGGCTTTTCGTGGGTTGGTGGGTAGGGTTCGTGGTGATGGCTCGAAGATCGCTCCTCGAATTCTTCTGTCATACCACCCAAGCTAGGTCGATCCCTAAAGACTGTGCCGATGTATAAGAAGCCGCTTGTACGAGTTGGGGGAAAGGTTGAGGATTGGCCGGTTTTGATGGAGACATGTTGGACTCTTGCAGCGACGGGGGGTGGTACCTACAAAGATACTCTGACGCTCAAGTCATAATGAATCTAAGAAGTGTAAGTATAGATCAGGATTGCGTAATGTATCTAAGGAGCTCTTGGCTCCATTTATATAGTTGTGATTGTTATCATATGTTATCATATTAGTTAAGATAAAAAGAGTATTCAAATTTTGAATATTAAATAAATATGTAAATAGCTACAGTTAAATCAATTGGTAAATAAGTTGTGGAAAAGTATAGATGAACAACAATGCTCGTGAACAATATGAACAATGGGGTTAAAAAAGTAAATTAATCCTAAATTTAATTAATGATTTGATTAATTTAATTATAATAATAACCATTTTTCAAATTTTAAAAAATCAGGTTTTGCAATACTGAGCAGTTACACATTTCCTCTGCTCTCACTATATTTCCTCTCACTATCGGTGCACCTTCCCCACAACGAACCCAGCCAACGCCGTGCACCCACTGTTGACGTCGCCTTCCTTTGCGCCAACATCCGACCAACCCCCCAACCCACAAAATTTTTTTTCCACATAGTCCACAACCCGCGCACCGTGCAGCCCCTGCAGCCCACCACGTCCACCATCGCCACGTCGTCATCTCTGACTAATATGCCAGAATACACGGAGAGTTGCTGCTTCCGTTTCATACGTACGTGACCTCTCACAGCCATTTCAATGGAGACCAATTCCGTCGAACCAATTTGTCTCGTGCCAGCTTCTTTCACCGACGACATTACCACGCATTCAATCGACAACCTTTTCAATTCCTTCGACAAGGAAGGTGAACAGTCTAACAAGGTAACCGTTGTATGTTGATTTTTTTGGACGTATGTTTATTTTCATATAAATTAGATGTTTAATTATTATAAACTCAACATTCTTAACGCATAATGATATTCTTTTACAAAGTTTTGGATGGTGTTCTTGTCTATCCATGTAGTAATTAGTGAAAGTGTAATATATAATTAGATACTCCCCTAAAAAAATTAGTTTCAATTTTTTTAACTTAAAAAGAGTTACATTTTTAGAATGGTGGGATGCCATAATACTACGTACTGGTCAGTGGTTACTACTTACTAGCTACAGCTTGCTTGCTTGTTAATTTTTTATAACTTGTTACAATGAACCATACTTCAAGTTCTAATGAAGTTGAAGATGGAAATTTATTTACTGGAGCTGATATTACCTTTATAATATGTTACCCTAAAAAGTTTTCAATATATGTTTAGTGTTAGATGAGAAAATTTTGCCCATAGTTGTGATTAGAATCTTAAGAATCCTCATCCGTATGCTCTCATTACATGCATGCACTAACAAATGTGGCTAAATATGTAAGGAAATTATAAGAGCTAATAATGAGAATTTTCACAACATAGTAGAAGACTCTCTTTTAGTTTGTGTAGTTATATTTTATATGTGGTGGACTTATGCATTCTCTATATAAGCCTAACTAGTTAGGTGACTCTTTGTATGAGTACACGTCTCATTGTTATGATTTCTTTTAATTCATGTATAGTAAAAAAAATTATTATGATATTTTAGATAGAGTATTAATAAAATCTATTTAGTTGATATTTTATTATAGTATCTATTTAGTTTGTGTATGTTTGATTGTAGGCCATAGAATGTACAGACATTACTGAGTTGGGATGTGATGACACAGATCTTGTTGATGAGGCTTGAACTCTAGTTTGTTGTTGTTTTTTCATTAATTGCATGTTTAAATTGACCATCAATCGTCGTGTTCATCGAATGATGTCTGTTTTGAACTGATTCGCAATTACCGGATCATAGTTACCTTGATCAAGACAAAATACAGAGAGTTGGGATGCGATTTGAGCATTTGAATCTGGCCTGGGATTTTTATGCAAGCTACGTAAAAAAAGTTAGCTTCATTAGTAAGATACGGGCCACAAATTTTGACAGGATGACAGAGCAACCGATCAACCAATCTATTCATTGGAATTGGGAGGGTTTCCGAGGGTCTCATGTCAAAGCACCCACACGAAAGAACCCGATTGCAGCTGTGCGGTGCAGAGCAAGAATATATACAAAGTTTGACAAGAAAAAACAAGATTGGGTCTTGTTGAAGGTTGAACTAAATCACTCGCATCCGTGTTCAACTAAAAAGGCAGTGCACTACCACAAGAATAGGAAGTTGACAATGTATGCGAAGTGCGTCATTGACGTTAATGATAAGGCGGGCATTCGACCCAACAAGACCTTTCTAGCATTGGCTAACAAAGTTGGTGGGCCTTCAAACTCGGGCTTCTTAGAGAAAGACGTCAGGAATTACATTTCATCAAGACTTCGATCCACAAATGTCAACGCAAATGTCAAGGAGATGCTAAATTACTTCATGCGAATGAAGGAGTTAAATCCAAACTACTTTTACGCAGTGAATGTAGATGAAATTATAAGTTTACGAGTGCAGTTTGGGTGGATGCAAAGTGTAGGGCGTCTTATGAATACTATGGAGACGCGGTGACCTTTGATACCACATATAGCACGAACCGGTAAAATGTATTTACATTCACATTATTTAATTATTTTGTTATTTTGTATTAGTTGGATGTTTCTAAATGTGGTTATTCTTCTTTTAGACATGGATTGCCACTTGCCATTTTTATCGATGTGAACCACCATGGTAAGTCTACTTTGCTAGGCTATGCTCTGCTAGGCAGTTAGGAGATTCCAAGTTTTGAATGGGTGTTCACACAATGGCTGAAGTGCATGAAAACTGTACCGCAGGGCATCATCACAAACCAATGCAAGTCTTTGTTTGGTGCAATTAAGAAGGTCCTCCCCAATATACGCCACCATTGGTGCATATGGCATATAACAAAAAAGATACAGAATAAGCTTGGAGGTTATGCTAGGTTCAGAGAGCTGAATGCTGAGTTGAAACACATTATATAGAACTCTCAGTCGGTTGAGGATTTCGAGGATCATTGGGCTGAGTTCATCGATGAGTTCAACCTACATCACAATAAATGGCTATCAGGTTCGTGTCTTTTAAGCAAAATCATGTGTCGTAAGTCCTTAGATATTGTAGTGTTCTTGTATTCTATTTTGAGAATATGTTGCTTATGCATGGTTTTGTTTTTTGGTGGGTTTTTTTTGTAGATCTGTTTGAGGACCGTCACATGTGGATGCCAATCTTTTTCAAGGGTCAATTCTAGGCTTCCATGCGGAGTACGTAGAAGATTGAGGGTATGCATTCATTCTTTCGTAGATTCTTAAATTGCAAGACTAGCTTGGTCTAGTTCGTCCACGAGTTCGACAATGTGCTAAGAACCAAAGAGCAGAAGGAATTGGAGGATGATGCTGCAGACTCGAGAGGTCTAATACCATGTGCAACTAGATCAGCCATTGAGAGATGATTTTAACAAGAGTACACCAACGAGATGTTTAGAGATGTCCAAACAGAGTTTGTCAAAAAGGTTGATTGCATTATTCGTGCCGTTTACGAACAGGGTGACTCGGCTTGGGTAAAGGTGGAAGAGAAAATACTTGTCTATAAGACGATTTGGTATCTTACGTACGACATCCATTTTGACAATTCGACTCACGTGGTTCGACGTGATTGCAACTTGTTCGAGAGTGCAAGTATATTGTGTTGCCACTGTCTTGTAGTACTTTCTTCTTACAAAGTGAATGAGGTATCTTCCTACTATATTCTCCTTCATTGGAAAAAGAACATAAAGCGCAAGCACACCTACATTAAAAGTAGTCATGACGTTAGACGTTCAGATGAAAGCCACAACATATTCAAAGGGTTGTGTGTGCATTTCTACAATATTGCGCAGAAATTTGTGGATTGTGACAATGAAGCAAACATATTGCATGCTGCTTTGGATGATGTAAGGACAAAGCTAGTAGATTACCATGCCAGGATGCGGAATAAAATCGTCACTAATGCACACAATAGCATTGCCATAGAGACTTCATCTGTGGTGGGCACAGAAGACATTCAGGGCCTGTCAAAGGAACAAAGGGTCATCCAAAAGATAAAAGGCTCAAATATGAGTTGGATAAATTGATCAAGAAATCCATGCAAAGAAAGCGAAAGAGTTCAGGCAAGGTATGTATCGGAATTAAATTAAAATTTCACCTTTACTACATTTTTTTATTATGTCGATAGTGACTTGTTTTTGTTTGAGTTTGTTTCTTTCAGGATAATCATGTAGAATCTAGTGGAAATATAGATTTGGATGCTCCCGCTCAGCAGATTGCTTAGCAAGAAGTTGGTGAATTCATGTCCGTGTTAAACTCTTTCGACAATACCTAGAATGTTTAGGATATAAAATCCATTATGTTATATTAAAGGTCCCTTTTGTTAGGTGTTACAACTCAATATGTATGTTTGATGGTTATTTTTTGTTTGGGTTGTCTATGGTAAAAAAATTATAAATTGGCATTTTGTGGCCTTGGCTTCTTGCTACGTGCACGTGACCGGTGAATTTATATTTTTTTGATGTGGTTTGACTGGTTGTAGAATAATGTTTGAATGAATACATGATGTATAACCTTGATGTTCTATTTTGTAGGTTATCGAATGGTTACTTTTACTGGTCTCTGGATGGTTATTTGAAACAGTCTCGATGCATTGCTTGTGAGTTCTTACAAGTAGTAATGTCTGGATGGTCGTTTTAGTAGGTAATCAGACGGTTATTTTTATTGGTTTTCGGATGGTTAGTTGTAATATGCTTTAGATATTGTGTGTTACTGATTACAAGTAGTATATCCTAGATGTTCGATTCAGTATGTTAGTAGATGGTTATTTCTATTGGTTCTTGGATGGTTATTTGTAATATGATTGGGATTATGTTTTGATCAATTACGAGTAGCATGGACTGGATGTTCGATTTAATATAGTAATGGATGGTTATTTTTATGGTGTCTGGATGGATATTTCTAATAGGCTTAGCATAGTGTATGTGATTATTTACACGTAGTATAAGGTGGATATTTGATTCAATAAGTTAAAGGATGGTTATTTCCATTGGTGCCCGAATGGTTATTTCTAACAAGATTAACATATTGTGTATTAGTTACAAGTATTATAATGTAAATGTCTGATTCAATAGGTTAGCGGATGGTTATTTCTATTGGTGCCTTGATGGTAATTTCTAATAAGCCTAGCATAGTTTGTGTGATTATCTACAAGTAGTATAAGGTGGATGTTTGATTTAATAGGTTAGCAGATGGTTATTTGAATTATTTTTTGTGATTCAACATGTATGTGGATGGATACTCTTATTACTTGTGCTGTTGTTTACTATTAGCTTTTAGGCAGCGTTAACATCATGCAAGAAAATCAAAGGATTTGAAAAACTAATAAACCATATACATGTTATTTGCTATGAAATTTAATCCTGTCTGTTGTAACAAAACTCCAACCTAAACACACAAAAACCATCTGACAAAATATTAATGTATAGTTTGAAAACTAAATACATCTATTGCTTTCTCCCTTTCTAGTTCTTCCTCACAGGTAATCCTCCCACTCTTTTCATCAATGTCCTTGTGTTTGGTGTTGTGAATGGTGATTTAACCAACTTTTTCTTGTTTCTTTGACAGTTGTGGCGTACATGTCCATCATTTTGTTCCAACAAAGATCGCACCTGCTCAATTGATTCATTGTATGCTCCCATGACAATATCCAACATCAACTCCTGTCTCATTGACAAAAGCATTTCCTATATGTTGTTTACAATGTCAGCGCATCGTTTAATGTGTCAAAGTAACATGAAATGGTAATAACAAATTAAAAAGAGACCGACCGGTTAACTTAAATCATTCCATTCATCTTAAGTTACAATCTTCAGTTCATGTCTCCATGAATTTAATGGCATAGATGCCACAATCCCAACTACATAATCAAGTAAAAATGATGTTATCACAAAAATATCAATGTTAAAGCCACTCCCAGTGGATATATTTATTGCTTGGTACTACTTACCCGTTTGGTTGCATGGGGACTTTGGCATATGCACACCTTGGGCAGTTCGTACTTCGGTCATATGTCAGGATGACCACTTTAGCCATGTTTTCAATTAGCTATTCCTGTAAACCACTCAACAATATTTCTTCAGCATATGTTTTATGTGATTCGTGTATTCATAAATAACACTTAAGGGGGTGTTTTAGCTTACTGCATATGCATCTAGTTTCCTCCGTGCATTGTCGGGTGCCTCATCATAAAGACTATCGATTACAACACCCTTTTTCTTGCCACATAAAACGCATATAGCCACCAATGTCTGTTTGAACACATCGAAATAAACCACTGCAACAAGAATTCACGAATTACAACAGGGTAAAATATTACCCGCATGGTGTACTATGCATGACAAGTAGATCAAACCCTTCACAAGTAAAACAATAATCTCCATTCACGCGCACTAATAGAAGATACAACTCCCGTCCCAATTATAATGAATACTACTCAACAAGTCAGTGACGAAAACACATGATGAATTGTCCAAAATATTCAACTAACACTAGCAAAGTATGTAGAATAATTTACTCAGACAAATACGTTTTCGTCTAAATATGTTATACCATACGATACGTAAAATACAACCATGTCTCACCTATTTTCTTTTGGCTGCGTCCACTTTATTAAAGAATCTGGTATCCTCTCCGAAGTTTGGACCCAAGCCCTCATACACCGGAATTGTCCCGTTATGGAATGAATCGAGGTTATGCTGTTGTATCACTATTTCCTGTTGTCAGAGCATTAGTCAGTTATAAAGTGTCGACATTAAGATGCAAAAAAAGTATACTATTCATACCAATATTCCTAGACACACGCAGTAGAAATCACGATTGAATCTCACGGACTGTGCATCATTGAATGTGTAACACATCCATTGAATGATCTGTAGTGTAAAATTAAGAAGCACGATATAAAGTTTACAAAGAACACAATGAATGAAACTAGAACATGGAGATTAATCACTTACATTGCTGTTGACCCAGCCACGTACTTTCAATGTCCATAGATCCTTCCTCTACAGTCAAAAATGAGGCCTATGGTGCGCGAAATTGTGATCACTACAACTTCGCACAACTAACCAGCAAGTGTACTGGGTCGTCCAAGTAATAAACATTACGCGAGTAAGGGTCGATCCCACAGAGATTGTTGGTATGAAGCAAGCTATGGTCACCTTGTAAATCTTAGTCAGGCAAACTCAAATAGGTATGGTGATATACGAATAAAACATAAAGATAGAGATAGAGATACTTATGTAATTCATTGGTGGGAATTTCAGATAAGCGTATGAAGATGCTGTGTCCCTTCCGTCTCTCTGCTTTCCTATTGTCTTCATCCAATCCTTCTTACTCCTTTCCATGGCAAGCTTATGCAAGGGTTTCACCATTGTCAGTGGCTACCTCCCATCCTCTCAGTGGAAATGTTCAACGCACCCTGTCACGGTACGGCTATCCATCTGTCGGTTCTCAATCAGACCGGAATAGAATCCAGTGATTCTTTTGCGTCTGTCACTAACGCCCCGCCTTCAGGAGTTTGAAGCACGTCACAGTCATTCAATCATTGAATCCTACTCAGAATACCACAGACAAGGTTAGACCTTCCGGATTCTCTTGAATGCCGCCATCAGTTCTAGCCTATACCACGAAGACTCTGATCTCACGGAATGGCTGGCTCGGTTGTCAGGCGAGCACTCGGTTGTCAGGCGATCAACCATGCATCGTGTATCAGGAATCCAAGAGATATTCACCCAATCGAAGGTAGAACGGAGGTGGTTGTCAATCACACGTTCATAGGTGAGAATGATGATGAGTGTCATGGTTCATCACATTCATCAAGTTGAAGAACAAGTGATATCTTAGAACGAGAACAAGCGGAATTGAATAGAAGAACAATAGTAATTGCATTAATACTCGAGGTACAGCAGAGCTCCACACCTTAATCTATGGTGTGTAGAAACTCCACCGTTGAAAATACATAAGAACAAGGTCTAGGCATGGCCGAATGGCCAGCCTCCCAATGATCTAAGATCTAAAGAAATAGATTCCAAAGATCCGAAGATTAGAAGCTTCAAATACAATAGCAAAAGGTCCTACTTATAGAGAACTAGTAACCTAAGGTTTACAGAGATGAGTAAATGACATAAAAATCCGCTTCCGGGCCCACTTGGTGTGTGCTTAGGCTGAGCAATGAAGCATTTTCGTGTAGAGACTCCTCTTGGAGTTAAACGCCAGCTTTGGTGCCAGTTTGGGCGTTTAACTCCCATTCTTGTGCCAGTTCCGGCGTTTAACGCTGGGAATTCTGAGGGTGACTTTGAACGCCGGTTTGGGCCATCAAATCTTGGGCAAAGTATGGACTATCATATATTGCTGGAAAGCCCAGAATGTCTACTTTCCAACGCCGTTGAGAGCGTGCCAATTGGGCTTCTGTAGCTCCAGAAAATTCACTTCGAGTGCAGGGAGGTCAGAATCCAATAGCATCTGCAGTCCTTTTTAGTCTCTGAATCAGATTTTTGCTCAGGTCCCTCAATTTCAGCCAGAAAATACCTGAAATCACAGAAAAACACACAAACTCATAGTAAAGTCCAGAAAAGTGAATTTTAACTAAAAACTAATAAAAATATACTAAAAACTAACTAGATCATACTAAAAACATACTAAAAACAATGCCAAAAAGCGTACAAATTATCCGCTCATCAGCCTACCTTCGTAAGTTGCCAACGGCGCCTCTTTGTTGAGGGAAGAGTTCAGAATCCAATCTCAGACTATGTCCTCCTTATCCTCTCCTAACTTGACATCCTAAAGACTTGGATGTACTGCTGTAATAGGGGTGTGGGCAGTGACTTCTCAAGCTATGTCAAGCCAAGCGAAAAGCTAGGCCTTCCAGGACTCGGGGTCTGACAACGTGACTTCTTCGGCATCACGTTCTTCAAGGGCTCCATATTTATTGGCTTGATGTACCTACTCTGTTCAACTTTTAACAATATTTTCTCCACTTTGGACACTGCACGAAGTTCAAGTCAAAGTCTATGCATCAAAAGCAACAAAGTTAGATAACATAGTTAGTACCCGAATTGAAATCACATGAAAATCAAGATACGGTCAATTCATATCTACAACAGATGTTAACTGATAGAACTTGCCTATCAAAATCGTAATAAGTAACTTGCACAAGTGCTATAAAGGTGTAACTGGATCCACTTGCTACGCATCTGATGGTTTGGAATCCTTATTTAGCTGCTCTCCAGGCGGGTTCGAGTTGTCTTGAAATAGCTAGCGCCTTCTTCGAGTAATTGGCACGTTATCATCATCGTCGGAGTCGTCAACAACTACAGGTCTCTCCTTGCGCCTTAAGACAACATGTGTTGTACTACTGCCTTTACTGGATTTTCCTCTGATGACGGGTAGCTTCCTTCGTGTGCCTATCTTGCTTTCCTGGGTATGGAATGTCGACCGGGTTATCAGGTTATTAGAAAGAAACAATTATGTTATAAACTTCGCATACAAATCAACGACCACAATAGAAAATTCATTTCATAAAAAGGCTATCTTGGTTCCTAGATGAACCTATACATCACTATGTCAATATCCATTCCAACTACTATTAGAGTTGAACATCCAATACATCTAACACAGTGCAAAAACATATTTGGCATCCAACTCCAACAACATTTACATGAAATCAGAGTAATTAATTCATGAAGCCAACCTATATCTACAAGAAGATGAACTCACCTCTTGTGCCACTGTATGGCTTTCAGGAAGTTTTGATTCAAATGGCCTTGATAGCATTTGTGCTTGTTTCTTATAGTCCCCGCTTGTAACAGATCCCCTCTTTGCATTCCTGTGTTTCAGCAAGAAATTCATCTAATAACTTTACTGAGTTTGACATACAAGTATACTAACGTTAAACCTAGAAAACTTCCAAACGCTATAGGACCATGCATCCAATTCTGCAATTACAAATTAAACATTTTGAATTAGCATATGATCTAACCGCCTATGTCTTTAATATTGTACGTACTTTACATTCCAACAGACACATTACCTTGTGAGCCACTCTAGTTCTCCATTCTCTCTTTTTGCTCTTTTTTTATGCGGATTCAGCACCTTCTTCCTATTTCGAAATTTGGCTTCCACACCAAATTTTGCCCTATTTTCAATGCAACTCTAATATGGAAAGGACAACTGAGGTTACAAAGTAATCATCTGAAATCCCATGTTGGAAAATTCTAACTATTTTAATTATATTAAAATATAACAGAGAATAAATTGTCCAGCTTAGTACCTCATCAAGGACATTAGTTGCCTTTTTTTCAAGTTCAAAGGCAGTCCATGCATTCACCCATGGCTCTGGTTCTTGACAGTGCTCTAATGGACCATGCCTCAGCCGCTGAAAGTACAACAGCTGGATGGAAAGGTTGAACGGTTAATTAGTTCAACATAACCGCAACTAGGATAAAAAAGTAGTTTAACAATTAAACTTACCATTAGCGCAAACATGTAGCCACCACAAGTTTCAAGCTTCTTATTTTGGTGTTTTTCTATCGTTTTCCCCAGCTTCTTGAATGTCTTATGTGCCCAGTTGAATTTACTAGTATCTGAGACATCCAAAATCGGAGGTATGTGCCACGGATAAATGGTTTGTTGACTAGTTGGGCATAGGAACATCTTTAAGACCACCAATATGAAGTACCTTCTAAAATTCATCCTATCCACTTCTGTGTCCATAGGGCAGGCATAAACAAAATCGCGTAGCTGGGTGGTTATTTTCTTCTTGAATTGCTTTTGGATTTTTAGGTGGGTGGGATTCTTTTTGTCTATTTTTGGAATGTCAACACCTACATTTTAGAGTCAAACAACTATTTAGAATATATTTTATGAAAGCTAAGAGCAAACCCACCGAACAATATATGAATAAAAAAATCAAAAGGAAACAGCAATAGCTTACCACCGAAGCGTATCCCTAACGCCTTCCCTATCAACTCAGCATTAACACGAATATTCTCAACATCCACTATAAGTGTGTCTGTGTCCACATCATATGCCTGAGCCAGTTCAATCATTATCCTCTACTTCACTGCCCAGTGAGGAATTTTTTCCCAAATCCAAACCCAATTGCGTCAATGTCAGCTAGCTTCGCATCGGCATTAATTTCTTCCGGGTGGGTAATCATCTCGTTGATCTAGTAAGGAGAACATCGCGTCTCTACTAATTTCTATTAAGAAATAGAATACAAGTTATAAAAAAAATAGAATCAAGAATGAGTAATAACAAAACGCAAATTACCTTTTTCCCCATCTTAATGCTATTCAGCAACTGAAACTCAGAGTAGGTTCTTGCCTGTCAGGAAACATTTAATCATAAGTCTTGACACCAATGACACATTATCATATGACTATAATTGCAAACCCAACCATCAATCCGAAGAGCTTGACACACATAGCAACATGGTACTAGAAGGAATAACTAATGTATGAATATTATGTCGGTAAAGAATTTCTCAATGAAATCTCGTTGCAAGTATAGTTCTAAACCAACAATGAATCTTCAATCATAATTTAATATGTTTGTCACAAGTACAAACCCCAATGAAAATAACCGAAGTATTTAAATCTTGAGTCGTCTCTCAAGGAATTGCAGGGAAGTGTTCATGTTATTGGTTATGAGAAAAGTATTTTGGGGTTTTTAGAATAATAGACAAGAAATGTAAATTGCAAAAAAGTAAAGAAAACTCAAATGATAAAAATGTCTTGGCAAGGGTTGATGGTTAAGGATCTTTATCCTTGTCACTAACCACAACATGATAATTGCAAGGACCAATCTCATTAAGTCATCCTCTGACAAGTGAAGGAAATTTAAATGAGCTTCATCCCAATCCATAAGTCCTAGCCCATCACTAATTGACTTAGTGAAAGCTAGTTTCAATGGACACCAATTATCAATCATTTGGACATTAGTAACTCAAGTTCACCTAAGTTACCATCCCAAGCTAAGAGCACAAAAACCTACTCTAAAATCCCTCCAAGCATTTTATCAAACACTTGGAAGGCATAAAAAGAAAGCATAATAAATGGCAAGAAAAGATAAAATCTAACAACTACCAATTGCAAAGAAATAACAATAACAAAGCAATTAAACAATAAAGAAACATAAAACATGAAATTGCATTCAAGAAAATTAAAATCAACAAAGTGCTCATAGACATAAAAGTAGCAAACTAGAAGAAATTAACAAGAAGAACTAAGAGAGTAAAGATGTAGTAACAAGAAATTGAAAGGAAAAGTAGATGAAAACAAGAATTAAAATCTAGATCTAAGAAGAGATTTGAATATATTCTAACCTAAAAACCCTAACCTAATTCTAGAGAGAAGAGAGAGCTTCTCTCTCTAGAATTCTAACCTAAAACATGATGAAAAACTAAAACTAACACTCCTTGGTTCATCTCCCTTCAATCCCTGGTTCAATAGCATCAAAAATAGGTTGGATTGGGCCCAAAATGCTTCAGAAATTGACCCCAGCATATTACCTTTAAGTTGGTCATGTGTTGCTTCCCACGCGTACGCGTCGTTAGCAATTTTCTCTTCCACGCATATGCGTAGGCCATGTATACGCGTCACTTGGCAGATTTCTGCAAATCCTCATTTCTTCATGAATTCTCCATTTTTGCATGCTTTTTCTCCATTCCTTCAACCCAATCTTTGCCTCCTCAACCTGAAATCACTTAACAAACATATCAAAGCATTGAATGAAATTAAAGTGAATTAAATTTACCAATTTTAAGGCCTAAAAAGCATGTTTTTACTCTTAAGCACAAATTACGAGAAATTCACAAAACCATGCTATTTCATTGAATAAATGTGAGAAAAGTTAATAAATTTCCCTAAATTCAACACAAGATAAACCCTAAAAATGGGGTTTATCAGTAACCAATAAATATGTTGCCATCAACAATATACTACCTGATGGCCGAAAAATTGATTCCACATAAACTACTGGCAAGTATAACGGGTCGCTTCAAGTAGTAAAACTCACAAGAGTGAGGTTGATCCCACAGGGATTGATGGATCAAGCAACTTTAGTGAGGTGATTTGTCTAGTCAAGCTAATATTGAAAGGAGTTTGGTGAAATTTAACTAACAGAATGTAAATTTCAAGAATTCTAAAGTGCTGAAAGTAAATGGCATAATGTAAATTGCAGAAACGTAAATGGCAAGAAACTTAAATTGCATGAAATGTAAATGGCATGAAATGTAAATGGGGATTGGGTGGTGGGAAATTATAGGAAGCAGTAAATTCAACGCAATTAAATAAAACTCAATGCAACCAAAGTGAGAAATAACAGACAGAAAGATTCATCAGGGATTGGAGATATCATAATCCATCATGAATCAAATAGGTCTCAACTTCCTTCTCAATCAAATGAATAGATCTATGGCGGATTGTAATTGATTGGATCCCAATTTCTTGGTAACTGATGAGCGGATAATTTGTATACTTTTTGGCATTGTTTTTAGTATGTTTTTGATATGATCTAGTTAGTTTTTAGTATATTTTTATTAGTTTTAAGTTAAAATTTACTTTTCTGGACTTTACTATGAGTTTGTGTGTTTTTCTGTGATTTCAGGTATTTTCTGGCTGAAACTGAGGGACCTGAGCAAAAATCTGATTTAGAGGCCAAAAAGGACTGCAGATGCTGTTGGATTCTGACCTCCCTGCACTCGAAGTAGATTTTCTGGAGCTACAGAAGCCGAATTGGCGCGCTCTCAACGGCGTTGGAAAGTAGACATCCTGGGCTTTCCAGCAATATATGATAGTCCATACTTTGCCCAAGATTTGATGGCCCAAACCGGCGTTCAAAGTCACCTCAAGAAATCCCAGCGTTAAACGCTGGAACTGGCACCCAAATGGGAGTTAAACGCCCAAACTGGCATGAAAGCTGGCGTTTAACTCCAAGAAGAGTCTCTGCACGAAAAATGCTTCAATGCTCAGCCCAAGCACACACCAAGTGGGCCCGGAAGTGGATTTTTATGTCATTTACTCATTTCTGTACACCTTAGGCTACTAGTTCTTATAAGTAGGACCTTTTGCTATTGTATTAAGAGGACTTTGGTAGCTATCTTCATTTTTATGCTATCTTAGATCATTGGGAGGCTGGCCATTCGGCCATGCCTAGACCTTATGCTTATGTATATTCAACTTGATGAATGTGATGATTTGTGACACTCATCATCATTCTCACCCATGAACAAAGTGACTGACAACCACTCTTGTTCTACAAGCAACTAAGGCCATAGTGAATGTCTCTTGGATTCCTGATTGCACGATGCATGGTTGATCGCCTGACAACCGAGTGCTCGCCTGACAAACGAGCCAACCATTCCGTGAGATCAGAGTCTTCGTGGTATAGGCGAGAACTGATGGCGGCATTCAAGAGAATCCGGAAGGTCTAACCTTGTCTGTGGTATTCTGAGTAGGATTCAATGACTGAATGACTGTGACGTGCTTCAAACTCCTGAGGGCGGGGCGTTAGTGACAGACGCAAAAGAATCACTGGATTCTATTCCGGCCTGATTGAGAACCGACAGATGAATTCCGCTATGCTGTGACAGAGCATATGCAATCGCTTTCACTGAGAGGATGGGAGGTAGCCACTGACAACAGTGAAACCCTTGCTTAAGCTTGCCATGGAAAGGAGTAAGAAGGATTGGATGAAGGCAGTAGGAAAGCAGAGAGACGGAAGGGAAGGCATCTTCATGCGCTTATCTGAAGTTCCTACCAATGAATTACATAAGTATCTCTATCTTTACCTTTGTGTTATTTTCGTTCATCATCATTACTATTTGAGTTTGCCTGACTAAGATTTACAAGATGACCATAGCTTGCTTCAATACTAACAATCTCCGTGGGATCGACCCTTACTCGCGTAAGGTTTATTACTTGGACGACCCAGTGCACTTGCTGGTTAGTTGTGCGAAGTTGTGTAATGCCATGGTATTGAGCTACCACGTTTTTGGAGCCATTACCGGGGATTATGAGAGTTGTGAAAAAGTATTGTTCACAATTTCGCGCACCAAGTTTTTGGCGCCGTTGCCGGGGATTGTTCAAGTTTTGAGCAAGCTTTTGGTAACATCAGTGCCAAGATCCGGCAACAACACCAAGTTTTTGGCGTTATTGCCAGGGATTGTTCAGGCTGGACAACTGACGGGTGAATTTGAAGGGTGAGGTTGGTGGTGATTTATGAAGGATGGATGTGAGTGGTGAAGAGAAAGATGGGATTTGATAGGTGAAGGGTTTTTGGGGAAGAGGTGTTGAGGTGATTGGTGAATGGGGGAAGAAGAGAGAGAGTGATGGTGGGGTAGGTGGGGATCCTGTGGGGTCCACAGATCCTGTGGTGTCAAGGAAAAGTCATCCCTGCACCAAATGGCATCAAAATTCATGTTTTGAGCCATTTCTGGCGTTAAACGCCGGGCTGGTGCCCATTCCTGGCGTTTAACGCCAGGTTCTTGCTCTTTTCTGGCGTTTAACGCCAGTCTGGTGCCCCTTTCTGGCGTTAAACGCCCAGAATGGTGCCAGACTGGGCGTTAAACGCCCAACTGCTAGGCTTACTGGCGTTTGAACGCCAGCAGCATCTTCCTCCAGGGTGTGCTGTTTTTCTTCCTATTTTTCATTCTGTTTTTGCTTTTTTCATTGTTTTTGTGACTTCTTATGATCATCAACCTACAAAAAAGATAAAATAACAAAAGAAAATAATTAAGTATAAAACATTGGGTTGCCTCCCAACAAGCGCTTCTTTAATGTCATTAGCTTGACAGAGGGCTTCTCATGGAGCCTCAGAAATACTCAGAACCGTGTTGGAACCTCCCAACACCAAACTTAGAGTTTGAATGTGGGGGTTCAACACCAAACTTAGAGTTTGGTTGTGGCCTCCCAACACCAAACTTAGAGTTTGACTGTGGGGGCTCAGTTTGGCTCTGTTTTGAGAGAAGCTCTTCATGCTTCCTCTCCTTGATGACAGAGGGATATCCTTGGGCCTTAAACACCAAGGATTCTTCATTCACTTGAATGATCAACTCTCCTCTATCAACATCAATCACAGCCCTTGCTGTGGCTAGGAAGGGTCTGCCAAGGATGATGGATTCATCCATGCACTTCCCAGTCTCTAGGACTATGAAATCAGTAGGGATGTAATGGTCTTCTACTTTAACCAGAACATCCTCTACAAGTCCATGGGCTTGTTTTTTTGAGTTGTCTGCCATCTCTAGTGAGATTTTTTGCAGCTTGCACCTCAAAGATCCCTAACTTCTCCATTACAGAGAGGGGCATGAGGTTTACACTTGACCCTAAGTCACACAAGGCCTTCTTGAAGGTCATGGTGCCTATGGTACAAGGTATAGAAAACTTCCCAGGATCCTGCCTCTTTTGAGGCAGTTTCTGCCTAGACAAGTCATTCAGTTCTTTGGTGAGCAAAGGGGATTCATCCTCCCAAGTCTCATTTCCAAATAACTTGTCATTCAGCTTCATGATTGCTCCAAGGTATTTAGCAACTTGCTCCTCAGTGACATACTCATCTTCTTCAGAGGAATAATACTCATCAGAGCTCATGAATGGCAGAAGTAAGTCCAATGGAATCTCTATGGTCTCATTTTGAGCCTCAGATTCCCATGGTTCTTCATTGGGGAACTCATTAGAGGTCAGTGGACGTCCAGTGAGGTCTTCCTCAGTGGCGTTCACTGCCTCTTCTTCCTCCCAGAATTCGGCCATGTTGATGGCCTTGCACTCTCCTTTTGGATTTTCTTCTGTATTGCTTGGAAGAGTACTTGGAGGGAGTTCAGTAATTTTCTTGCTCAGCTGACCCACTTGTCCTTCCAAATTTCTGATGGAGGACCTTGTTTCAGTCATGAAACTTTGAGTGGTTTTGATCAGATCAGAGACCATAGTTGCTAAGTCAGAGGTATTCTGCTTAGAACTCTCTGTCTGTTGCTGAGATGATGATGGAAAAGGCTTGCTATTGCTAAACCTGTTTCTTCCACCATTATTATTATTGAAACCTTGTTGAGGTCTCTGTTGATCCTTCCATGAAAGATTTGGATGATTCCTCCATGAAGGATTGTAGGTGTTTCCATAGGGTTCTCCCATGTAATTCACCTCTTCTATTGAAGGGTTCTCAGGATCATAAGCTTCTTCCTCAGATGAAGCTTCCTTAGTACTGCTTGGTGCATTCTGCATTCCAGACAGACTTTGAGAAATCATATTGACTTGTTGAGTCAATATTTTGTTCTGAGCCAAAATGGCATTCAGAGTGTGAATCTCAAGAACTCCTTTCTTCTGACTAGTCCCATTGCTCACAGGATTTCTTTCAGAAGTATACATGAATTGGTTATTTGCAACCATTTCAATCAGTTCTTGAGCTTCAGTAGGCGTCTTCTTCAAATGAAGAGATCCTCCAGAAGAGCTATCCAAGGACATCTTGGACAGTTCAGAGAGACCATCATAGAAAATACCTATGATGCTCCATTCAGAAAGCATGTCAGTGGGACACTTTCTGATCAATTGTTTGTATCTTTCCCAAGCTTCATAGAGGGATTCTCCTTCCTTCTGTCTGAAGGTTTGGACTTCCACTCTAAGCTTACTCAATTTTTGAGGTGGAAAGAACTTTGCCAAGAAGGCATTGACTAGCTTTTCCCAAGAGTCCAGGCTTTCTTTAGGTTGAGAGTCCAACCATGTCCTAGCTCTGTCTCTTACAGCAAAAGGGAATAGCATAAGTCTGTAGACCTCAGGGTCAACCCCATTAGTCTTGACAATGTCACAGATTTGCAAGAACTCAGCTAAGAACTGATGAGGATCTTCCAATGGAAGTCCATGGAACTTGCAATTCTGTTGCATTAGAGAAACTAATTGAGGCTTAAGCTCAAAATTGTTTGCTCCAACGGCAGGGATAGAGATGCTTCTCCCATAGAAGTCGGGAGTAGGTGCAGTAAAGTCACCCAGCACCTTCCTTGCATTGTTGGCATTGTTGTTGTTTTCGGCTGCCATTTGTTCTTCTTCTTTGAAGAGTTCGTTCAGGTGCTCTAAAGAGAGTTGTGCTTTGGCTTCTCTTAGCTTTCTCTTCAAGGTCCTTTCAGGTTCAGGATCAGCCTCAACAAGAATGCCTTTATCTTTGCTCCTGCTCATAAGAAAGAGAAGGGAACAAGAAAATGTGGAATCCTCTATGTCACAGTATAGAGATTCCTTTAGGTGTCAGAGGAAAAGAAGAGTAGAAGACAGAAGTAGAAAATTCGAACTTATCAGAGAAAATGGAGTTCGAATTTTGCATTAAGGGATAGTGTTACTCCACAAATAGAAGGATATGAGAAGGAGGGAAGTCATTTTCGAAAATTAAGTGAAAAATTTTGAAAACATTTTGAAAAACACTAATTAATTTTCGAAAATGAAAAGGGAAAAGAAATCAAATGATTTTTGAAAAAGATTTTGAAATTAGAAATCAGAAAGATTTGATTGAAAACTATTTTGAAGAAGATGTGGTTAAGAAGATATGATTTGAAAACAATTTTAAAAGATATGATTTGAAAACATTTTAAAAAGATTTGATTTGAAAATTAAAAACTTGACTAACAAGAAAAGATATGATTCAATCATTAAACCTTTCTCAACAGAAAAGGCAACATACTTGAAATGTTGAATCAAATCATTAATTGATAGTAAGTATCCTTGAAAAAGGAAAGAAGTTAATTTTGAAAAAGATTTGATTGAAAAATTGATTTGAAAAAGATTTGATTTTGAAAAGATGTTGAAAACTAAAAAAAAAATTGATTTGAAAACAAAATCTTCCCCCTTTAGCCATCCTGGCGTTAAACGCTCAGAATGGTGCACATTCTGGCGTTTAACGCCCAAAATGCTACCCTTTTGGGCGTTAAACGCCCAACCAGGTACCCTGGCTGGCGTTTAAACGCCAGTCTGTCCTTCTTCACTGGGCGTTTTGAACGCCCAGCTTTTTCTGTGCAATTCCTCTGCTGTATGTTCTGAATCTTCAATTCTCTGTATTATTGACTTGAGAAGACACAAATTAAAAATATTTTTTGGATTTTTGATAATAGGAAAAATCAAAATGCAACAAGAATCAAATAACAATGCATGCAAGACACCAAACTTAGCAGTTTGTATACTACTGACACTAACAAAATGAAAATGCATATGAGACACACAAAACAATCAAGTCAATTGAATTCAAAGATCAGAGCAAGTAAATCATCAAGAACATCTTGAAGATCACTAAGATACATGAATGAATGCATGCAATTGACACCAAACTTATGATGAGACTAGTGTCTCAATAAGAAACAACAATATTTTTGGTTTTTTATGATTTTGTAAAATTTTTTTGTGTTTTTCGAAAATTAAATGGAAAAAGATATCAAAATTCTTAATGAGAATTCCAGGAATCAGTGCAATGTTAGTCTAAGACTCCGGTCCAGGAATTAGACATGGCTTCACAGCCAGCCAAGCTTTCAGAGAAAGCTTCGGTCCAAAACACTAGACATGGCCAAAAGCCAGCCAAGCCTTAGCAGATCACTGCTCCAAAAGCAAGATTGATAAGAAATCAACAAGCTCTTGTGATGATAAGTTGAAACCTCGGTCCAATGAAATTAGACATGGCTTCTCAGCCAGCCAGATTTCAACAAATCACCATGAAACTCTAGAATTCATCTTCAAGAATTTCGAAAAAAATAAATACCTAATCTAAGCAACAAGATGAACCGTCAGTTGTCCAGCCTGAACAATCCCTGGCAATAACGCCAAAAACTTGGTGTTGTTGCCGGATCTTGGCACTGACGTTACCAAAAGCTTGCTCAAAACTTGAACAATCCCCGGCAACGGCGCCAAAAACTTGGTGCGCGAAATTGTGAACAATACTTTTTCACAACTCTCATAATCCCCGGTAATGGCTCCAAAAACGTGGTAGCTCAATACCATGGCATTACACAACTTCATAGAAGTGGTCTTGATGCACCCTTGAGAGGAATCTATCCATCTCCCATGACTCGGAGGTGGAAGCTTTTGCCTTCCCTTTCCTCTTTCTAGAGGTTTCTCCGGCCTTGGATGCCATAATGGTTATGGAAAAATGAGAAAAGCAACGCTTTTACCACTTGTTGAATGGAGTTGGTAAGAACTTCCCAACCTCTTCTTCGGATCTCATGTCGGATCTCCGGATATTCACCCTTTTTGAGTGAAAAGGGGACCTCGGGGATCACCTTCTTCAAGGCCACAACTTCATAGAAGTGGTCTTGATGCACCCTTGAGAGGAATCTATCCATCTCCCATGACTCGGAGGTGGAAGCTTTTGCCTTCCCTTTCCTCTTTCTAGAGGTTTCTCCGGCCTTGGATGCCATAATGGTTATGGAAAAACGAGAAAAGCAACGCTTTTACCATTGTGCGCCCTCTTCACATATGACTGTGAGGACTTGGTCCAACCTTTGATCAAAGTTGACCCTTCTAGTGTAAGGATGCTCATCTCCTTGCATCATAGGCAAGTTGAACGCCACCCTCACACTCTCCGGACTAAAATCCAAGTATTTCCCCCGAACCATAGTGAGATAGTTCTTTGGATTCGGGTTCACACTTTGGTCATGGTTCTTGGTGATCCATGCATTGGCATAGAACTCTTGAACCATCAAGATTCCGACTTGTTGAATGGGGTTGGTAAGAACTTCCCAACCTCTTCTTCGGATCTCATGTCGGATCTCCGGATATTCACCCTTTTTGAGTGAAAAGGGGACCTCGGGGATCACCTTCTTCAAGGCCACAACTTCATAGAAGTGGTCTTGATGCACCCTTGAGAGGAATCTATCCATCTCCCATGACTCGGAGGTGGAAGCTTTTGCCTTCCCTTTCCTCTTTCTAGAGGTTTCTCCGGCCTTGGATGCCATAATGGTTATGGAAAAACGAGAAAAGCAACGCTTTTACCACACCAAACCACTTTCCCTCCCAAACCCACCCATAATGGCCGAACCTTTACCCCTCTCTCTCCTATATATACCCTTCTTCAACCCTTCATTTTCACACAACCTAAACACCACTTCTCCCCCTCTTTGGCCGAACACACCACCATCTCCCTCTTCCTCATTTCTTCTTCTTCTACTCTCTTCTTTCTTCTTTTGCTCGAGGACGAGCAAACATTTTAAGTTTGGTGTGGTAAAAGCGTTGCTTTTCTCGTTTTTCCATAACCATTATGGCATCCAAGGCCGGAGAAACCTCTAGAAAGAGGAAAGGGAAGGCAAAAGCTTCCACCTCCGAGTCATGGGAGATGGATAGATTCCTCTCAAGGGTGCATCAAGACCACTTCTATGAAGTTGTGGCCTTGAAGAAGGTGATCCCCGAGGTCCCCTTTTCACTCAAAAAGGGTGAATATCCGGAGATCCGACATGAGATCCGAAGAAGAGGTTGGGAAGTTCTTACCAACCCCATTCAACAAGTCGGAATCTTGATGGTTCAAGAGTTCTATGCCAATGCATGGATCACCAAGAACCATGACCAAAGTGTGAACCCGAATCCAAAGAACTATCTCACTATGGTTCGGGGGAAATACTTGGATTTTAGTTCGGAGAGTGTGAGGGTGGCGTTCAACTTGCCTATGATGCAAGGAGATGAGCATCCTTACACTAGAAGGGTCAACTTTGATCAAAGGTTGGACCAAGTCCTCACAGTCATATGTGAAGAGGGCGCACAATGGAAGCAAGATTCAAGGGGAAAGCCGGTCCATTTAAGAAGGCATGACCTCATGCCCGTGGCTAGAGGATGGTTAGAGTTCATACAACGCTCAATCATTCCCACTAGCAACCGGTCCGAAGTTACCATAGATCGGGCTATCATGATCCATAGCATCATGATTGGAGAAGAAATAGAGGTTCATGAAGTTATAGCCCAAGAACTCTATAAGGTGGCGGACAAGACCTCCACCTTGGCAAGGTTAGCCTTTCCTCATCTCATTTGTCACCTCTGTTATTCAGTTGGAGTTGACATAGATGGAGACATTCCCATTGATGAGGACAAACCCATCACCAAGAAAAGGATGGAGTACACAAGAGACCCCACTCATCATGAGACCCCTGAGGTTCCTCAAGGGATGCACTTTCCTCCACAAGACTATTGGGAGCAACTAAATACCTCCCTAGGAGAGTTGAGTTCCAACATGGGACAACTAAGGGTGGAGCATCAAGAACACTCCATCATCCTTCATGAAATTAGAGAAGATCAAAGAATCATGAGGGAGGAGCAACAAAGACAAGGAAGAGACATTGAGGAGCTCAAGCACTCCATAGGATCTTCAAGAGCAAGAAAGAGCCGCCATCACTAAGGTGGACCCGTTCTTTGATTTCCTTGTTATTTGTTCTTCTGTTTTTCGAATTTTTAGTGCTTATGTTTATCCATGTTTGTGTCTTGTGATCATTAGTGTCTTAGTGTCTATGCCTTAAAGTTATGAATGTCCTATGAATCCATCACCTTTCTTAAATAAAAATGTGCTTAATTGATAAAAGAAAGAATTGCATGAATTTTAAATTTTATAATAGTTAATTATTTTGATGTGGTGGCAATATTTTTGTTCTCTGAATGTATGCTTAAACAGTGCATATGTATCTTGAATTTGTGGTTCATGAATGATTGGCTCTTGAAAGAATGATGAAAAAGGAGACATGTTACTGAGGATCTGAAAAATCATAAAAATGATTCTTGAAGCAAGAAAAAGCTATGAAAAAAAAAGGAGAGAAAACGAAAAAAAAAGAGAAGAAAACGAAAAAAAAAATAGAAATAAGAGTTGTGATCCAAGGCAAATAAGAGTGTGCTTAAGAACCCTGGACACCTCTAATTGGGGACTTTAGCAAAGCTGAGTCACAATCTGAAAAGGTTCACCCAACTATGTGTCTGTGGCATGTATGTATCCGGTGGTAATACTGGAAGACAGAGTGCTTTGGGCCACAGCCAAGACTCAATAAGTAGCTTTGTTCAAAGAATCATCATACTTTACTAGGAGAATCATTAACACTATCTGGACTCTGAGTTCCTAAAGAAGCCAACCATTCTGAATTTCAAAGAATAGAGTGAGATGCCAAAACTATTCAGAGGCAAAAAGTAAAAGCCCCGCTCATCTAATTAATACTGATCTTCACAGATGTTTTTGGAATTCATTGCATATTCTCTTCTTTTTATCTTGTTTGATTTTCAGTTGCTTGGGGACAAGCAACAATTTAAGTTTGGTGTTGTGATGAGCGGATAATTTGTATACTTTTTGGCATTGTTTTTAGTATGTTTTTGATATGATCTAGTTAGTTTTTAGTATATTTTTATTAGTTTTTAGTTAAAATTCACTTTTCTGGACTTTACTATGAGTTTGTGTGTTTTTCTGTGATTTCAGGTATTTTCTGGCTGAAATTGAGGGACCTGAGCAAAAATCTGATTTAGAGGCCAAAAAGGACTGCAGATGCTGTTGGATTCTGACCTCCCTGCACTCGAAGTGGATTTTCTGGAGCTACAGAAGCCCAATTGGCGCGCTCTCAACGGCGTTGGAAAGTAGACATCCTGGGCTTTCCAGCAATATATGATAGTCCATACTTTGCCCAAGATTTGATGGCCCAAACCGGCGTTCAAAGTCACCTCAAGAAATCCCAGCGTTAAACGCTGGAACTGGCACCCAAATGGGAGTTAAACGCCCAAACTGGCATGAAAGCTGGCGTTTAACTCCAAGAAGAGTCTCTGCACGAAAAATGCTTCAATGCTCAGCCCAAGCACACACCAAGTGGGCCCGGAAGTGGATTGTTATGTCATTTACTCATTTCTGTACACCTTAGGCTACTAGTTCTTATAAGTAGGACCTTTTGCTATTGTATTAAGAGGACTTTGGTAGCTATCTTCATTTTTATGCTATCTTAGATCATTGGGAGGCTGGCCATTCGGCCATGCCTAGACCTTATGCTTATGTATATTCAACTTGATGAATGTGATGATTTGTGACACTCATCATCATTCTCACCCATGAACAAAGTGACTGACAACCACTCTTGTTCTACAAGCAACTAAGGCCATAGTGAATGTCTCTTGGATTCCTGATTGCACGATGCATGGTTGATCGCCTGACAACCGAGTGCTCGCCTGACAAACGAGCCAACCATTCCGTGAGATCAGAGTCTTCGTGGTATAGGCGAGAACTGATGGCGGCATTCAAGAGAATCCGGAAGGTCTAACCTTGTCTGTGGTATTCTGAGTAGGATTCAATGACTGAATGACTGTGACGTGCTTCAAACTCCTGAGGGCGGGGCGTTAGTGACAGACGCAAAAGAATCACTGGATTCTATTCCGGCCTGATTGAGAACCGACAGATGAATTCCGCTATGCTGTGACAGAGCATATGCAATCGCTTTCACTGAGAGGATGGGAGGTAGCCACTGACAACAGTGAAACCCTTGCTTAAGCTTGCCATGGAAAGGAGTAAGAAGGATTGGATGAAGGCAGTAGGAAAGCAGAGAGACGGAAGGGAAGGCATCTTCATGCGCTTATCTGAAGTTCCTACCAATGAATTACATAAGTATCTCTATCTTTACCTTTGTGTTATTTTCGTTCATCATCATTACTATTTGAGTTTGCCTGACTAAGATTTACAAGATGACCATAGCTTGCTTCAATACTAACAATCTCCGTGGGATCGACCCTTACTCGCGTAAGGTTTATTACTTGGACGACCCAGTGCACTTGCTGGTTAGTTGTGCGAAGTTGTGTAATGCCATGGTATTGAGCTACCACGTTTTTGGAGCCATTACCGGGGATTATGAGAGTTGTGAAAAAGTATTGTTCACAATTTCGCGCACCAAGTTTTTGGCGCCGTTGCCGGGGATTGTTCAAGTTTTGAGCAAGCTTTTGGTAACATCAGTGCCAAGATCCGGCAACAACACCAAGTTTTTGGCGCCGTTGCCGGGGACTATGAGAGTTGTGAAAAAGTATTGTTCACAATTTCGCGCACCAGTAACCCAATCTCTCTAATCACAATCAATCTTGCCAATTCCTTGATCTAATTGTCATGAGAAGAGGTTAAGTGCATTCTCTTATCCATATGCCATACAAATTCTCAAGACCTCAATTCCTCTCGAATGGTGTTGGTCAAGAGAATTGTGAAGGATAGAGCTCCAATTCTAATGCTCATGATTCCCCTTCCGAGGCTCACACAAGCATTTAATAGGAGATTTAAATGGCCATGTTGGGAGAGAAGTGACTGGATATGGGAGTATTCACGGAGGCCATGGTTTCGGGGTGATCAATGCCGAGGGTAAAACTATTTTGGACTTTTCCTCAACTTTTGATCTTCTCATCGCAAATACATGTTTTAAAAAGAGAGACGAACATCTTATAACCTATAAGAGTGGCATGACAAGCTCTCAAATCGACTTCTTCTTGTTGAGGAGAGTCGACCGGAAATTTTGCATTCACTGTAAAATTATCCCGGGAGAGAGTTTGACAACACAACATAGGGTGCTCGTCATGGATTTTCGCGTTGAGCAAAAGTTGAGGAAAAGACATCATACGAAGAACCCAAGGACGAGGTGGTGGCGGATGAAAGGTGAGGAACAAAGAAGCTTCCTAAGACGGGTAGGAGAAGAGGCAAAGTGGGATGGGAATGGAAGCGCGGAAGAGATGTGGAGGGAGATGGCAGAAGTTATTAGAAAAACAGCAAAAGAAAGTTTTGGTGAATCTAAAGGAATAGGACCAAGAGACAAGGAGTCCTGGTGGTGGAATGCGAGTATACAAGAAAAGATAAAGATAAAAAGGGAATGCTTTAAAGAGTGGTCTTTATGCCGCAATGCAGATAACTGGGAAAAATATAAGGCGGCTAAGAAAGAGACAAAAGTGGCTGTAAGTGAAGCAAGAACAAGAGCATATGAGGGTCTCTACCAGTCTTTGGGCACGAAAGAAGGAGAAAAAGGTATATATAGAATTGCAAAGAGCCGGGAAAGAAGAATGAGAGATTTGGATCAGGTTAAGTGCATAAAGGATAAGGATGGAGAGGTGTTGGCTCAAGAGGAGAAGATTAATGAAAGGTGGAAGAGCTACTTCTACGAGTTATTTAATGAGGGACAGAAGACTCTTCCGAGCCTTGGTCGATTGTGCACAAGGGAAGAAGATCAAAACTTTGACTACTATCGAAGGATTCGAGACTTCGAGGTAAAAGAGGCTCTAAAGCAGATGAAAAATGGCAGGGCAGTAGGACCTGATAATATCCCGATTGAGGTTTGGAAGGGTCTTGGAGGAAAAGGCATCAACTGGTTAACCAAGCTTTTTAATGAGATTTTAAGGTCAAAGAAGATGCCTGATGAGTGGAGAAAGAGCACCTTGGTACCTATCTACAAGAATAAGGGGGATATACAAAGTTGCGGAAATTATAGGGGGATTAAGCTTATGAGTCATACTATGAAGTTATGGGAAAGGGTGATAGAACGGAGGTTGAGAAAAGAGACACAAGTAACAGAGAACCAATTTGGATTTATGCCAGGCAGATCTACCACTGAAGCGATATACCTATTAAGAAGGATGATGGAGAGGTATCGTAGTAATAAAAGGGATCTACACATGGTGTTTATTGATTTGGAAAAAGCGTATGATAGGGTACCAAGGGAGGTCTTATGGAAGATTTTAGAAAAGAGGAGAGTAAGGATCGCATATATTCGGGCAATTAAAGACATGTATGATGGGGCCACAACTAGTGTGAAGACTCAAGGTGGTGTGACAGAGGAATTCCCTATTGGTATAGGATTACACCAGGGATCATCCTTAAGTCCATACCTTTTCACATTAGTCTTGGAAGTACTCACAGAGCACATCCAAGAGCCTGTGCCATGGTGCATGCTTTTTGCCGATGATATCGTTCTTATGGGAGAGTCAAGGGAAGACTTAAATAAGAAGTTGGAGTTATGGAGAGAAGCGCTAGAAGTGTATGGTCTGCGCATAAGCCGTAGCAAGACGGAATATATGGAATGTAAGTTCAGTTTGAGAAGGGAAAACTCAAATATAGAGGTGAAAATTGGAGAGAACATCCTACGAAAAGTTACAAGTTTTAAGTATCTTGGGTGCATCATACAGGATAATGGAGAGATTGAACATGATGTAAATCATAGGATCCAAGCAGGTTGGTCAAAATGGCGGAGTGCATCTGGTTTTATATGCGACAAAAAAGTGCCTTTAAAACTTAAAGGTAAATTCTATCGCACCGCTATAAGACCGGCTATGCTGTATGGTACGGAGTGTTGGGCGGCTAAAGGGGAGCACGAACATAAGCTGAGTGTGGCAGAGATGAAGATGTTGAGATGGATGAGTGGTCATACGCGATTGGATAAAATAAGGAATGAAGATATAAGGGAGAAAGTTGGAGTAGCACCCATTGTGGAAAAGATGGTCGAATCGCGTCTCAGGTGGTTTGGACATGTGAGAAGAAGACCGATAGAACATCCAGTCAGGAGGGTGGATGAGATGGAAGATGGACAAAGGGCGAAAGGCAGAGGAAGACCTAAGAAGACCATCCATGAGGTGGTCAAACGAGATCTACATGTAAACGGTCTCTCTGTAGACATGATACATGACAGAGCACAATGGCGTCGCTTGATTCATGTAGCCGACCCCACTTAGTGGGACAAGGCTTTGTTGTTGTTTGTAAAACCCCCCCTTCCAGAGTGGGTGAATCTCAATCAACACAAAAGGTATCCTATAGCCACCCAAGCGGATTGAGAAGAAGAAGATGTTCATTCAATCATGTGAATTACAATAGAGCTCCTCCCCTAATGAAATTGGGGTTTAGTTGATCATCACTCTAAGAACACTTGCAGGAAATTGAAATTGCATGAAAGTAAATTGGACGCAATACAAACAGAAATGTAAAATTGTGAAAGAGAAGAAGTGCGGAAAATTGTAATTGCATAAACGTAAATGAAGCTCAATACAAACTAAGAAGAAAGTTCGGAAAGTAAAATGGGTATAAAAGAGAAATGCTAAACTAGGCTCTCTGGAGTCTCTAATCCTCCAGCCTTCAGAGCCTTGGAACGTTGCCTAGCAACGTTGGTGAGCCAACTTTGGCCCCCAACGTTGCTTTGTCCCCCTTCATCAATGTTTGTGGCAATTATATTCAAAAATATTATATTCAAATTGGAAAATTGAATATTGTATTAATTGATAAAATTGAATAAAATAACTAAAAACAAAATACAGAAATGATAAAAAATTTACTAAAAAGTATTTATTTTATTCCACATTTTATTCTAATATAAAAAAGAAAGAACAAGATGTTTCTTTTGTTCTTTCTGGGCGATCGGAAAGTAAAGAAATGGTTAATATATTCAAGATAATTATGTATTTACAAAATACTGTCTCAATTCATCCTATTTCATCAGATCCGGGATGGGATATGGTTCCGAAGGATGAACTAGACAGTTCCAACAAGATTTCATTCTTGAACAAAAATCCATTTTTTTGGCCACCAACGTTGCTTGCCTCCTCCTTTTCACAACGTTTGTGGCAATGTTGGTGAGCTAACTTTGGCCACTAACATTGCTTTCTCTGCTTCTTCCTTGCCCTTTCTCTGCTTTTTTTCACCTATCATCAACCAAAAAAATGCATCAAAGCCTTGCCATAATCACAAGATTTTGCATCATTCATAGCATCAAGTAAATCTTGCATAAATCTCATGAAATGCACATAATTAACCATGTTTTGATTGAATCAAGATATGCATGCAATTCTCATCCAAATACTTACTTATTGTTCAAGAAAGTGCATGAAACCAAATGAAAACAAATGAAAAAGGCTTGTGAAACTAGCCTAAGATGCCTAGGCATCACTACCGTAGTATTTACACCCAAATTAATTCATATCTAGTTAAACCACCACAAAAAGCATTCTCCTTTTGGTTTGATGGTTTCTTATGAAATTGAACATCCCTAATGCATAGAATTTCAAAGTCAATCACATGAGCTAGATATACATAAATAAAAGAATTCTAAAATATCAATCACCAAACTCCAACAAATTTCATACTATTCGCTTTAATCAAAGCATCCATGCACCATGTAATATTACTAACTGTGTTGTAATTTAAAAAAAATGGAAATCAATGGCAGAACAACAAAAGTCGTATGCAATGCGAGTGAAGAACGGAAGATTGATGGTTTAGAAGTATAATAAATTCTCGTTGCAAGTATAGTTTCTAAACCAAGCAATTAACATTTCTTACAAACGTTTGGTTGTCACAATTAACAAACCCCTTTGGAATTGATAACCGAAGTATTTAAATCTTGGGTCGTCTTCTCAAAGAATTGCAGGGAGGCGTGTTTTATTATTGGTTATGGAAAATAATATTTTTGGGGTTTGAAAAGGTTTTAAGCAAGAGAAATAGATTGCAAGAATTAATAAATTAATAACTAGTAAAACTCTTGGCAAGGTATGAAAACTGGAAGTCCTATCCCAGTTGTCCTTATCAATTGTGATGAGAATTGGATTTTTCTCCCACTTAGTTAACCTTTACTAAAGCAAAGGAAAGTCAAGTAGACTAATTAGTTTGATCCTCAAGTCCTAGTCAATCCTTGTGGGAAGACTAGCTTTAGAGCGATCTAGATCAATTAGAATCTGCCAATTTCAACCACTGCTGAGTTTGACAACTCAAGAGTTACCAATTAATCAACCAAAGCCAAAAGGGAATAAAATCTACTTGAATGAAAATAATTTGGATAGAGCCCAAGCATCAATAACATAAATTAGAGAAAACAATCATAAGTTTGAAATACCTCAAATAATATTAATTAAGAAAATCATAACATGAATATCATTAAGCCAAATTGGCAACATATATAATTAAAAATAAGAGAAGTCAACATAAAAAAATATTGAACCTGATATGAAGATGAGATAAATCCTAATCCTAATATAAATCCTAATCTTAATCCTAAGAGAGAGGAGAGAGCCTCTCTCTCTCTAAAAACTACATCTAAACTATGAAAAGTGTGAATTACTTGCTATCTGATTGTTATCCTTTGCCTGAATGCATTCCCCCACTTCATAACTTCTAATATGTGTCTCTTGGATTTGGATCTGGGCCAAAAGAGCCCAAAAATCACTGGAAACGAGATCTGCAAATTCTTCAGATCGCGCACGTCACGCGTCTGCGTGGGTCACGCGGTCGCGTCATCTGGAGTGTCGCTCTTCCATGCGGTCGTGTCAGTGATTAACGTTAAGATTTTTGCTAGTAAAGAATTTATAAAAATATAGTCGCGTTGTGAGTATAGATTCTAAACCAATAGAAAATCCCTTCGTACAAACGTTTTGGTTGTCACAAGTAACAAAACCCAATAAATTTATAAACCGAAGTATTCAAACCTCGGGTCGTCTTCTCAAGGAATTGCAGGGAGGTATGTTCTTATTATTGGTTAAGCAAAGGTATATTTTGGGGTTTTTTTAAAAGGGTTGAACAAGTAATTTAATTGACAAGAAAAATAAATAAATGACTATAAAATAAACTCTTGGCAAGGTATGAGAAATTGGAAGTCCTATCCTAATTATCCTTATCAAGTGTGATGAGAATTGGGTTTCAATCCCACTTAGTTAACCTTTACTAAAGCAAAGGAAAATCAAGTGGACTAATTAGTTTGATCCTCAAGTCCTAGTCAATCCTTGTGGGAAGACTAGCTTTAGAGCGATCTAGATCAATTAGAATCTACCAATTTCAACCACTGCTGAGTTTGACAACTCAAGAGTTACCAATTAATCAACCAAAGCCAAAAGGGAATAAAATCTACTTGAATAAAAATAATTTGGATAGAGCCCAAGCATCAATAACATAAATTAGAGAAAACAATCATAAGTCCGAAATACCTCAAATAATATTAATTAAGAAAATCATAACATGAATGTCATTAAACCAAATTGGCAACATATATAATTAAAAATAAAAGAAGTCAAAATAAAGGAATATTTAACCTGATATGAAGATGAGATAAATCCTAATCTTAATATAAATTCTAATCCTAATCATAATCCTAAGAGAGAGGAGAGAACCTCTCTCTCTAAAAATTACATCTAAAATTATGAAAAGTGTATTCTGAGTGAATGATCTGATTCTGCTCCACTCCCAGCCTCTAATCTGTGTTTTCTGGGCCGAGAACTGCATCAACAACATCCCAAAAGTCACTCCCAGCGCTTTCTGGTCCGTACAGGTCACGGCAAGGTAACGCGGAGGCGTCGTCCATGCGTTTGCGTGGATTGAAGTTCACAGATGTTGACGCAGGCGCATCATCCACGCGTTCGCGTCACCTAACTTTGGAATAGCTATGGCAAATTATATATCGTTGCGAAGCCCCGGATGTTAGATTTCCAACGGAACTGAAACCGCATCATTTGGATCTCTGTAGCTCAAGTGATGACCATTTGAGTGCGAAGAGGTCAGGCTGGACAGCTTAGCAGTTTCTTCAACTTCTTGTATTCCTTCCACTTTTGCATGCTTCCTTTCCATCCTCTAAGCCATTCCTGCCCTGTAATCCCTGAAATTACTTAACACACATATCAAGGCATCGAATGATAACAAGAGAGGATTTGAATAAAGGAAAATAAAAGGCAAAGAGCATGTTTTCAATCATAGCATAAAATCAGGAAGGAAAGTAAAACCATGCAAATCATATGAATAAGTGTATGAAAGATTGATAAAATCCACTCAATTAAGCACAAGATAAACCATAAAATAGTGGTTTATCAACCTCCCCACACTTAAACATTAGCATGTCCTCATGCTAAATCCAAGATAAAGAGTAAGGTAAAGTGGTGGAATCTCATGCAATGCAATCTATCCTAGATGCAACTACCTAAATGAGTCATGAAAATCTAGTTATTATTCACCTATATATAAAGCTTTACATGTAGTTAAATTAATTCACATTCTCAAGGAATCATACACACTTAGCCAACCTTAGATAATGTTGAAGCACTTTTACAATTGAGAAAATAAAATATTTTTCAAACATGCAAGACAATTAACAATTGAGGCAGAGATATATGGTGATGAGCTATTGAACCCTCACTGGATTTTGTATTTACTCTCTAGTCACTCAGTGTTTATTGGGTTAATCACTTTAATCTTCTTTTTATCCTTGCTTTCTATAACTTTGTTCTTCATCTAACCAATCAACAATTATAGAATATAGACATACAAAAATCATGAGGTCTTTTCAAGATTGTAATGGGGCCAAGGTAGAGGTAAAGGTATATGTATAAGGCTAAGTGAGCTAATAAGTGAATCCTTGATTAGTCTAAGATCTCACCTAACATATACATACTTTATACAAATCAAAAGTTTCTTAACCTATTTGCCCAAAAAAAAAATTTTTCCACTTTGTATTGCAAACTCATGCATTGAATTTAACTTTGTCCCATGTGCATTGATTCTTTTTATTTTGTGTTTGGGGGAATTAATTATTTTTTTTAAATGCACATGGTAATTTAATTATTTTGATTTCACATGAGCATGCTTTCCAAATTTTTACATAACTTGTTCAATTTAATTTCCTACTTTTTCTATCATCCCATGTTCCCATAAAATTTCCCACACTTAAATTATACACAATTTCTATCTTAAGCTAACCAAGGATTCAACTTGGGATTTTTATTTTGTTTTTCTGCTTAAGGCTAGTAATGTGGTTGTAAAACAGAAGGGGATTAAAAAACTCAAAGGGGCTAACAAGGATGGCATAAAAGGTAGGCTTTATTTGGGATAAGTGAGTTAATAATCAAACATGGCCTCAATCCTATCTTGGTATGCATCAATATTCTATATTGGATATACAGATTAAAGCAAAGTAAAGAACACCAGAATAAAAAAAGAAGGGCGAAACACACAGGAATAAAAATTATGGTCTGAATGTAACCATACAATTAAGCTCAAAACTCACAGGCTGTGTGTTCTCAAGCTCATAAATCATATATCAGTTATGTATGTCATGCAAGTAGAATTTAAAAGTTTCCATTATTCTCAATGTAAAATATATTAGATGGCTTTAAAGTTTTAGTGTTCCTCCTTGATGAAATGTTGCCAACTAACTAACATGTAATGCTATATATACAAGGGGTGTGGATTGATTCTGTTAAAGTCTCTAACTTACTACCTTTTTATTTTCAATCAAATCAACTACCATATGCTAAAAAGGGTAAACTATACTAATTAATCCACTTAATATATAACTAGTAAACTAAGGTGCAAATTGAGCTAAAATATCCAAGATGTATATACAGCCCAAAGTGCATAATGCAGAAAGTACAATAAAAGCAAAAGAGAGAAATGTGCAAAAATACAGAAAATAAACCAAATAAGAAGAGAGTCTGTAGTAGTTTACCAAAATAAATAGATGCCAGAGATGGCGACCTCTCCACACTTAAATAATAGCATCGTCCTCGATGCTCACTCAAGCAGGGTGTGACGAAATTCCATCTCCGGAAGGATGGGCTGCTGGTGTCTCGATGGTAGGCTGAGGGTCTGCAGTCACTGTGAGAATCGAAGGAGTGGTCTGCTGAATCGGGGGCTCTGTCTATAGAGAAACCTCTGGATCTGTGGTCTGTAGCTGGTGGTGCTCCTCATGATGTGGTGCAGTGTGGCCGGGACCTCCCTGCTCAGCCTGGGTAGGTGCCTCCTCTTCGTGATCGCTCACCTCCTCAGATGTGTCACCACCAAAGCGGATCATCAGCTTGAGGTGCTCATAGCGTCGCCACTCTCAAAAAGTCACCTGGTGCGACGGTCAGATCTCTCAAACTGTTGCTGGTGACGGCGCTCCATCTGATCTAGGCGATCAAAGAGTTGGTGCCCAAGAAGGTAGACGAGCTTAGGAGCAGGTAGGGGTGCAGTGGGTGGTGCTGGGCCAGTGGAAGCAGAAGGGATAGCTGAAGAGGTGGCTGCCTCAGTAGTGTCAGTGAGAAATGGAAGGCGGTAGCCGAAAGCCAGGAACTTCGGACTGTGCGGGATGATCTTTTGGCACTCAGCTGCGGGGGGCTTTTCATCAACAGCCTCCTAAGGGACTTCAGCTCGGCCACCCAACTGAGTAATCAGGTAAGGAAAAGAGAGTGTGCCTCTAACATGGACCCTGGCCATGTAATGCCGGATGAAGCGAGGTAGATAAAGGTCCTTACCCGTCATCACACACCAGATAAGGGTAATCATAGCAGCTGGCACCTCCGTCTCATCAGTGCTTGGCATCACATAGTTGCTCAGAATCTGTTGCCATAGTCGAGCCTCATCGTTCAGATATATAAGCCTGATTCCCTTTAGTACCAATGTGCTAGTTCCCATGACCCAAGGAACAGTAGGATCAAGAGTGATGTCCTTCTTTATTGCTTCCCAATCAAACTTCATGAATCTCATATCTTCCTCAGCTTTCTGGTTGCCATCTGGATGATCTGATTTAGGTGGAAGATGGAGGATTTCTTCAATTGCTTCCTCGGTAACCAGAATCTGTTTGCCTCTGAGCTGTACTGCATCCAAAAAAGAGAGAAAGTAGTTACAGTAGAATTCTCTAACCCAGGATGAGTTGACCTTAGTTAGGTTCCTCTCTAGGAAGAACCAGCCTCTCTGTTTGATCTGATCTAAGGTGTACTGCTGGAGTTCTTCTGGAATTTTGAGGGTTATTTCCATGTGTAGGTTCCTGGCGGTGGCAAAGGTTGGGTGTTTCAGCTCATAGTATTTGTTTGCAAATTTTACCGGGTCAGCTGAAGGTACCAACTGATCAGCCTTTTCCTGCGGGATAAAGTTCTTCTCCCACTAGGAATCATCATGTAAGATGCCAAGGATGGAACCAGAGGATTCACCTCTTTTTTGTTTGCCAGTTGTTGCTTTGCCCTTACCCCTGCCTTGGGAGTCAGACATCCTGAAAAAAAAAACAGAATTTTTCAAGATATAATTGAGGAATAAAAGCAGGAAAACAAGTAGGCAAATAATAAGATAAGCATGAAGTGGCAAAGGAGCAGTAAAAAAATGAAATGAGTTAAGTAAATGTATATTTCAGATTGTGTTGGAGTTGAAAAGCAGAGATGAGAAATCACATTCCGAAATGTGTTAGAAGTGGAAAGCTTGTTAAATAGAAAAACAATAATCATGCCGTGAGTGAAATTAATTTAAAGAAGTAGGGAAAAGGTAAAGTGGGAAGTTAGAAAGTTAAAAATGGGTAAAATTGAAAAAGAGGTTAGAAAGTGAAAATCAGTGAGTTAGTAAAAAGGAAGTCAGAGTAAGTGGCATGATGATTGGTTCCTAAGTAACAAGAATTTCACAATTTGAAGCAATAGTCAACTCATATTCAAGCAGGAAAAAACAGGGTATTGATGATGATTCAAATAGATATAGAAGCAGTGAAAAGTAAAATCAAGCCATCAATAAATCAATTTATTAACCAGGAGATCAAAAGTAATAAGAATACTGGCCCGTGAATTCAAGAATAGGTTTGGTATGCGTGGAGCAGTTCAAAAATAAGAATTGCCAAAACCAATACTTGAATGTAGAAGGAAAAGTAATTTGCAGAAAATTGGGCAGCATTCCGGCTAAAATTGGATGTTCCTGGAAAACAAATAACAAGAATAGTTCATATGTATTGAAATAAGGCTGCACAAATAGCAAGAATAAGAAAGAGCAGTGTAACAGTTAAGAGCAACATATGAACAGGATCAACATCATAGCCAAAATAAATTACAGAATAGATAAACAGATAACAGTAATGGTGTAATTATCAGTCCTAAATCTAATATCCAGATCCTAGCTACCTAACCACCTAGAATCCACTACAAACATGCATCTTTATTTAGCCTATGCGGAACAAAAATTGAAAAATGAACTAATGAGTCGCAAGGACGAATCGCCGTATGGCGGAACCTGGTGCATAAAGAGCAAGGAGATGGGGCAGAGATGAGGGCAGATGGGCGATGATGCGGCGGCGCTAGGTGAAGCACGGCGGCGTAGCGGTGGGGTGGTGGTCGTCGAAGGTAGGCTGCGATGGGTGGTGCGCGAAATTGTGAACAATACTTTTTCACAACTCTCATAATCCCCGGTAATGGCTCCAAAAACGTGGTAGCTCAATACCATGGCATTACACAACTTCGCACAACTAACCAGCAAGTGCACTGGGTCGTCCAAGTAATAAACCTTACGTGAGTAAGGGTCGATCCCACGGAGATTGTTAGTATTGAAGCAAGCTATGGTCATCTTGTAAATCTTAGTCAGGCAAACTCAAATGTATATGGTGATGAACGAAAATAACATAAAGGTAAAGATAGAGATACTTATGTAATTCATTGGTAGGAACTTCAGATAAGCGTATGAAGATGCCTTCCCTTCCGTCTCTCTGCTTTCCTACTGCCTTCATCCAATCCTTCTTACTCCTTTCCATGGCAAGCTTAAGCAAGGGTTTCACCGTTGTCAGTGGCTACCTCCCATCCTCTCAGTGAAAGCGATTGCATATGCTCTGTCACAGCATAGCAGAATTCATCTGTCGGTTCTCAATCAGGCCGGAATAGAATCCAGTGATTCTTTTGCGTCTGTCACTAACGCCCCACCCTCAGGAGTTTGAAGCACGTCACAGTCATTCAGTCATTGAATCCTACTCAGAATACCACAGACAAGGTTAGACCTTCCGGATTCTCTTGAATGCCGCCATCAGTTCTCGCCTATACCACGAAGACTCTGATCTCACAGAATGGTTGGCTCGTTTGACAGGCAAGCACTCGGTTGTCAGGCGATCAACCATGCATCGTGCAATCAGGAATCCAAGAGACATTCACTATGGCCTTAGTTGCTTGTAGAACAAGAGTGGTTGTCAGTCACTTTGTTCATGGGTGAGAATGATGATGAGTGTCACAGATCATCACATTCATCAAGTTGAAGAACAAGTGATATCTTAGAACAAGAACAAGCGGAATTGAATAGAAGAACAATAGTAATTGCATTAATACTCGAGGTACAGCAGAGCTCCACACCTTAATCTATGGTGTGTAGAAACTCCACCGTTGAAAATACATAAGCATAAGGTCTAGGCATGGCCGAATGGCCAGCCTCCCAATGATCTAAGATAGCATAAAAATGAAGATAGCTACCAAAGTCTTCTTAATACAATAGCAAAAGGTCCTACTTATAAGAACTAGTAGCCTAAGGTGTACAGAAATGAGTAAATGACATAAAAATCCACTTCCGGGCCCACTTGGTGTGTGCTTGGGCTGAGCATTGAAGCATTTTTCGTGCAGAGACTCTTCTTGGAGTTAAACGCCAGCTTTCATGCCAGTTTGGGCGTTTAACTCCCATTTGGGTGCCAGTTCCAGCGTTTAACGCTGGGATTTCTTGAGGTGACTTTGAACGCCGGTTTGGGCCATCAAATCTTGGGCAAAGTATGGACTATCATATATTGCTGGAAAGCCCAGGATGTCTACTTTCCAACGCCGTTGAGAGCGCGCCAATTGGGCTTCTGTAGCTCCAGAAAATCCACTTCGAGTGCAGGGAGGTCAGAATCCAACAGCATCTGCAGTCCTTTTTGGCCTCTAAATCAGATTTTTGCTCAGGTCCCTCAATTTCAGCCAGAAAATACCTGAAATCACAGAAAAACACACAAACTCATAGTAAAGTCCAGAAAAGTGAATTTTAACTAAAAACTAATAAAAATATACTAAAAACTAACTAGATCATATCAAAAACATACTAAAAACAATGCCAAAAAGTATACAAATTATCTGCTCATCACAACACCAAACTTAAATTGTTGCTTGTCCCCAAGCAACTGAAAATCAAACAAGATAAAAAGAAGAGAATATGCAATGAATTCCAAAAACATCTGTGAAGATCAGTATTAATTAGATGAGCGGGGCTTTTACTTTTTGCCTCTGAATAGTTTTGGCATCTCACTCTATTCTTTGAAATTCAGAATGGTTGGCTTCTTTAGGAACTCAGAGTCCAGATAGTGTTAATGATTCTCCTAGTAAAGTATGATGATTCTTTGAACAAAGCTACTTATTGAGTCTTGGCTGTGGCCCAAAGCACTCTGTCTTCCAGTATTACCACCGGATACATACATGCCACAGACACATAATTGGGTGAACCTTTTCAGATTGTGACTCAGCTTTGCTAAAGTCCCCAATTAGAGGTGTCCAGAGTTCTTAAGCACACTCTTATTTGCCTTGGATCACAACTCTTTATTTCTCTCTTTTTTTTTCTCTTTTTTTTTCGGTTTTTTTTTTTTTTGAATAGAAATGCTTTTTCTTTCTCCAAGAATCATTTTAGTGATTTTTCAGATCCTCAGTAACATGTCTCCTTTTTCATCATTCTTTCAAGAGCCAACATTCATAAACCACAAATTCAAGATACATATGCACTGTTTAAGCATACATTCAGAGAACAAAAATATTACCACCACATCAAAATAATTAATCTGTTATAAAATTCAAAATTCATGCAATTCTTTCTTTTATCAATTAAGCACATTTTTATTTAAGAAAGGTGATGGATTCATAGGACATTCATAACTTTAAGGCATAGACACTAAGACACTAATGATCACAAGACACAAACATGGATAAACATAAGCATAAATTTTCGAAAAACAGAAGAATAAAGAACAAGGAGATTAAAGAACGGGTCCACCTTAGTGATGGCGGCTCTTTCTTGCTTTTGAAGATCCTATGGAGTGCTTGAGCTCCTCAATGTCTCTTCCTTGTCTTTGTTGCTCCTCCCTCATGATTCTTTGATCTTCTCTAATTTCATGAAGGATGATGGAGTGTTCTTGATGCTCCACCCTTAGTTGTCCCATGTTGGAACTCAACTCTCCTAGGGAGGTATTTAGTTGCTCCCAATAGTCTTGTGGAGGAAAGTGCATCCCTTGAGGAATCTCAGGGGTCTCATGATGAGTGGGGTCTCTTGTGTACTCCATCCTTTTCTTGGTGATGGGTTTGTCCTCATCAATGGGAATGTCTCCATCTATGTCAACTCCAACTGAATAACAGAGGTGACAAATGAGATGAGGAAAGGCTAACCTTGCCAAGGTGGAGGTCTTGTCCGCCACCTTATAGAGTTCTTGGGCTATAACTTCATGAACCTCTATTTCTTCTCCAATCATGATGCTATGGATCATGATAGCCCGATCTATGGTAACTTCGGACCGGTTGCTAGTGGGAATGATTGAGCATTGTATGAACTCTAACCATCCTCTAGCCACGGGCTTGAGGTCATGCCTTCTCAATTGGACCAGCTTTCCCCTTGAATCTTGCTTCCATTGTGCGCCCTCTTCACATATGACTGTGAGGACTTGGTCCAACCTTTGATCAAAGTTGACCCTTCTAGTGTAAGGATGCTCATCTCCTTGCATCATAGGCAAGTTGAACGCCACCCTCACACTCTCCGAACTAAAATCCAAGTATTTCCCCCGAACCATAGTGAGATAGTTCTTTGGATTCGGGTTCACACTTTGGTCATGGTTCTTGGTGATCCATGCATTGGCATAGAACTCTTGAACCATCAAGATTCCGACTTGTTGAATGGGGTTGGTAAGAACTTCCCAACCTCTTCTTCGGATCTCATGTCGGATCTCCGGATATTCACCCTTTTTGAGTGAAAAGGGGACCTCGGGGATCACCTTCTTCAAGGCCACAACTTCATAGAAGTGGTCTTGATGCACCCTTGAGAGGAATCTATCCATCTCCCATGACTCGGAGGTGGAAGCTTTTGCCTTCCCTTTCCTTTTTCTAGAGGTTTCTCCGGCCTTGGATGCCATAAGGGTTATGGAAAAACGAAAAAAGCAACGCTTTTACCACACCAAACTTAAAATGTTTGCTCGTCCTCGAGCAAAAGAAGAAAGAAGAGAGTAGAAGAAGAAGAAATGAGGAAGAGGGAGATGGTGGTGTGTTCGGCCAAAGAGGGGGAGAAGTGGTGTTTAGGTTGTGTGAAAATGAAGGGTTGAAGAAGGGTATATATAGGAGAGAGGGGGGTAAAGGTTCGGCCATTATGGGTGGGTTTAGGAGGGAAAGTGGTTTGAATTTGAAGGGTGAGGTTGGTGGGGATTTATGAAGGATGGATGTGAGTGGTGAAGAGAAAGATGGGATTTGATAGGTGAAGGGTTTTTGGGGAAGAGGTGTTGAGGTGATTGGTGAATGGGGGAAGAAGAGAGAAAGTGATGGTGGGGTAGGTGGGGATCCTGTGGGGTCCACAGATCCTGTGGTGTCAAGGAAAAGTCATCCCTGCACCAAATGGCATCAAAATTCACGTTTTGAGCCATTTCTGGCGTTAAACGCCGGGCTGGTGCCCATTCCTGGCGTTTAACGCCAGGTTCTTGCTCTTTTCTGGCGTTTAACGCCAGTCTGGTGCCCCTTTCTGGCGTTAAACGCCCAGAATGGTGCCAGACTGGGCGTTAAACGCCCAACTGCTAGGCTTACTGGCCTTTGAACGCCAGCAGCATCTTCCTCCAGGGTGTGCTGTTTTTCTTCCTGTTTTTCATTCTGTTTTTGCTTTTTTCATTGTTTTTGTGACTTCTTATGATCATCAACCTACAAAAAAGATAAAATAACAAAAGAAAATAATTAAGTATAAAACATTGGGTTGCCTCCCAACAAGCGCTTCTTTATTGTCACTAGCTTGACAGAGGACTCTCATGGAGCCTCAGAAATGCTCAGAACCGTGTTGGAACCTCCCAACACCAAACTTAGAGTTTGAATGTGGGGGTTCAACACCAAACTTAGAGTTTGGTTGTGGCCTCCCAACACCAAACTTAGAGTTTGACTGTGGGGGCTCTGTTTGGCTCTGTTTTTAGAGAAGCTCTTCATGCTTCCTCTCCATGATGACAGAGGGATATCCTTGGGCCTTAAACACCAAGGATTCTTCATTCACTTGAATGATCAACTCTCCTCTATCAACATCAATCACAGCCCTTGCTGTGGCTAGGAAGGGTCTGCCAAGGATGATGGATTCATCCATGCACTTCCCAGTCTCTAGGACTATGAAATCAGTAGGGATGTAATAGTCTTCAACTTTGACCAGAACATCCTCTATAAGTCCATGGGCTTGTTTTCTTGAGTTGTCTGCCATCTCTAGTGAGATTTTTGCAGCTTGCACCTCAAAGATCCCTAACTTCTCCATTACAGAGAGGGGCATGAAGTTTACACTTGACCCTAAGTCACACAAGGCCTTCTTGAAGGTCATGGTGCCTATGGTACAAGGTATTGAAAACTTCCCAGGATCCTGTCTCTTTTGAGGCAGTTTCTGCCTAGACAAGTCATCCAGTTCTTTGGTGAGCAAAGGGGATTCATCCTCCCAAGTCTCATTTCCAAATAACTTGTCATTTAACTTCATGATTGTTCCAAGGTATTTAGCAACTTGCTCTTCAGTGACATATTCATCCTCTTCAGAGGAAGAATACTCATCAGAGCTCATGAATGGCAGAAGTAAGTCCAATGGAATCTCTATGGTCTCATTTTGAGCCTCAGATTCCCATGGTTCTTCATTGGGGAACTCATTAGAGGTCAGTGGACGTCCAGTGAGGCCTTCCTCAGTGGCGTTCACTGCCTCTTCTTCCTCCCAGAATTCGGCCATGTTGATGGCCTTGCACTCTCCTTTTGGATTTTCTTCTGTATTGCTTGGAAGAGTACTTGGAGGGAGTTCAGTAATTTTCTTGCTCAGCTGACCCACTTGTCCTTCCAAATTTCTGATGGAGGACCTTGTTTCAGTCATGAAACTTTGAGTGGTTTTGATCAGATCAGAGACCATAGTTGCTAAGTCAGAGGTATTCTGCTTAGAACTCTCTGTCTGTTGCTGAGATGATGATGGAAAAGGCTTGCTATTGCTAAACCTGTTTCTTCCACCATTATTATTATTGAAACCTTGTTGAGGTCTCTGTTGATCCTTCCATGAAAGATTTGGATGATTCCTCCATGAAGGATTGTAGGTGTTTCCATAGGGTTCTCCCATGTAATTCACCTCTTCTATTGAAGGGTTCTCAGGATCATAAGCTTCTTCCTCAGATGAAGCTTCCTTAGTACTGCTTGGTGCATTTTGCATTCCAGACAGACTTTGAGAAATCATATTGACTTGTTGAGTCAATATTTTGTTCTGAGCCAATAGGGCATTCAGAGTGTCAGTCTCAAGAACTCCTTTCTTCTGACTAGTCCCATTGTTCACAGGATTTCTTTCAGAAGTGTACATGAATTGGTTGTTAGCAACCATTTCAATCAGTTCTTGAGCCTCAGTAGGCGTCTTCTTCAGATGAAGAGATCCTCCAGAAGAGCTATCCAAAGACATCTTGGACAGTTCAGAGAGACCATCATAGAAAATACCTATGATGCTCCATTCAGAAAGCATATCAGTGGGACACTTTCTGTTTAATTGTTTGTATCTTTCCCAAGCTTCATAGAGGGATTCTCCTTCCTTCTGTCTGAAGGTTTGGACTTCCACTCTAAGCTTACTCAATTTTTGAGGTGGAAAGAACTTTGCCAAGAAGGCATTGACTAGCTTTTCCCAAGAGTCCAGGCTTTCTTTAGGTTAAGAGTCCAACCATGTTCTAGCTCTGTCTCTTACAGCAAAAGGGAATAGCATAAGTCTGTAGACCTCAGGGTCAACCCCATTAGTCTTGACAGTGTCACAGATTTGCAAGAACTCAGCTAAGAACTGATGAGGATCTTCCAATGGAAGTCCATGGAACTTGCAATTCTGTTGCATTAGAGAAACTAATATAGGCTTAAGCTCAAAATTGTTTGCTCCAATGGCAGGGATAGAGGTGCAGTAAAGTCACCCAGCACCTTCCTTGCATTGTTGGCATTGTTGTTGTTTTCGGCTGCCATGAGTTCTTTTTCCTTGAAGAATTCGTTCAGGTTCTCTAAAGAGAGTTGTGCTTTGGCTTCTCTTAGCCTTCTCTTCAAGGTCCTTTCAGGTTCAGGATCAGCCTCAACAAGAATGCCTTTGTCTTTGCTTCTGCTCATAAGAAAGAGAAGAGAACAAGCAAATGTGGAATCCTCTATGTCACAGTACAGAGATTCCTTTAGGTGTCAGAGGAAAAGAAGAGTAGAAGACAGAAGTGGAAAACTCGAACTTAACAAAGGAAATGGAGTTCGAATTTTGCATTAAGGGGTAGTGTTAGTCCATAAATAGAAGGATGTGAGAAGGAGGGAACTAATTTTCGAAAATTAAGTGAAAAATTTTGAAAACATTTTTGAAAAACATTACTTAATTTTCGAAAATGAAAAGGGAAAAGAAATCAAATGATTTTTGAAAAAGATTTTGAAATTAGAAATCAGAAAGATTTGATTGAAAACTATTTTGAAGAAGATGTGGTTAAGAAGATATGATTTGAAAACAATTTTAAAAGATATGATTTGAAAACATTTTAAAAAGATTTGATTTGAAAATTAAAAACTTGACTAACAAGAAAAGATATGATTCAATCATTAAACCTTTCTCAACAGAAAAGGTAACATACTTGAAATGTTGAATCAAATCATTAATTGATAGTAAGTATCCTTGAAAAAGGAAAGAAGTTAATTTTGAAAAAGATTTGATTGAAAAATTGATTTGAAAAAGATTTGATTTTGAAAAGATGTTGAAAACTTAAAAAAAAATTGATTTGAAAACAAAATCTTCCCCCTTTAGCCATCCTGGCGTTAAACGCCTAGAATGGTGCACATTCTGGCGTTTAACGCCCAAAATGCTACCCTTTTGGGCGTTAAACGCCCAACCAGGTACCCTGGCTGGCGTTTAAACACCAGTCTGTCCTTCTTCACTGGGCGTTTTGAACGCCCAGCTTTTTCTGTGCAATTCCTCTGCTGTATGTTCTGAATCTTCAATTCTCTGTATTATTGACTTGAGAAGACACAAATTAAAAATATTTTTGGATTTTTAATAATAAGGAAAAATCAAAATGCAACAAGAATCAAATAACAATGCATGCAAGACACCAAACTTAGCAGTTTGTATACTACTGACACTAACAAAATGAAAATGCATATGAGACACACAAAACAATCAAGTCAATTGAATTCAAAGATCAGAGCAAGTAAATCATCAAGAACATCTCGAAGATCACTAAGATACATGAATGAATACATGCAATTGACACCAAACTTATGATGAGACTAGTGTCTCAATAAGAAACAACAATATTTTTGGTTTTTATGATTTTGTAAAAAAAAATTTTTGTGTTTTTCGAAAATTAAATGGAAAAAGATATCAAAATTCTTAATGAGAATTCCAGGAATCAGTGCAATGTTAGTCTAAGACTCCGGTCCAGGAATTAGACATGGCTTCACAGCCAGCCAAGCTTTCAGAGAAAGCTTCGGTCCAAAACACTAGACATGGCCAAAAGCCAGCCAAGCCTTAGCAGATCACTGCTCCAAAAGCAAGATTGATAAGAAATCAACAAGCTCTTGTGATGATAAGTTGAAACCTCGGTCCAATGAAATTAGACATGGCTTCTCAGCCAGCCAGATTTCAACAAATCACCATGAAACTCTAGAATTCATCTTCAAGAATTTCGAAAAAAATAAATACCTAATCTAAGCAACAAGATGAACCGTCAGTTGTCCAGCCTGAACAATCCCTGGCAATAACGCCAAAAACTTGGTGTTGTTGCCGGATCTTGGCACTGATGTTACCAAAAGCTTGCTCAAAACTTGAACAATCCCCGGCAACGGCGCCAAAAACTTGGTGCGCGAAATTGTGAACAATACTTTTTCACAACTCTCAAAATCCCCGGTAATGGCTCCAAAAACGTGGTAGCTCAATACCATGGCATTACACAACTTCGCACAACTAACCAGCAAGTGCACTGGGTCGTCCAAGTAATAAACCTTACGTGAGTAAGGGTCGATCCCACGGAGATTGTTAGTATTGAAGCAAGCTATGGTCATCTTGTAAATCTTAGTCAGGCAAACTCAAATGTATATGGTGATGAACGAAAATAACATAAAGGTAAAGATAGAGATACTTATGTAATTCATTGGTAGGAACTTCAGATAAGCGTATGAAGATGCCTTCCCTTCCGTCTCTCTGCTTTCCTACTGCCTTCATCCAATCCTTCTTACTCCTTTCCATGGCAAGCTTAAGCAAGGGTTTCACCGTTGTCAGTGGCTACCTCCCATCCTCTCAGTGAAAGCGATTGCATATGCTCTGTCACAGCATAGCGGAATTCATCTGTCGGTTCTCAATCAGGCCGAAATAGAATCCAGTGATTCTTTTGCGTCTGTCACTAACGCCCCGCCCTCAGGAGTTTGAAGCACGTCACAGTCATTCAGTCATTGAATCCTACTCAGAATACCACAGACAAGGTTAGACCTTCCGGATTCTCTTGAATGCCGCCATTAGTTCTCGCCTATACCACGAAGACTCTGATCTCACGGAATGGTTGGCTCGTTTGTCAGGCAAGCACTCGGTTGTCAGGCGATCAACCATGCATCGTGCAATCAGGAATCCAAGAGACATTCACTATGGCCTTAGTTGCTTGTAGAACAAGAGTGGTTGTCAGTCACTTTGTTCATGGGTGAGAATGATGATGAGTGTCACAGATCATCACATTCATCAAGTTGAAGAACAAGTGATATCTTAGAACAAGAACAAGCGGAATTGAATAGAAGAACAATAGTAATTGCATTAATACTCGAGGTACAGCAGAGCTCCACACCTTAATCTATGGTGTGTAGAAACTCCACCGTTGAAAATACATAAGCATAAGGTCTAGGCATGGCCGAATGGCCAGCCTCCCAATGATCTAAGATAGCATAAAAATGAAGATAGCTACCAAAGTCTTCTTAATACAATAGCAAAAGGTCCTACTTATAAGAACTAGTAGCCTAAGGTGTACAGAAATGAGTAAATGACATAAAAATCCACTTCCGGGCCCACTTGGTGTGTGCTTGGGCTGAGCATTGAAGCATTTTTCGTGCAGAGACTCTTCTTGGAGTTAAACGCCAGCTTTCATGCCAGTTTGGGCGTTTAACTCCCATTTGGGTGCCAGTTCCAGCGTTTAACGCTGGGATTTCTTGAGGTGACTTTGAACGCCAGTTTGGGCCATCAAATCTTGGGCAAAGTATGGACTATCATATATTGCTGGAAAGCCCAGGATGTCTACTTTCCAACGCCGTTGAGAGCGCGCCAATTGGGCTTCTGTAGCTCCAGAAAATCCACTTCGAGTGCAGGGAGGTCAGAATCCAACAGCATCTGCAGTCCTTTTTGGCCTCTGAATCAAATTTTTGCTCAGGTCCCTCAATTTCAGCCAGAAAATACCTGAAATCACAGAAAAACACACAAACTCATAGTAAAGTCCAGAAAAGTGAATTTTAACTAAAAACTAATAAAAATATACTAAAAACTAACTAGATCATATCAAAAACATACTAAAAACAATGCCAAAAAGTATACAAATTATCCGCTCATCAGTGGGGGGCTGTAGTAGAGGAGAGTGAGAAAGGGGAAGAAGAAGGAGGAAAGAAGGGAGGGTTAGGTGTTGCGGCGAGTGAGGTGGCGGCTGTGGGAGGCTTGCGGCGGTGGGGGGCTTGCGGCGGTGGAGTGGTGACAGAAGAGAGAGAGAGAGGGAAAGGAAAGAAGAAAGGGGAGGGGTGGTCGTTGCGGCGATGGTGGCGTGGTGATCTTGGAGGACTGCGGTGGTCGTTGGTGGTCGGAGGTAGTGGCTAGGGTGGTTGAGAGAGGGAGTTGCAGAGGTTAGAGAGAGAGGGGGTAGGGTTTGGGGACGTGACGGGGAAAGGGTTCGCGTGACTTGTGGTTAATGATCGCGAATTCACGCGGACGCGTGGAGGATGCGATCGCGTGAGTAGGGTGAAATAGGGTTGACGCGGATACGTGGTCGACGCAATCGCGTGGATTGGGCGTAAGATAAGTGACGCGGACGCGTGAGGCACGTGATCGCGTCGCTGGAATTTGTGCTAGACGCATGCTTCCAGCGTCGTTTCGGTGCAACTCTCTGTTTGGTTTGGGGTTCATAATATTCGGGCGACGCGATCGTGTCACTCACGCTTTCGCGTGGGATGGGTGTTGTGTAAGTGACGCGTTCGCATCGGGGACGCGTACGCGTGATTTGTTGGTGCTAAACACGCAATAGCCGCACAATTCCAGCCCAACTTTCTGGCGTTGGATCTTTACGTCGATATCCATATCACGCGTTCGCGTGGGTGACGTGGACGCGTGAGAGGCCTTTTTTTTGCAATTGACGCAATGGCGTGGGGAACGCGGTTGCGTGGAACAATTGTGTTAAAGGCATGCCTCCAGCCTTGCTTCAGCGTGACTCTCTGTTCACTTTCCTATTCTTTTAATGCACTTGCGACGCGGACGCGTCAGCGACGCTGTCGCGTCGCGTGCTCTCTTTTTTTTTATATGCAGTATGCAGATTGCAAAATGCAGTGAATGTCATGCAAAAATTTCAGGTTCAAACAAAATTCAAAAACAGAGCAAAATAGAGGGGGAACGATCATACCATGGTGGGTTGTCTCCCACCTAGCACTTTTAGTTAAAGTCCTTAAGTTGGACATTTGATGAGCTTCCTGCTATGGTGGCTTGTGCTTAAATTCATCCATAAATCTCCACCAGTGTTTGGAATGCCAGCATCCTCCGGGGTCCCAAACAAGGTACGTAAAGCCCTTATATGAGTTTAAACAGGCTTGCAGGCTTTCGGAGTGTTGAATGGGAGAATAGATTCCAGGATCCCAAACTCTACTTGTACACCCGTCTTTGTCTTGATCTGCATTTTTTCAGCCGGGTGATAAGTAATCTGAATTCTCACTGCAGTGACCAAACAGCTTCTGAGATCCTTCCAATTGAGCTTGACACCAATTCCTACACCTCAAATTGAAGTGTGAAACCTCATTGAATCTTGCATACCAATGCTGAGTGCGAGTCATTTCCCTTTTTCTCTTAAAGCCGCAAAGAGCTCTAAGCTGGCCATCTGTCTCAAGCAAACCATATTCAAGTGGAAAATTGAAGATAAAGGTCAAGGATTCTACCCACTTGAAGTTTGTGTTGGGTGGTAATGGCCTTGGGATCAGTGTTTTTAGTGGTTCTGCAAGCTCTACTCCCTTGTGGTCTTCTATGAATTCCTCCACTTCTTGGTAATTTTCTTCCAATTCAACAATGTCTTTATCAAAGTCACTGATATCTTCCTCATCACTTGAGTCATAATTGGGAGGTTGAGAAAAGTCGACCTCTGCATCATCTTCGTATTCACTTGGGGAAGATTCTTCTGTCTCAAGGAATTCACTTGCGGATGCAAGTTCAATACCAAGAGAACTTGACTTGCGATCATCATCATCAAGGAAACATGTGTCTCGGGTAATTCTGTCTAGTTCTCCATAAGATACCTGCTTTGGGGGTTGTGCACTATCCTCCTTAGCATCAATTGTAGCGTCCTTGACAGAATTCTCCACAACTCTAGATTTAGGTGGCGGTTCGGCATCTCCTAAATCTTCAACCAATTCTTCCTCTTCTACAATGACAGCGTCCTCTACTTGTTCTAGTATGAAGTTATGCTCTATGCTGTCCACTGGAGTTTCTAGTGTCTTCTTCACACTACGTTTCTCATTAGATTCTCCACATGAAGCCATGGGAGTCTGTTGAGTGTCTGAACGTCTAGAAGATAATTGATTTATTACTTTCTCCAGTTGATGAAGGGTTGCATTAAATTGGTCTACTAATTTTTTGAAGCGAACCTGTGATTCTTGGCTTGATGGATATGGACATGGCGCATAGGGGAGTGGTGGTTCTTGGGAGTAATTGGATTGGCGTTGGAATGGATAAGGATCATGTGGTAGTGAATGGTGAAAAGAAGCTTGTGAGTGTGGTGGTTCGAAGTTATATTGAGAGGATGGTCTCTGAGCACAGGGTGGGGCTTGTTGGTAGCTATGAGGCGGTCCACCAAATCTATCAGTTGGGCATGCATTGTAGAATGGTCTTTGTCCATGATGTTGTTGCCTAAAGGGGTGATCAGATCCTCGTGACTCCATCCATCTTTGATTGCTTAGACCTTGATGCATAGTCCTGTTATAGCTTCCATTCCTTGCAAAAAAAGTAGAACTAAACTCAAAGCGAGAGGGGTGAGAATTCATAGTAGTTATCAGAAATGAGGAGGGAAGAGAAGAAACAAATAAACAAGTAAAAGAAAAATATTTACAATAACCAATAATAAGGCACACGTTTGCAATTCCCCGGCAATGGCGCCATTTTGAAGAACAGAAGATTGATGGTTTAGAAGTTATAATAAATTCTCGTTGCAAGTATAGTTTCTAAACCAAACAATTAACCTTTCTTACAAATGTTTGGTTGTCACAATTAACAAACCCCTTTGGAATTGATAACCGAAGTATTTAAACCTCGGATCGTCTTCTCAAGGAATTGCAGGGAGGTGTGTTTTATTATTGGTTATGGAAAAAAATATTTTGGGGTTTGAAAAGGTTTTAAGCAAGAGAAATAGATTGCAAGAATTAATAAATTAATGACTAGTAAAACTCTTGGCAAGGTATGAAAACTGGAAGTCCTATCCCAGTTGTCCTTATCAATTGTGATGAGAATTGGATTTTTCTCCCACTTAGTTAACCTTTACTAAAGCAAAGGAAAGTCAAGTGGACTAATTAGTTTGATCCTCAAGTCCTAGTCAATCACTGTGGGAAGACTAGCTTTAGAGCGATCTAGATCAATTAGAATCTGCCAATTTCAACCACTGCTGAGTTTGACAACTCAAGAGTTACCAATTAATCAACCAAAGCCAAAAGGGAATAAAATCTACTTGAATGAAAATAATTTGGATAGAGCCCAAGCATCAATAACATAAATTAGAGAAAACAATCATAAGTCTGAAATACCTCAAATAATATTAATTAAGAAAATCATAACATGAATGTCATTAAGCCAAATTGGCAACATATATAATTAAAAATAAGAGAAGTCAACATAAAGGAATATTGAACCTGATATGAAGATGAGATAAATCCTAATCCTAATATAAATCCTAATCTTAATCCTAAGAGAGATGAGAGAGCCTCTCTCTCTCTCTAAAAACTACATCTAAACTATGAAAAGTGTGAATTACTTGCTATCTGATTGTTATCCTTTGCCTGAATGCATTCCCCCACTTCAAAACTTCTAATCTGTGCCTTTTGGATTTGGATCTGGGCCAAAAGGGCCCAAAAATTGCTAGAAACAAAATCTGCAAATTCTGCAGATCGCGCACGTCATGCGTCCGCGTGGGTCACGCGGTCGCGTCATCTAGAGTGTCGCTCTTCCACGCGGTCGTGTCAGTCATGCATCCGCGTCAGTTGTATTTCGCAAGTCACGCGTTCGCCTCATCCATACGCTCGCATCGATTCTCTTTCGTGCGAACCACGCGTTTGCGTCGTCCATGCAAACGCGTCACTGCCGGTTGCTCTAAAACTCCAATTTGTGCTTTCTTTCCATTTTTGTATGTTTCCTTTCCATCCTTTAAATCATTCCTGCCCTATAAAACCTGAAAGTACTCAACACACAAATCACGGCATCGAATGGTAATAAAGGATAATTAAAATAATTACTTTTAAAGCATAGAAAACATGTGTTTCATATATATCACATAATAGGGAAGGAAAAGCAAAACTTATGCAATTTCTATGAATAAGTATGTGAAGGATTGAATAAATCACTTAGATTGAGCACAATATACATCATAAAATATGGGTTTATCAGTGAGTAAACAAGCAAAAAACCAAAAATGAAGTGTAACAAAGTTCTTGAAAAGGAAGCAGTCAAAATTGAACTTCTGATGATGAAAGAAACCAAAACAAGTAATAATAAAAATTGCTTAACAGGAACTAGAAATTAGTAATAATAAAAATTGCTTCATAAATGCTTTAAATCATTTCACAACCCTAAATTTTTAACATTCATCTAATATAATTGTCTACTCTCATATATTAAAAATATCACACGCTTAAAAAATATATTTTCTACATAAATACATATTATTTTTAAAATATTTAATACGTGTCTTTAAAACATTTATTATCCAAAATAATAAATTCATAGTTCACTAATTCATAGCATTACTATTTTGTAATATTTTTGTCTGATAAGACGTGAAGTGCACTTTAAAATTCTTCGCTATCTAATTTTGTGAAACTTGCAATTATCGATTACACATGTAACCATAAACATAGTTCCTTGCCTGCTTTTCTTATTTTGAATTAAAGTCATTAAGTTTTCGAAAATATACCACTAATGACAATAAAAAAGAACTATCCTTATTGATTTATTAATTTTTTTAAAAAAATAAAGCAGCTATGTTTAGAATGTACCAAAAGAAAGGATCGGGATGGTCATTTGAATGGAAACAAAAACTTTAGGTAATCAAAATCAAATAGCAAAACTAATTTCCTTTACATCCTATCCATCAAATACATCAAAATCTTCTTATATAGCAAATAGACATGTGCGGAAAAAGTATTTTACACTTTCAGCTGAGATTAAAAAACTTAAAAGTGCTGTCATATTATACTTGCACTTTTTTCCTTAAACAAACAAACATGATATCAATTAAACCATTTTTCTTCAAAATCAAAGATGCCTAATGAGTAAATTGAACGATTATTCACACGTAACACCCTATTAGGTGAAATAACCATTCGACTTACAGTGAATAAACAATTTATAATGCAACAAATTTAAAGCACGTGCTTCACATTAATTGCTGACTTACTAATACACGGAGACAAAACAAACCTAAATTTAGTCAACCACTAAAAACAAGACGAGAAAAACAAGCTTCTCAACAATATTAACCAGTCATTGTTCTTTTCCTTTTTCTTATGTTAACAAATACTTTCGGAAGTCAAACACACCCAACAAGGCCCACAAGCAGCAAAACAGTTCAATGCAACCTAACAAAAAAATACTATGAACATCTAATCAGTGAAGGAACAGCTAGCCATGGACTTACCTTCAATGCGGGCGAGCATGCACACACGACGGTTGCTTTGGGTTTGTCGGCGGAAGACCACAGGCGACGCGAACACAATGGGACTTCAAATTCGGGAGCTGGCCGTTAGAAGAGAACGCGGGTTGCGGTTGGGCGAGGTGCACACGAAGGCTGCTCGTCTACACAATAGAGGCGCTCTGGAGGATGGTTGTTGCGGCGACAGGCAAGCTGGACAACGGCAAGCAGTACAGACGGAGCGCCGGGTGTGAGGGGTTCTCCTTCATGAACATCGTTTCAATTAAGAGTAGGGGAAAAGTTTTTACCGTTAGGTCAAAAAAGGGGGGAGTGAATGGGATTATTATGATGTTAATAATTAGGACAATTAAAATTAGGATTTGGGGGAAAGGGGGATACAGGTGTACTGTGTTATTAGTTTAATTGGACTAATTTTTAGAGGCTGTTGTTCATGGTGTTCAAGATGGTCATTGTCTACCTAACATTATCTCTTAAGTTTTTTATTTTATTTAAATAAAAAAAGTAACCCGAGGCACATGTCATGAGTCATGAGGGAGGAGAATTTCTCATGCCACGTCAGGTAAGAGAGATATAAGCAACGCTGAAAGCAGTTAATGGCAGTTAGGCAACGGTGCCGCAGTGGTAAGTTAGTTTAAACCTGATTACTAAATTGCATCGTGCACTTAACCATGGTTAAGCAAGCTCACTCTATTATGTCCCCTATATATAAACCCTCCCAATCCATGCATCTTCTCCCTGGCTCCATTCCCACTCCTCCTCCTTCTCGAGAAACACAACACCACACTACTTTGTGTTCCCTCTCTGAGAGAGAGAGAGAGAACACGATCACAACAAAGCATAAGGAAAAGCTGTGACATACAACAATGGAGGTTCAGTCTCTGCGATGCTTCATCTCCCTCTGCGTTCTGCTCGCGCTGCTTTCAATTGGCGCCAATGCAAGCAACTACAACGAGAAACAGATCACAGAATCAAGGTAATTTTGCAGAGAAAGAGCGAAAACATTAAACTAAAAAAATGGAGCTTCGAACTTCTTCCACATGCTTCGTGAGTTTATTGATTTATGCAATTGTAACAGAAACTTTTCTGCTTGTTTTTCGTCCTCAAATTTTACTTCTTTATTTGTCGTTTCGTCAATTATTAGAAAGAATGTAATAACTCTAGTGAGTGTGGTTTGCGACATGTTGTCTCTCTGAATTTCGGTGATGTTTGGGTGGAATGAACAGCAATGTAGGAGAAGCGAATTCGCAGAGCTTGGAGAATTCTCCAATGGCGAAAAGGTTAGTTATTTGTTTTTCCCTCTTATGAGCTTTTCACTGACGGCGTAGAATTTTGCATTCCATTACGACCGTCCATCAGTAGAAATGAGCTGTAACACCCGTTAGATTGGAATGTGTTGGAGTTGCAGGGGTTAGTATTTCGTAAATGAAACAATCGAGGACCCTCAGATCCGATCTGAAAAATCTGAAGCGTTAAAATAATGTTATTAGGGGGATATTGTAGTCATTTTAGGCTGTAAACGGTGTCGTTTCATGTGTTGAGTTCGTTATCCGATATTGTGCTATTTCTTGTTATTTCATGCAGTGATCTTTAAATTGTTGTCTACAAAAATTTCAGGTCAGATAATGATGATTCATCAAATTTGCATGCAGTTGATAATCCAGAGGAGATAGCTTCCATGGTTGATATGTAATGTTTCTAACTCTCTCTCTCAAATATATTTAATTTGTAAATAAAATTTCTGAGCTATACGGTGAGTGTTGCTTGTTTTCTAATTTCTGGTTATATAATTGGTTCGACCTTCCTATTCATAAGGCATGTGATTGATTAATTAGATTTTATATTATTGTCTTGGAAGAAAGAAATCAGATGATCATTAATTAACACTGAATCAGTAAATTCAATATTCAAGACGGCAAACCCACTTGGTCTGGAAGTAGTATATACTGTAGCAGTAAACTAATAATGATTGAGGAAAGGATCTCGCTAGGAGACAATAGACTATTTATACAATGTCTACAATAGATTATTGAGAAAATAGTCGCAATAGAGAAGAATACCGTTAATAAATTCACATTTATTTAAGCCATTTTTTAGAAGAAAGGAAGGGTTGTAAGTTTTGCCTATACTTTTCCAAATATATAATACAACTATCCAAATGTTAATAAAAGTGAGTAAAGTGTCCGTGATTTGGGTTTGTTCATGAGGAAGCAATATTTCTCCCTCCCTAACAGTATGCAAGTAGTGTGTGTAATAACAAAATTTAAAAGCGATTACACAATAATTTGTTCAGAAACTTTACATACATTATTATTGCAAATTTATTTTTCCTTAAATAATAATTTTAGATGTCCTATTTAACGGAAGTTTATATTTTATACCTCAGATATTTTATCAAATAAATATACATACACCTAAACTATGTGCTAGCATCAGCAACTGATTCCCTATTTATGTAATTAATGACTCTTTCACAGTAGAACTTTATATATATATATATATATATATATATATATATATATATGTGTGTTAGAGAGACAAAAAAAATTAAAATTTGTTAAATAAGATATATTTTAATTACTTTTGACTAATTTTTTTTTGTTATTAAATATTTTTATATTTATCAAAGAAAATACAAAGAATTAATTTTTAATTAATTAATATTAATAAATTTTAAAGTTTATATTTATAATTTAAAATTAATAGTTTATGATTTTATAATCTAAAATTAAAATAAATAAATTAATTTTAAAGTTAATTAATGTTAGTTGAAAAAAAATAGTTCCCTAATATATTCCTCATACTTGCCGTACCACAAATCATCAAAATTCTCGCTTCATATTATACTCAGAAATATAATTCTTTCTTTAACTAACTCCATCACGTTCTGAAGTTCCTTTTCATAGTTCTAAGGAATCGACCACCATGTTCTACGTACGTAGATGAGATCTCTTAAAAAATGCTCGAAGTCTATGTATTGTATTGGCCAGCTGAAGCACGTGCAAATGTCTTGAGATCCGGCCATATCGCTCATAATAAATTTCTTGTTCTTTATTTCTATCCAAAAAAGATATTCCAATCACAATTCCTATATTGATACCTAAAATTCTAAATTCGAAGTTTCATAACATCATTTGACGAATCACTTTTCCTTAACTAAACAGATGACTTAATTAATTTCCTCCTTATTATTACATTGAAGCTTAGCGGTCCCCCTTCATTCTTTTTCCTTGTCACATTCATTGGTTGAAACTAGCCACTGGTGAAAGTAAAAGCTACATTCTCCCATGTCTGCTTTGATAAAATATGTCCTTTTTTTAATTTTATTCTCACTTTTTCTAAATTTATCAAGTGCACTATCAATTCCAAATTAATCTGAGAGTAAATATGCCCGGGAATACGTTGTAGCAACCAAGGCAATAATATTATTTGCCAACAAACAACAGTTGGTAGGTGTGCATCAATTTAAACATCAAACTATCATTAATTAGATCAAATTATGGATTCTATTCATCATCCATAATTTTTCATTCTTTAAATTTAAAGTGTCTAAGTAGCCAGTAACTTTAGTTTGAAAGAACATTTTTTCCAATTACTTGAAATTCTTCCAAATCCCAGGGGATTATTCAATACCAGTGGATCACTATTATAGATCATGGATAAATTAGTTGCATGCATCATCCATTTCTCACAGATCATAAGGTCCTAATTGCAGTCACATACCAACAGAGTAAACTTTGTGCATGTTATTATCAAACGCCTTTAACCCTCCTTATTATCTTTTAATTCCTTCCATCACCTATAGAGAACAAAACACAATGTTCAACTAACACAGATTATCAAAAGAATTATGCTGTCTCCACAACCTCCCTCGTGGGGAAGCCATATGGATGGGCTACCTGTCTCCAGCTTCTCCAGCCTGTCTATAAGAACACATCAGATCTAATTTAATTTCACTTTACCGCAACACGCTTTCTATACATAGCTTGTATTTTTATTTTTTGGCTCATCTAGGAAGCTAGTATCTGACACATCTACATTATTCAACGAGACCTCCATGAGCCTAATAAATGAAAATGACTTATATTCAGGAATTAATTAATAAATATTTTGGCTTGCACCACCGACACCCAAGGTACATAAACTATGCAAAAACAAACCCCCCAAACCACCACCACCACCGCCACGACGTTGGCATTTATTTGTAGTAGGGAAAATGAGGTAAGATGCCAACCCCCCGATTTTCCGTATGCACCATATCATTCTATCCGTATTCGTGATTAATGTAGACCCACATGATCTAGTCTCATCCGTGGTTGGTCTGTGGCTTCGATAATGTAATCACTGTTCAAACATGTGATTTTGTACAGTGTAAGCCTGAACTTCCTTATTAAACAATTTTTAAGCATTTAATTGAGTTTGATATTTTAATTCACTTTTAAATGTTATCGCTCAAATGTTTATTACGCTGGCATTGGAATAATTTAACATTCTTTAATGAGGAAACTATATATTAGCGTTAAGATAATTATATTTAGATTCTTTTTATAAAATATATAGAAAACATATGTTGATATGTACGATAAGGTCCTACTACTAGTTATACGAAATTATGATGAATTATCAATTTTGTCAAAGTAAAAAAAAAAAAAAACTAAAATAATATATTTTATGTAGTATAATAATTGTTTTAAAACTTTTTTTTTTCAAAAACAAGTCATCAGGCCATGTAAAATTATATGGAAAGTGAGTTTAATCTAATCATAATTCATCTTTTACTATATAATTTTTACTTTCTGTTTTCAAAAAAATTCTCTATTAAAGAAAATGATAAAATAAAGAAATATATGATATTTTCAATGAAAAGTGTTAGGAGTTAGCACTTTTATTAAATTCTGTCCAACACTTAACCAAGAAAATTGAACATTCTACATCATTAGATCAGTCTTATGCCATTAAAAACATCATTAATGACTAATTGATGACTAAAAGCCACAAAATCTAATGGCCTCTAAACTTTCTTATATTCAATTAATGCATACTACTAACACTATATTAAGTAGATTTAAATTTAATATTTTTATACTGTCAATCCTATTTGGGAGGTATTCCTTGTATGCTATGCTTTTTTCTTTACTATTTGAATATAATTATACTTAGTGTATATTAAAATTAATTATTAATATAAAATATATTAAAATATAAATATATTAAAAATAAATTAAATTAATTTATATATAATCTTTTAATAATTAATTTTTTTATGTGCACTACATAATACTTTTAATTTTTAAATTAGAGAGTATTTTAATTATTTTGGATATATAATTTAACAAAATGAAATCATCCAAAAGATCATAAATAATGCATAATTATTAAAGGTGGTGATTACGTTATTGTTAAAAAAGTGCATATGATATCATTTTTTTATTCTTTTATTTTGGGAACAGGAGCATCCGCAATCACACGGTAAGAAGGAATCTGAACTTCTTCTCATGTGGGACCGGGAACCCAATAGACGACTGCTGGCGCTGCGACCGCCGCTGGTACCTCCGACGCAAGCGCCTCGCCACCTGCGCCATTGGCTTCGGCCGCAACGCCATTGGAGGCCGCGACGGCCGGTACTATGTCGTCACGGACCCATCCGACGACGACGCCGTGAACCCGAAGCCCGGCACCCTCCGCTATGCCGTGATCCAAGACAGGCCTCTCTGGATCGTGTTCAAGCGCGACATGATCATCACACTCAAGCAAGAGCTCATCATGAACAGCTTCAAGACAATCGACGGCCGCGGCTTCAACGTCCATATCGCCCACGGTGCCTGCATCACCGTCCAGTTCGTCACCAACATTATCATCCACGGCATCCACATCCACGACTGCATCCAAACCGGTAACGCCATGGTTCGCAGCTCTCCTTCGCATTACGGCTGGAGAACCCTCGCTGACGGTGATGGCATCTCTATCTTCGGCGCCAGCCATATCTGGATTGACCATAACTCCCTGTCTAATTGCTCTGATGGGCTTATTGATGCCATTATGGGATCTACTGCCATTACAATTTCTAACAACTACTTCACTCACCACAATGAGGTAATACAATGTTAAAAACTGTTTTCCTCAAATTAGGAATTAGGATGGTTGCTTAGCTTGGATTGAAATATTTTGTTTCAGGTTATGTTACTGGGCCATAGTGATTCTTATGTAAGAGACAAGCAGATGCAAGTCACCATTGCTTATAACCATTTTGGGGAGGGTCTAGTCCAAAGGATGCCAAGGTAACTAGTACTGAAAGTTTTCTCCAAAGTCATGATGATGATGATGATGGTGATGTTTATTATTATTAATTGATATTCTCATATTGGTAAATCATCTTGGATTAGGTCACTTAAATCTTGGGATTTCTTAATTTCTGTTTTATATTTGTTATTTTAAATTCCCATTTTTTGTTATCTTATATTAGTGCTGGGCTCCGGGAGGTCCATTTTAAAATTGACAGCATTAGGCCTGAAAAGGTAAATAATGTGTTCGTCCAACAAAAAGCTCATTAATGAGAAGAGAGTCCCAAAGTATACCCAAATAAAGAATGAAATAGAATTTTTTTTCTTTAATAAATTAATGATAATAATAATAAATTGAGTGAGTTTGAAAAAAGATGGTAATTGAGTGACAAATAATTCTGCATGCTTCTGAAACTTGTGCTAGCAATGGATTAATTTATCATCGGAATTGCAGGTGTAGACATGGATATTTTCACGTGGTAAACAATGATTATACCCACTGGGAAATGTATGCAATTGGTGGCAGTGCCGATCCCACAATTAACAGCCAAGGCAATAGATACCTTGCCCCTCTGGATCATTTTGCTAAGGAGGTAATTAACTTGGTTACTTAGTCCTAAGCGTGTACATTAACATTAATTAGCAGTGGCATTCAGTTGATCATGATGTTTGAAACAAAACTTTTATCATTGAAACGTGGGAAAACGGATCTTCACAGGTGACAAAGAGAGTATTAACAACAGAATCCACATGGAAAAAATGGAATTGGAGGTCTGATGGAGACCTTATGTTGAATGGTGCCTATTTCACTTCATCAGGAGCAGGAAATGCAGCTAGCTATGCTAGAGCCTCAAGTTTGGGGGCCAAATCTTCTTCTTTGGTTGGAACTCTTACGTCTGCTGCTGGTGTTCTTAACTGCCGGAGGGGTTTCATGTGTTAATAATATGCAAACACTATCAGCCACCAATAGAAACAAAGGAAAACTCAATTAGGAAAAGTGAAAAATATTAAATACAGAAGAGAGAGAGAGAGAGAGAGATGTAGGAAAGGAATGCAGAAAGAAAGTTCCTACTTTCCATTCCTTCTCTTATTATTGCGTTGTTACAGATATATTGAGTGAGATTGCAGCAATTGGTCATACCTACTGTTCCTTACTTTTTCTTTTCACTAGTTAGATATTGGAAAAAGATTGTACATTTTATGTCAAATGTTATCAAATTGTTTAACAATTAAATCAAACTTGATAAGATTGAAGTCATCACCGCCTCTAAGCATTCAAGTTAATTAAACATTGTCTCTTCAAGGTTGTTGCTACAAATGATTCTTGAAGATTAAAATCTTTTAACTAGTCATAGATATATCTTAGTTATTAATGTTGTAAATATATTATGGTTGCATTGTTTATCAAACTTAATCTCATACAAAAAAGAACGATGAACTTCAAATCTTTATATATTGGTTCAAAAGCATATGCAAAAGAATTAAATGATAAGCTGATACACTCTAACATATTTATGGGTTTGTTTTTGACAAAAATAAAAAGGCTTCTGATCACTGTTGACCATGAAGTGGAGCCGGGTTATCACTCTTAAGCTTTTTAATTTGTTTTGGACAAAAATGGGATGGCTTTTGACCGTTGTTGATCATGAAGTAGAGCTTTAGAAACATTGGAGAAAATTAGTTGGCAAATAAGAACTTTCACTACAAGAATGTCAAATTATACTGACGGCTTTACAGAGAGCTTGGTTAATTGGTTTTGGACAAAAACAGAAGGCTTCTGACCATTGTTGATCATGAAGTGGAGCTCGGTTTGCACTCGTGGGCCATTTTTGTTTTTAGACAAAAATAAGAAGACTTCTAACCATTGTTTTGGACAAAAATAAGAACTTCCACTACAACCTCCTCCCTTCCCCCTCCCCAATACGTGCTCTCACTCTGAGACGGGCCAAAATGGAGCATCAACTTCTTACTCTCACAGAGCCACATAGTCGCCATCTTGTCGAGTCGTTCCTACACCGTCTCGTTTATCTCCGTGCAGTCAAGCAGAAAAACAAGACACACAGCAACGACGCCTCGCTCATCGGCCTCGTCTCCGTGTCTCTCATTGGTAGTTGTGCCTCGTCTCCCCGCTGCAAATTGCTACTCGCAACAGCTCGCTACTCACCTCCATTTGCCGCTCGTATTTGCTCACTGCTTACCGCTAGTCGCTGCCTTGTCGTGCCTCTTCTCTCTGTGTTGAAGCAACCGTCTTGGCTCCACCATGACTTGCCTTCTCTGCCTCCGCCTCCGCCTTTGCCTCTGCGTGCCATACTTCTCAACCTTCCCAAAAGAACAAGAACAATAATAATAGGAAGGAATATAATTTATGACTTCTCATTTTTTTCTGAAATTGTTGTGGGGTAAGCAATTAGCCATTAAAATAACGATCTCTGACTCACTTTGGAAGAGAGTGAATTGTGTTTAGGGTTTGGCACTCGATATAGAAAGATCCTTTTGGGTTTGGTAATTTCTTAATATTGAAATAAGAAATGTGGCTAAATGAGAGATCTTTACCTTTAATTGTAAAGCTTATGAACAGATTTTCAAGTTTTCATTGCCATCATAATAGAAACTAAGAGGGGAACCTTTAACACTGACATTTAGCTATTCTTATAAGGAGTAGAATTCTTGATAGTTTATTGCTTATAATTTTTAGTGTATGTGTGAGAATGAGAACAGAGAGAGTGTGTTGGGGAGGGAGAGTGCGTTGGGGAGAGAGAAGGGGAGAGTGCATTCAGGAGAGGGAAAAGGGAGAGTGCATTGGGAAGGGGGAGGGGAGTGCATTGGGGAGGGGAGAGATTAGGGTTGGGGACGATTTTTGCCACATCAACAAAACACGGTAGCCACGTTAGCAATGTACTTGCCAGAGATGTGCTCCGGCGAGTTCGGGGACACATTTGTAAAATTTTAAAATCTTTTAAGGATTATTTTGTAAATAACAAAAATCAGGAACCATTTTGTCAACGTCAGAATCTTTTGGGTACCAATTTGGTATTTATCTCTAGACTAATTTTAACGATGCCACAACTTCATCGGTAAAATTGATTATTAATATTGACACTTTGACCATCCGTAAAATATATTGCTAAACTTTAAAATAAAATATTTAATTAATTTTGTTGCATTGACAACATTGCTGTCTGTAATAATCATAAATATATTTTTTATTAATTCTAATTCTGGATTTTTCATGTTCCATTAGATGGATTTTTTATATTTAAATTAAATAAATATAATATTTATAAAAATGAATAAACGGTGAGGTAATTATGAAAATGTATCTTGAGACACATCTCGGATGCTGAGGGGATAACCCCAAAATGGTCATATTTTGGATTCTATGACACCGTATTATGATAGGATAATGATGAGCGGATAATTTATACGCTTTTTGGCATTGCTTTTAGGTAGTTTCTAGTAGGATCTAGCTACTTTTAAGGATGTTTTCATTAGTTTTTATGCAAAATTCACATTTCTGGACTTTACTATGAGTTTGTGTGTTTTTCTGTGATTTCAGGTATTTTCTGGCTGAAATTGAGGGAACTGAGTAAAAATCTGATAGGAGGCTGACAAAGGACTGCTGATGTTGTTGGATTCTGACCTCCCTGCACTCGAAATGAATTTTCTGGAGCTATATAACTTCAAATGGCGCACTCTCAATGGCATTGGAAAGTAGACATCCAGAGCTCTCCAGCAATATATAATAGTCCATACTTGTTCAAGTTTAGACGACACAAACTGGCGTTCAACGCCAGTCCCATGCTGCATTCTGGAGTAAAACGCCAGAAACACGTCACGAACCAGAGTTAAATGCCAAAAACACGTTACAACTTGGCGTTTAACTCCAGAAGAAGCCTCTGCACGTGTAAAGCTCAAGCTCAACCCAAGCACACACCAAAGTGGGCCCCAAAAGTGGATTTCTGCATTTAGACTTATCTCCGTAACCCTAGTAGCTAGTTTTAGTATAAATAGAACTTTTTACTATTGTACTGGTGTCTTTTGACCATTCGGTCTTTTTTGACCACATCTTTGGTCTCAGTTTTAATCTATTCTTCATCTTAGGAGACTATTGATCACATTTAGGGGGGTTGGCCATTCGGCCATGCCTGGACCATCACTTATGTATTTTCAACGGTGGAATTTCTACACACCATAGATTAAGGGTGTGGATTTCTGCTGTACCTTGAGTTTCAATGTAATTACTACTATTTTCTATTCAATTCAGCTTATTCTTGTTCTAAGATATTCGTTGCACTTCAACATGATGAATGTGATGATCCGTGACACTCATCATCATTCTCACTTATGAATGCGTGACTTACAACCACTTCTGTTCTACCTTAGACCGAGCATGTATCTCTTGGATTCCTTAATTAGAATCTTCGTGGTATAAGCTAGAACCATTTGGCGGCCATTCTTGAGAATCCGAAAAGTCTAAACCTTGTCTGTGGTATTCCGAGTAGGATTCAGAAATTGAATGATTGTGACGAGCTTCAAACTCGCAATTGTTGGGCGTGGTGACAGATGCAAAAGAATTAATGGATTCTATTCCGACATGATCAAGAACCGACAGATGATTAGCCGTGTTGTGACAAGAGCATTTGGACCTTTTTCACTGAGAGAATGGAAAGTAGCCATTGACAACGGTGATGCCCTACATACAGCTTGCCATGGAAAGGAGTAAGAAGGATTGGATGAAGGCAGTAGGAAAACAGAGATTCAGAAAGAACACAGCATCTCCATACACTTATCTGAAATTTCTACCAATGAATTACATAAGTATCTCTATCTTTATTTTATGCTTTATTTATCTTTTTATTTTCGAAAACTCCATAACCATTTATAATCTGCCTAACTAAGATTTACAAGATGACCCTAGCTTGCTTCATACCAACAATCTCCGTGGGATCGACCCTTACTCACGTAAGGTATTACTTGGACGACCCAATGCACTTGCTGGTTAGTTGTGCGGAGTTGTGACAAAGTGTGATTCACGTTTGAGAGTGCTACCAAGTTTTTGGCGCCATTGTTGATGATCACAATTTCGTGCACCAAGTTTTTGGCGCCGTTGCCGGGATTGTTCGAGTTTGGACAACTGACGGTTCATCTTGTTGCTCAGATTAGGTAATTTTCTTTTCAAAAATTTTTCAAAAATCTTCCAGAAAAATTTTTCTTTATTTTCGTTTTTCAAAAAAAATAAATAATAATTTTCGAGAAATCCAAAAAAATTTATAAAATCATAAAAATAAAAAAATATTTTGTGTTTCTTGTTTGAGTCTAGAGTCAAATTTTAAGTTTGGTGTCAATTACATGTTTTTAAAATTTATGCATTCTTTTTTTCGAAAATTCAAGCATGTGTTCTTCATGATCTTCAAGTTGTTCTTGATAAGTCTTCTTGTTTGATCTTTAAATTTTCTTGTTTTGTGTCTTTTGTTGTTTTTCATATGCATTTTTGTATTCATAGTGTCTAAGCATTGAAGATTTCTAAGTTTGGTGTCTTGCATGTTTTTCTTTTCTTGAAAATTTTTCAAAAATAAGTCTTGATGTTCATCTTGATCTTCAAAGTGTTCTTGGTGTTCATCTTGACATTCATAGTGTTCTTGCATGCATCATGTGTTTTGATTCATAATTTTCATGTTGTGAGTCATTTTTGTTGTTTTTCTCTCTCCTCATTAAAATTCAAAAATAAAAAATCTATCTTTTTCTTATTTTACTCAAAAATTCGAAAATTTGAGTTGACTTAGTCAAAATTTTTTTAAAACTTAGCTATTTCTTATAAGTCAAGTCAAATTTTCAATTTTAAAAAATCTTATCTTTTCAAAATCTTTTTCAAAAATCAAATCTTTTTCATTTTTTCTATTATTTTCAAAAAATTTTAAAATTTATTTTCAAAATCTTTTTCTTATCTTTATTTCAAAATTTCGAAAACTTTACTAACAATTAATGTGATTGATTTAAAAATTTGAAGTCTGTTACTTTCTTGTTAAGAAAGGTTCAATCTTTAAATTCTAGAGTCATATCTTTTAGTTTCTTGTTAGTCAAGTAGTCAATTTTAATTTTAAAAATCAAATCTTTTCCAAAATATCTTTTTCAATCGTATCTTTTCAAAATATCTTTCAAATCATATCTTTTTCAAAATTGATTTCAAAAGTCTTTCCTAACTTCTTATCTTTTAAAAATTGATTTTTAAATCTTTTTTAACTAACTAATTGACTTTTTGTTTGTTTCTTATCTTTTTCAAAACCACCTAACTAATTTTATCTCTCTAATTTTCGAAAACTCCTCTCCCTTTTTCAAATATTCTTTTTAATTAACTAATTGTTTCAAATTTTAATTTTAATTTTATTTCTTCCTTTAATTTTCGAAAATCACTAACCCTTTTTCAAAATTAATTTTCGAAAACTCCTCTCTCTCATCTTCTTCTATCTATTTATTTATCTACTAACACCTCTCTTCTACTCAAGAATTCGAACTCACTCTTCCCCCTTGTGTTTGGATTCTTACCTTTTCACTTCTTCTATTCCTTTCTTCTTCTACTAACATAAAGGAATCTTTTTACTGTGGTAAAGAGGATCCCTATTATTATTTTCTGTTCCCTTCTTTTTCATATGAGTAGGAGCAAGGACAAGAATATTCTTGTTGAAGCAGATCCTGAACATGAAAGGACTCTGAAGAGAAAACTAAGAGAAGCTAAATTACAACAATCCAGAGACAACCTTACAGAAATTTTCGAAAAGGAAGAGGAGATGGCAGCCGAAAATAATAATGCAAGGAGGATGCTTGGTGATTATACTACACCCACTTCCAAATTTGATGGAAGAAGCATCTCAATCCCTGCCATTGGAGGAAACAATTTTGAGCTGAAACCTCAACTAGTTGCTCTAATGCAACAGAACTGCAAGTTCCATGGACTTCCATCAGAAGATCCCTATCAGTTTTTAACTAAATTCTTGCATATCTGTGAGACTGTTAAGACTAATGGAGTAGATCCTGAAGTCTACAGGCTCATGCTTTTCCCTTTTGTTGTAAGAGACAGAGCTAGAACATGGTTGGACTCACAACCTAAAGATAGACTGGACTCTTGGGATAAGTTAGTCACGGCCTTCTTGGCTAAGTTCTTTCCTCCTCAAAAGCTGAACAAGCTTAGAGTGGATGTTCAGACCTTCAAACAGAAAGATGGTGAAACCCTCTATAAAGCTTGGGAAAGATACAAGCAGATGACCAAAAGGTGTCCTTCTGACATGCTTTCAGAGTGGACCATTTTGGATATATTCTATTATGGTCTATCTGAGTTCTCTAAGATGTCACTGGACTATTCTGTAGGTGGATCCATTCACCTAAAGAAAACACCTGCAGAAGCTCAAGAACTTATTGACATGGTTACAAATAACCAATTCATGTATACTTCTGAGAGGAATCCTGTGAATAATGGGATGCCTCGGAGGAAGAGAGTTCTTGAGATTGATGCTCTGAATGCCATATTGGCTCAGAACAAAATGTTGACTCAGCAAGTCAACATGATTTCTCAAAGTTTGAATGGATGACAAAATGCATCCAACAGTACTAAAGAGGCATCTTCTGAAGAAGAAGCCTATGATCCTGAGAACCCTGCAATGGCAGAGATAAATTACATGGGTGAACCTTATGGAAACACCTATAATTCCTCATGGAGAAATCATCCAAATTTCTCATGGAAGGATCAACAGAAGCCTCAACAAGGCTTTAACAATGGTGGAAGAAACAGGCTCAGCAATAGCAAGCCTTTTCCATCATCTTCTCAGCAACAGACAGAGAATTCTGAGCAGAGCTCCTCTAGCTTAGCAAATATAGTCTCTGATTTGTCTAAGGCCACTTTAAGTTTCATGAGTGAAACAAGGTCATCCATCAGAAATTTGGAGGAACAAGTGGGCCAGCTGAGTAAAAAAATCACTGAAACTCCTCCTAGTACTCTCCCAAACAATACTGAAGAGAATCCAAAAAGAGATTGTAAGGCCATTAACATAATCAAAATGGCCGAACCTAGAGAGGAAGGGGAGGACGTGAATCCCAATGAGGAAGACCTCATGGGACGTCTCCCAGACAATAAGGAGTTCTCTATTGAGGACCTAAAGGAATCTGAGGCTCATATAGAGACCATAGAGATTCCATTAAACCTCTTTCTGCCATTTATGAGCTCTGAAAACTATTCTTCCTCTGAAGAGGATGAAGATGTAACTGGAGAGTAGGTTGCTCAATATCTAGGAGCTATCATGAAGCTGAATGCCAAGTTGTTTGGTAATGAGACTTGGGAAGATGCACTGCCCTTGCTCATTACTGAACTAGATACATGGGTTCAGCAAACTTTACCTCAAAAGAAACAAGATCCTGGTAAATTCTTGATATCCTGTACCATAGGCACGATGACCTTTAAGAAGGCTCTATGTGACCTGGGATCAGGTATAAATCTTATACCACTCTCTGTAATGGAGAAGCTGGGGATCTTTGAGGTATAAGCTGCAAGAATCTCATAGAGATGGCAGACAAGTCAATAAAACAAGCTTATGGATTGGTAGAGGACGTGTTGGTAAAGGTTAAAGGCCTTTACATCCCTGCTGATTTCATAATCTTAGACACTGGGAAGGATGAGAATGAATCCATCATTCTTGGAAGACCCTTCCTAGCCACAGCAGGAGCTGTGATTGATGTTGACAGAGGTGAATTAGTCCTTCAATTGAATGGGGACTACCTTGTGTTTAGAGCTCAAGGTTATTCTTCTGTAAACATGGAAAAGAGGCACGATAAGCTTCTCTCAATACAGAGTCAAACAAAGCCCCCACAATCAAACTCTAAGTTTGGTGTTGGGAGGCCACAACCAAACTCTAAGTTTGGTGTTGAACCCTCACATTCAAACTCTAAGTTTAGTTTTGGGAGGTCCCAACAATGCTCTGATGATCTGTAAAGCTCCATGAGAGCTCACTGTCAAGCTATTGACATTAAAGAAGCGCTTATTGGGAGGCAACCCAATTTTTATTTATCTATATTTTTATTGTTCTTTTATGTTTTATTAGGTTTATGATCATGTGGAGTCACAAAACAATTACAAAAATAAAAAACAGAATCAAAAACAGCAGAAGCATTAGACTGGCATTAAACGTCAGAAACAAGCATGGAAGTGGCGTTCAACGCCAGGAACATGCTGCAGTCTGGCATTAAATGCCAGGATTGCATGAAGAAGGCGTTTACACGCCTAATTGGTGCAGGGATGATAAATCCTTGACACCTCAAGATCTGTGGACCCTACAGGATCACCTCAGGATCTGTGGACCCCACAGGATTCTCACCTACCCCACCTCTCTCTTCTTCACACAATGTAATAACACTATACCCTTCACCAATCACCTCAATCTCTCTTCTCCATTACCCTTTCACCAATCACATCCACCCACTCTTTCCCATAAACCCCACCTACCTTTAAATCCAAAATCTCTTTCCCACCCAAACCCACCCTACATGACCAAACCATAAACCTCTTTCCCTCTCCTCCATATCTTCTTCTTCTTCATCTATTCTTTCTTCTTTTGCTCGAGGACGAGCAACATTATAAATTTGGTGTGGTAAAAGCATAGCTTTTCTGTTTTTCCATAACCATTGATGGCACCTAAGGCCGGAGAAACCTCTAGAAAGAGGAAAGGGAAGACAAAAGCTTCCACCTCTGAGTCATGGGAGATGGAAAGATTCATCTCAAGGGTCCATAGCTCAGTAGTAGAGCATTTGACTGCACATCAAGAGAGCTCACTCATGGACCTCAACAAGAGCATGAGAAATTTCCTCATCAAGAAATCCCTGAGATACCTTAGGGGATATATTTTCCTCCACACAATTATAGGGATCAAGCAACAGAGGCAAGGAAGAGACATAGAGGAGCTCAAGAACACCTTTGGTTCTCCAAAGAAGAAGGCACCACCCTCACTAAGGTGGACTCATTCCTTAACTTCCTTGTTCTTATCTCTCTATTTTTTGATTTTATGCTTCATGTTTGTTTATGTTTTGAGTCTATACTACATGATCATTAGTATTAGTAACTGTGTCTTAAGGCTATGAATAATTCCATGAATCCTTCACCTTTCTTAAATGAAAAATGTTTTTAATACAAAAGAACAATAAGTACATGAGTTTCGAATTCATCCTTGAATTTAGTTTAATTATATTGATGTGGTGACAATACTTTTTGTTTTCTGAATGAATGCTTGAACAGTGGATATTTTTGATCTTGTTGTTTATGAATGTTAAAATTGTTGGCTCTTGAAAGAATGATGAACAAGAGAAATGTTATTGATAATCTAAAAAATCATAAAATTGATTCTTGAAGCAAGAAAAAACAGTGAAAAAGAAGAAGCTTGCAAAAAAAAGTGGCGAAAAAATATTTAGAAAGAAAAAGAAAAAGCAAGCAGAAAAAGCCAATAGCCCTCAAAACCAAAAGGCAAGGGTAAAAAGGATCCAAGGCTTTGAGCATCAATGGATAGGAAGGCCCAAGGAAATAAAATCCAAGCCTAAGTAGCTAAATCAAGCTGTCCCTAACCATGTGCTTGTGGCATGCAGGTCCAAGTGAAAAGCTTGAGACTGAGTGGTTAAAGTCGTGATCCAAATCAAAAGAGTATGCTTAAGAGCTCTAGACACCTCTAGCTGGGGACTTTAGTAAAGCTGAGTCACAATCTGAAAAGGTTCACCCTGTCATGTGTATGTGGAATTTATGTATCCGGTGGTAATATTGGAAAACAAAGTGCTTAGGGCCACAGCCAAGACTCATAAAAGTAGCTGTGTTCAATAATCAACATACTTAACTAGGAAAATTAATAACACTATCTGAACTCTGAGTTCCTATAGATGCCAATCATTCTAAACTTCAAAGGATAAAGTGAGATGCCAAAACTGTTCAGAAGCAAAAAGCTACAAGTCCCGCTCATCTAGTTAGAACTAATATTCATTGATATTTTGAGATTTATATTATATTCTCTTCTTTTTATCCTATTTGACTTTCAGTTGCTTGGGGACAAGCAACAATTTAAGTTTGGTGTTGTGATGAGCAGATAATTTATATGCTTTTTGGCATTGTTTTTAGGTAGTTTCTAGTAGGATCTAGCTACTTTTAGGGATGTTTTCATTAGTTTTTATGGAAAAATCACATTTCTGGACTTTACTATGAGTTTGTGTATTTTTCTGTGATTTCAGGTATTTTCTGGCTGAAATTGAGGGACCTGAGTAAAAATCTGATAGGAGGCTGACAAAGGACTGCTGATGTTGTTGGATTCTAACCTCCTTGCACTCGAAATGGATTTTTTGGAGCTATAGAACTTGAAATGGCGTGTTCTTAACGGCGTTGGAAAGTAGACATCCAGAGCTCTCCAGCAATATATAATAGTTTATACTTTGTTCAAGTTTAGACGACACAAACTAGCGTTCAACACCAGTCCCATGTTGCATTCTGGAGTAAAACGCTAGAAATACGTCACGAACCAGAGTTAAATACCAAAAACACGTTACAACTTGGCGTTTAACTCCAGAAGAAGCCTCTGCACGTGTAAAGCTCAAGCTCAGCCCAAGCACACACCAAAGTGGGCCTCGGAAGTGAATTTCTGCATTTAGACTTATCTCTGTAACCCTAGTAGCTAGTTTTAGTATAAATAGAACTTTTTACTATTGTAATGGTATCTTTTGACCATTCGGTCTTTTTTGACCACATCTTTGGTCTCAGTTTTAATCTGTTCTTCATCTTAGGAGACTATTGATCACATTCAGGGGGGCTGGCCATTCGGCCATGCCTGGACCATCACTTATGTATTTTCAACGGTGGAGTTTCTACACACCATAGATTAAGGGTGTGGAGCTCTGCTGTACCTCGAGTTTCAATGCAATTACTACTATTTTCTATTCAATTCAGCTTATTCTTGTTCTAAGATATTCGTTGTACTTCAACATGATGAATGTGATGATCCGTGACACTCATCATCATTCTCACTTATGAACGCGTGACTGACAACCACTTCCGTTCTACCTTAGACCGAGCGTGTATCTCTTGGATTCCTTAATCAGAATCTTCATGGTATAAGTTAGAACCCTTTGGCGGCCATTCTTGAAAATCCGGAAAGTCTAAACCTTGTCTGTGGTATTTCGAATAGGATTCATGGATTGAATGACTGTGACGAGCTTCAAACTCGCGATTGTTGGGCGTGGTGATAGACGCAAAAGAATCAATGGATTCTATTCCGACATGATCTAGAACTGACAGATGATTAGCCGTGCTGTGACAAGAGCATTTGGACCTTTTTCACTGAGATGATGGAAAGTACCCATTGACAACGGTGATGCCCTACATACAGCTTGCCATGGAAAGGAGTAAGAAGGATTGGATGAAGGTAGTAGGAAAACAGAGATTCAGAAAGAACACAGCATCTCCATACACTTATCCGAAATTCCTACCAATGAATTACATAAGTATCTCTATCTTTATTTTATGCTTTATTTATCTTTATATTTTCAAAAACTCCATAACCATTTATAATCTGCCTAACTGAGATTTACAAGATGAACATAGCTTGCTTCATACCAACAATCTCCGTGGGATCGACCCTTACTCACGTAAGGTATTACTTGGACGACTTAGTGCACTTGCTGGTTAGTTGTGCGGAGTTGTGACAAAGTGTGATTCACGTTTGAGAGTGCTACCAAGTTTTTGGCGCCATTTTTGATGATCACAATTTCATGCACCATGTAACGGCTAGTCACATCTTGGGTGCACCTAGGATATGTATAAGTGCTGATATCGAATACTAAGTATTCAAGATGTGCTCAAAAGGTTTTGGGGGTCTCAGCACCCAAGATAAGAGCAACTCTCTAATTCCCTCCACAGCATCCGAGATATAGTTAAGGATATAATTAGGGTCTCAACACCCAAGATATGTGTATTATAGTTTAGATATCTCTGCTTCTAATATATGTTGGAGAATTAATCTATTTATAGAGTCCATCCCAATACCTCTTTTCACACATTTCACAAACCATTTCTTTCTCTTCTTTTCGTTTTGTCCTTATAGAGAATAATCAATTCTTCTTTGTTGTGTTTTATCCAAATGGGATAGTCAGATATGGTGATGAAGGAGTAATTTTTGAATCTGACAAGACTGTCATGTTGCACACTTATCGAGTTGATATCTTGGATGTGCTAAAGACGGTCATGCTGAGCAATATTGGAGGAGTAGGTACGAAGGAGGTTGGGCGAGTTACATATAGATTTCTGCACGTGCTTCTGAGCGGAGGATCTACTAACTGGTTATTTTGGATTGATGAGGATCAGCATGTAAGGGTAATGTTCGACTACATGCATGGCTAATGCCGCAACATGTGATGGAGTTGTATGCGGTGATCCATGACGTGGTTGTTGGTGGTGGGCCATCTCCTTCGACTCCTGAACTTGTGCCACTCGAGGCCAACCTCATGATAGTGCCGATGAGGACAACAGTTAGAGCAATTCAACTTATGTTGCCGAGTCTAGATTGTCAAGCGATACAGCGTCCGAAGATGAGTATGTGTCGGAGACTCCCAGCGGCGATGTTGGTAGAATTCTCCTACCTCCTCCTTTGGCCATTCCTTGACTATTGGATGTTCCTAGCCATTATCATATGTTAACTTGGATGTAATGCAGCCGGACGATCTTCTGAATGTCAGGGATAGGGAGGATTACAACATGGATGATGGGGTGGAATTCTGATTTGGGCATAGGTTCAGGAAATGTGAAGCAGTTCTAATAGCGGTGAAGAACTATAGTATTTGACGAAATGCGAATAATAGACCTCTGGAGTCTGATAGGTTTAAATACCATTGTCGTTGCAAGCAATTTACTAACAGTTGTCCATGGAATCTTTGTGTGGCACTACGATAGAACTTGAATTACTGATATATGTTACGATTTATTTTGGATGGATTTGAGTCCATTACGTTAGTTTTGTGTTTTGCATAATGTTGACATCTGAGCAAAATTTGTAGGGAGGTGCATCAGTTCGGTGGATCACATACCTGTTTGGCACCTACCATGTCTCAGAACCATGCTCAGTTGGATAATGGTTTGATTTGCAAGGTCGTGGTACCTATGATAAAGACTGACCTGTCGGTGTCAGTCCCAATATTACAAAGTGCTGTTCATCAGAGTTACCATTCAAGCCCTTGTATCGAAAGGTATGGATGACAACGCAGAAAGTGATTGCCAAGATCTATGGCGACTGAAAAGAGTCGTACAATAGGATACCTACGCTCTTATAAGCTTTGCAGGAGTGCCTCCCAGGTATGATTCATGAATGCATTATTGTTCCTTGTTACAACCGGAACATGGTTGACAGAGAGTGGAGTCAGTTTGATAAGGTTTTTTGGGCATTTCCTCAATGTATTGAAGTGTTTAAGCATTGCAAGCCTTTTTTATCTGTGGACGGGACACACTTGTACGGAAAGTACGGGGGAATGCTGTTAATTGCTGTGGCTCAAGATGATAACAACAATATTCTTCCTATAGCTTTCTCATTAGTTTAGTCTAAGACAACGGAGTCATGGTCGTTTTTCCTTTCAAATTTGAGACAACATGTTACTCCACAGCCAGGAATTCTTATCATATCAGATAGATCACAAGTCATTCGTGCTGCCTCAACACACCTTAGGGGTGGCAGTGGGGTGGGTTTTTGCCCTACCCGACCCCACCCCGCCGTCCTTTTATGCATATACTAACCGCCCCATGGTGCGGTGTTTTTAACCACAGACTAACCGGCAAGTGCACCGGGTCGTACCAAGTAATGTGGTGTTTCTAACCATAAACTAACCGGCAAGTGCACCGGGTCGTACAAAGTAATACCTTACGTCAGTAAAGGTCGATCCCACGAGGATTGATGGATCAAGCAACAATGATTGATTGATTGGCTTAGTTAGGCAAGCAGAAAAGGGTTTTGAGATATTCAAAAGGTTTAAATTTGAAAATATCATAAGGCAGGGACACAAGTAAATAAGTTGAAAATAAAATATTGGACAAACAGTTAAGGCTTCAGAGTTATCTATTTTCTGGATTGATTTTTCTTACTAACTATTTTAATCATGCAAGATTTTGGATCGAACCAACTGCACTTTTTTCTTTATATATATAAATAGGAAAAAGTGCATGATCCCACGAATTACTTCTGAAAAAAATTCTAGTTTTAATAAATTAAGAAAAAAATATTTGTCAGCAAAGTTGTTTTTTTTCTTCAAATCCCAAGAATTCTTATTATTTTATACGTAGGTCATCGATTTCGCATTGTATAAATTGTATAAAAAAAAGAGGGGGGTGAGAAAAAGATTCACTTTTTGCCCATTTTTTCGAATTTTTCGCCGTAAAGGTAATTCAAGCTATTTTATCGACATGAGTGTTTTAAATCGAAAAAGATTCCAACTATCTTTTTTTTTCATGGCAAACTATATGTGACTAGGCCCTAATTCCTTAGACCTTCCTAGTCTCCTCTAAAATTCGTTAACTGCCAATTCCTTGGTCAATTAATTCCAATTAGAAGGTGATGATCAAATTCCAGTTTATATGCCACAAGAATCCTAATTATGCAAAAATAAGGGGATTATATGTCACGTATCCCATTAAATACAAACAATTAGAAATTCAGGATAATATGTTTTCTAGCTATTGTTCAAGTATAGAGCTTTTCCAAGTTATCAAGAACTCAATTAGAACATGGGTCATACTTCCGTTCCACCCAAATTCATAAGATAAATAACGAAAACAATTATTGAAATATAAATCAAAACATAAATTAAATTAGAAAGAGCAATTGAATCAATCCATACAATAGACAGAGCTCCTAACCTTAACAGTGGAGGTTTAGTTGCTCATGGAATGTGGAATGTAAATTTGTATAGAATTCTCTAATGGAATCCCCCTAATGGAATCTCTCTTCCCAAATAGAAGAGAAGTCTCTCCTTTTTATAACTAATCCTAATTGATTTAAAATCTAATATCTAAAATTAAGATAATATCTTTTCCTATTTTAAAATCAAATTTGAATTTAAATCAGAATTAACTAACTACTCCGCGTCTTGTAACGTGGGGACCACTTGGCTTCACTAGATTTGTGCCTAACTTGGGTGCTAAAATGGGGCCCAGAAATCACCCCCAGCATTTTCTGCATTTCTGCACTGATGCGTACACGTCGATGGTTTCTTTCGCATGTTCGCGGACGCGTCGGTCACGCGCACGCGTCGCTGTGCAATTCTTCAAATCACGCGTACGCGTCAGTCACGCGCACGCGTCGCCGTGGAAAGCTCCAAATCACGCGTACGCGTCAGTCACGCGTATACGTCGCTCTTCGCTGCCATCTCTTTTGATTCTTGTGCTGTAGAAACTCCATCAAATCCAACTGAATGCTACCTAAAATAAACAAAATTGCAAAAGACTCAAAGTAGCATCCATATTGGCTAAAAGATAATTAATTCTTTATTAAACTCAACAAATTAGATGCAAATTCACTAGGAAAAGATATGAAATATGCTCACACATCATCCCATCACTACCCATGGGAAGTAAATTATAGAACCCGAACTCGCCCCTGCGGGTACCCGCCCCACCCCGACCCACCCCTATAAAAATTAAATATTTTAATTTTTACCTATTCATATATAAATTAAGACAAAAATTTAAAATTCATAGATAAATTAAAATACAAACATAAAATTCATACAATGTCATTAGCTAAAATAACTTCAAATTAAAAAAAAATATTGTTAGATCACTACAAATTTAACACCATAATAAAGAAATTACAATATTAGTTATAAAATTATCTTCAACCCTTATGCTTGATCACTTTTAACATCTTCATCATCATTAAAAGTTTGCAAATCAAGATTTAAACCTGAAAATTAAAAGAGATAACAATTAACAAATTAATCGATACTATGAAAAAAATTAACATAAATGAAGATTAATCAATATATCACCTTTAGTTCCCAAAGTTGCCCACAACCAACTTTGGCCACACTCAATGCTTCAATTATGTCTTGTTTGAGCTTTGCACGATGAGGAGAAATCACACGACCACTTGTACTAAAAGCAGATTCAGAGGCAACAGTGGACACCGGAATAGCATATATATCCTTAGCTATTTTTGCAAGAACTTTAAATTTCATCTGATTGTTCTTACACCATTTCAAAACATTAAAATTTAGATCATTTGGAGGATGAATTTTCTCCTCAAGATAATGATCAAACTCAACATTCACATATGAACTCCTTGTCATTTGGGGTTTTTAGAATGATAGACAAGAAATGTAAATAATAAGAAGAAAACTAACAACTAAGAAAGGTCTTGGCAAGGAGTGAGAATTGGAATTCCTATCCTCATTATCATCCTCGATTGTGATGGTAATTGTAGTTTGCTTTCACTTAGTTAACCTCTAACAAATAAAGAAAAATCAAGTGAATACAATTAACTTGAGTTCACAAGTCCTAGTAAACTCATAGTGAAAGACCAGATTTAGTGAAATTCATGCCAACTAGCAACCTTCAATTACCAATCAACAAGAGATTTAGGCAATTCAAGAGTCTCTAAATTACCAATCCAAGTCAAGAGTATAAAAATCTATTCTAAAATCCAACCAGGCATTTTATCAAACACTTGGAAGGCATGAAAGGAAAGCATAGTAAATTGCAATAAATAATAAATTCTACAACTACCCAATGTAAGAAATTAACAATAACAACTCAAACAAGCATCAAAGAAATAAAAAGATCAAATTGCATTAATAGAAATTAAAATTAACAAGAGTTCATCTACAATAAAATAACCAAATAAATAAAATAACAGGTAAAAATAAAAGAAGTAAGCTGCTAGAACAAGAAATAGTAAAGAAACGAAATCAAGACAAGAATTAAAGCATCAATCTAAGAGAAATTTAACTAATATACCCTAAATTCTAGAGAGAAAAGAGAGCTTCTCAATATAGAAATGACCTAAAACATGTCTAAAACTAAACCTAATTGCTCTCCCCTTGTGCCATTTTGAATTCTGTATCAAATAGCTTCAGAAATCAGTTAGATTTGGGCTTTGGCAGCTGCAAAAATCGCCCCCAGCATGTTTCATTAAGTAGGTCACGTGTTGCTTGTCACGTGTACGCCTGGGTCATGCGTACACATGGCCTGACGAATTCTTCCTCACACGTACGCGTCGCCATGACTTCACCAAATCCTCATTTCTTCATTAATTCTCCACTTTGCATGCTTTTTCTTCACTTCGTTGATCCAATCCTTGCCTCCTAAAGCTAAGATCACTAACAAACACATCAAGACATCGAGTGGAATCAAAGTGGATTAAATTTAAGTAATTAAAAGTCTAAAAAGTATGTTTTCAACCATACAGCACAATTACGAAAAATTCATAAAACTGTATTATTTCATTGAATAAATGTGAAGAAAGTTGATAAAATCCAACAAATTCAATACAAAATAAACCATAAAATTGTGGTTTATCATATCCTCACTAACTATAGTGTTTAACAAGTCTCACTACTTAGAGAAAACAATCTCTAAGTCTCTCAACAATCAGAAAGAATTACAAAACTCTTCTTTTATAATATGTGATAGTAAAGTTTAGAAATAATGAGCTCTTTCAAAAGAGTATATGGTTACAAAGAATCATTCTGAATAATCTCAAGCTATCTCTCAAATGTTTATAAAAAACACTTTGAAAACTTAAGAAATTTAATCACAATGAAAGTTTATAGCATGAAAAAGTTTTGTTCTCCAATAAAAGACCAAGACCTCTATTTATAGGTCTTCATGCATCCATGAATGTTAGAAGTGAGTGAAGAGAGAAAATGAGTCAAAAACATATGCTCTTAGTTGAGTCTTGTGTCTACAAGGACATATAGTGTCGATCCTCAAGGCCAGGAATCGATCCTCTAGTTCAACTTTGCGTGAAACATAACATAGGGATCGATCCTCTAGGCTTAAATTTCAACAAATTTTAATTTCGAGTTGTGGTGCCTTGTGCATGATTAGATTGGGTCATACTCTACATAATCGATTATAAACATATTAGGATAATCATAACATGCCTTATACTCATCTCAATTATGTATTTTCGAAATCATTGAGTAAAAATATTTTACTTTGATTAAAATTTGATTTTAACTTGAAAGATAAACTTGATTTACCCTTAACAAGTAAAACCTAAAGTCCTACACCTAAACCTTGTTTGTTGGACTTCTCCTTGTCATATAATCTTTGATGCATGCATGATTAATTCTTTAATGATGTGTGATGCCTAGGCATCTTTGGCTAATTTCACAAGCCATTTTCTATAGTTTTTACTTAGTTTCATGCATTATCTTCATCAATAAGCAAGCACTTGGATGAGTTATCTATGCATGTCTTGATTCATCAAACATTAGTGAATTATAATCATTTTCATGAGACTTATGCAAGAACTACTACTTGATGCAATGAATAATGCATGATCTTGTGATTATAGAAAAGCTTTGATGCACTTGTTTGATTGATGATAGGCAAGGAAAAGCAGAGAAGAAGCAGAGAAGCTGTGTCATTAGTGGCCAAGTTAGCACACTAACGCCATGGTTAACGCAGGCTCAATGAAGAGGTGTTAGTGTTAGTGGCCAAGTTAGCCTACTAACGCCAGTGCTAACATGTTCTACAAGGAAGAAGCTAGCGTTAGTGGCAAAGTTAGCCCACTAACGCCAGTGCCAACGTTGCAAATGAAGAGGTGCTAGCGTTAGTGGCCAAGTTAGTCCACTAACGCTAGTGCCAACATTGGTCAAGGAAGAAGGGAGCCTTAGTGGCCAAAGTTAGCTCACCAACGCCATTACACAAGGAAGAAGGTACCAATGTTAGTGTGCTAATGCTAGCAACATTAGCACATTAACGTCTTTGATCAATGCCCAAGTTGGGGGCTGGATGAATTGTCTAGTGTGCGTACGCATGAAGCAGTATGCGTACGCACCAGAGGAAAATTTGTCAGTGTGCATACGCACAAGTGGAAAAACTCACAAGGATACGCACGCACATGACAGAATGCATACGTAGAACAAGAAGAGCGTTAATAGCAATGTTAGTGTGTTAACGCCAGTATTAACGCTAGCATGGAAGAGAATTGTGGCGTTAGTAATGCTGTTAACGCCAGTACCAACGCTAGTTCCAGGGGCACTCATGCAAGTCTGAAAGCATTAATGAGTTAACACCAGCGTTAACTTCCGAAAGGGCTAGAGTAACTCATAACTTGTTCAACTAAGGTGAAAGGCCCACATCCAAGTACTTGAAGCATTTGAAGATCAGAGAGTAGTATATATAGGAAGAGTTTTGAACTTAGAAAGAGTTTTATACACTTTTACATTCTGCAACTTTCCATTTTGCTTGTATTAAGGCTTAGTTTATTTTCATGCAATTTCAATCTCCTAGAATTGTCTTAGAGCGATGATTAACTGAACCCCAATTATTAGTGGGAGGAGTTCTATTGTAATTCAAATGAATTAACAAAATTCTTCATCTTCTCAATCCGCTTATTGTAGCTAAGGAAAAACTTCTGTGTTTAACATACTATTCTCTACCGGAACGGGGTTTATATCTACTTGAATCTCTATGTGAGCCTTGAAAGAGGGATCATAGAATTCAGTTTGAAGCTCTTTCCTTCACAACTCCTTTGATCAATAAATTCCTGGTTTGAATTGAGATCATGAGAGCTTGTGTTGCTTATGGATGAAAGAATTGAACTTAACCTTTTCTCATGAACAATTAGATCAAGAAATTGGCAATTGATTGTGTTAATAGAAATAGAGTCGCCAAGGAATTGGGATTCAATTATTACAATCCGCCATAGATTTACTTCATATGATGGAGAATAAAGTTGAGACCCGTTGATTCATTATCCCTAATGAATCATACCCATTATCTTTCGTCCACTTAATTGCTTTGAATTTCTTGTTTTCTTTGATTCTCAGTGCCCCGAACCCATTTACAATTTATGCAATTTACTTTTCATAGCCATTTACATTCTTGCTTTTACTTTCTTTCCATTTAAGTTTCTGCTCTTTAGTTTCTTGCCATCTAAGTTTCCACCATTTATATTTCACAATTTACTTTCAACTCTTTATTCTTCAGCAATTTAAATTCAGTATAGTTACTTTCTTTGTCAATTACATTTTGTTTGTTCAATTCCACCAAAATCATCAAATATTAGCTTGACTAGATAAATCACCTAACTAAAGTTGCTTAATCTATCAATCCCTGTAGGATCGACCTCACTCAACAGTGAGTTATTACTTGGCGATTCGGTACACTTGTCGAAGGAATTTGTTTTATACAAATTTCTAGTCATCAATGAGCTTGTGTTTGAGTTTAATGTAAGAATCCTCTTTGTAAAAATTTATTTTTATTCATCGTAAAACAGTAAAAACTTTTTACATCGAATCTTTATCAAAATTTTTTTTCCTTCAAAATCACTGATCAAACTTGATGTTATATCATATAATACATGTGACGAAATGATATTTCTATTTACCATATAGTCAATTTAAAAGTTAGGTTAAAGTCGAATAAAAGAATAAGTTCGTTACTTTTTATAGCACTAGTTATTTTACTAACGGAAATCTCATGTTGTCATTCATCAAAACACATAAGCATACATATGATGCAAGATTAAGAATATGAATTCAACTAAGATAGAATATTTAACATGTTTGAAGGTGAGACTGAGGCTGTGACTATTGCTAAGACTAGGATTGAGTCTGGGATTGAGGCTAGGGCTAAGACTAGGTCTAGGTGCCAGGTGAGCCTGCCATGTAAGCATGGGAGCCAAAAGTCGGGATCATCCTTATTGGCTTTAGTCCCTGTGACAAAGATGAAACCACTATCGATGTGAAGGTAGCAACAACCAGGATAGGAGGAATGGTAGTATAGTAGTAGTCGTCATATGAGAGGTGCGAAATGTGCCACATAGATCAAGAGCCATACTTGTGTTCTTTCTAGGGCAACTATCTACTATCATCACTACTGATACAACACCACCAATCATTATAGCCCTGATCATGACTAGTGCACAAAATTGTGATCATCAACAATGGCTCCAATGACTTGGTGCTCTCAAACGTGAATCAGCAAGTGCACTGGGTCATCCAAGTAATAAACCTTACGTGAGTAAGGGTCGATCCCACGGAGATTGTTGGTATGAAGCAAGCTATGGTCATCTTGTAAATCTTAGTCAGGCAGATAATAATGGTTATAAAGGTTTTTGAAAGTAATAATGAATAAAGCATAAAAAAAAGATAGAGATACTTATGTAAATCATTTTTGAGAATTTCAGATAAGTGTATGGAGATGCTTGTCCCTTCTAAATCTCTGCTTTCCTACTGCTTTCACCCAATCCTTCTTACTCCTTTCCATAGCAAGCTGTATGTAGGGCATCACCGTTGTCAATGGCTACTTCGCATCCTCTCTGTGAAAATGGCCCAAATGCTCTTGTCACAGCACGGCTAATCATCTATCGGTTCTTGATCATGTCGGAATAGAATCCATTAATTCTTTTGCGTCTGTCACTATGCCCAACAATCGCGAGTTTGAAGCTCGTCACAGTCATTCAATCCTTGAATCCTACTCGGAATACCACAGACAAGGTTTAGACTTTCCAGATTCTCAAGAATGGCCGCCAATAATTCTAGCTTATACCACGAAGATTCTGGTTAAGGAATCCAAGAGATATTCGCTCGTTCTAAGGTAGAATGGAAGTGGTTGTCAGGCACGCGCTCATAGGTGAGAATGATGATGAGTGTCACGGATCATCACATTCATCATGTTGAATTGCAACGAATATCTTAGAATGAGAATAAGCTGAATTGAATAAAAGATAGTAGTAATTGCATTAAAACTCGAGGTACAGCAGAGCTCCACACCCTTAATCTATGGTGTGTAGAAACTCCACCGTTGAAAATACATAAGTGATAGTGGTCCAGGCATGGCCGAATGGCCAGCCCCCAAATGTGATCAAAGATGTAAAATTCCAGATAAAATACTAGACCGAGATTGATACCAAGATGTCTAAAACAATAGTAAAATGTCCTATTTATACTAGACTAGCTACTAGGGTTTACAGAAATAAGTAATTAATGCAGAAATCCACTTCCGAGGCCACTTGGTATGTGCTTGGGTTGAGCTTGAGCTTTACACGTGCAGAGGCTTCTCTTGGAGTAAAATGCCAAGTTGTAACGTGTTTTTGGCGTTTAACTCTGGTTTATGACGTGTTTCTGGCGTTTGACTCCAGAATGCAGCATGGAACTGGCATTGAACAGCAGTTTGCGTCATCTAAGCTCGAATAAAGTATAAACTATTATATATTGCTGGAAAGATCTGGATGTCTACTTTTTAACGCCGTTGAGAGCGCTCCATTTGGAGTTTTGTAGCTCAACAAAATTCATTTCGAGTACAGGGAGGTCAGAATCCAACAGCATCAGCAGTCCTTTTGTCAATCTGAATCAGATTTTTGCTCAAGTCCCTCAATTTCAGCCAAAAAATACCTGAAATCACAGAAAAACACACAAACTCATAGTAAAGTCCAGAAATGTGAATTTTTCATGAAAACTAATGAAAACATCCCTAAAAGTAGCTAGATCCTACTAGAAACTACCTAAAAATAATGCCAAAAAGCGTATAAATTATCCGCTCATCACAACACCAAACTTAAATTGTTGCTTGTCCCCAAGCAAGTGAAAATCAAATAGGATAAAAAGAAGAGAATATACTATAAATCCCAAAATATCAATGAATATTAGTTCTAATTAGATGAGCGGGACTTGTAGCTTTTTGCTTCTGATAGTTTTGGCATCTCACTTTTTTCCTTTGAAGTTTAGAATGATTGGCATCTGTAGGAACTCAGAATTTTGGATAGTGTTATTAATTCTCCTAGTTAAGTATGTTGATTCTTGAACACAACTACTTTTATGAGTCTTGGCCGTGGCCCTAAGCACTTTGTTTTCCAGTATTACCACCGGATACATAAATGCCACGGACACATGACTGGGTGAACCTTTTTAGATTGTGACTCAGCTTTGCTAAAGTCCCCAGTTAGAGGTGTCCAGAACTCTTAAGCACACTCTTTTTGCTTTGGATCACGACTTTAACCACTCAGTCTCAAGCTTTTCACTTGGACTTGCATGCCACAAGCACATGGTTAAGGACAGCTTGGATCCTTTTTTTACCCTTGCCTTTTGGTTTTAAAGGCTATTGGCTTTTTCTGCTTGCTTTTTCTTTTTCTTTCTATTTTTTCGCCACTTTTTTTTTTCACAAGCTTTGTTCTTCACTGCCTTTTCTTGCTTCAAGAATCAATTTTATTTTCAGATCATCAATAACATTTCTCTTGTTCATCATTCTTTCAAGAGCCAACAATTTTAACATTCATAAACAACAAGATCAAAAATACGCATTGTTCAAGCATTCATTCAGAAAACAAAAAGTATTGTCACCACATCAATATAATTAAACTAATTTCAAGGATAAATTTGAAACTCATGTACTTCTTGTTCTTTTGAATTAGAAACATTTTTCATTTAAGAGAGGTGAAGGATTCATGGAATTATTCATAGCCTTAAGACATAGTTACTAGACACTAATGATCATGTAAAAAAGACATAAACATAGATAAACATGAAGCTTAAAAACCGAAAAACAGAGAAATAAGAACAAGGAATGAGTTCACCTTAGTGATGGTGGCGCCTTCTCCTTGAAGGACCAATGATGTCCTTGAGCTCTTCTATGTCTCTTCCTTGCCTTTGTTGCTCCTCCCTCATTGCTCTTTGATCTTCTCTAATCTCATGGAGAATGATGGAGTGCTCTTGGTGTTCTACCCTTAGTTGGTCCATGTTATAACTCAAGTCTTCTAGAGAAGTGTTGAGTTGTTCCCAATAGTTGTTGGGAGGAAAGTGCATCCCTTGAGGCATCTCAGGGATTTCTTGATGATGAGCTTCCTCATGTGTCTCTTGAGATCCATGAATAGGCTCTCTTGTTTGCTCCATCCTCTTCTTAGTGATGGGCTTATCCTCTTCAATGAGAATGTCTCCTTCTATGATAACTCCAGCTAAGTAGCATAGATTGCAAATAAGATGAGGAAAAGCTAGCCTTGCCATGGTGGAGGACTTTTCGGCTATTTTGTAGAATTCAAGAGAGATGACTTCATGAACTTCTACTTCCTCTCCAATCATGATGCTATGGATCATGATGGCCCGATCCACAGTAACTTCGGATCGGTTGCTAGTTGGGATGATGGAGCATTGGATGAATTCCAACCATCCTCTAGCCACAGGCTTTAGGTCCAGTCTTCTTAATTGAACCGGCTTGCCTTTTAAGTCTCTTTTCCATTGAGCTCTTTCCACACATATGTCCATAAGGACTTGGTCCAACCTTTGATCAAAGTTGACCCTTCTAGTGTAGGGGCGTGCATCTTCTTGCATCATAGGCAAGTTGAATGCCAACCTCACATTTTCCGGACTAAAATCTTAGTATTTTCCTCGAACCATTGTAAGATAATCTTTTGGATTCGGGTTTATACTTTGATCATGGTTCCTAGTGATCCATGCATTGGCATAGAACTCTTGAACTATTAGGATTCCGACTTGTTGAATGGGGTTGGTCAGAACCTTCCAACCTCTTCTTTGGATCTCATGTTGGATCTCTGGATACTCATTTTTCTTGAGCTTGAAAACGACCTCGGGGATCACCTTCTTCTTGGCCACAACTTCATAGAAGTGGTCTTAATGGGCTTTTGAGATGAATTTCTCCATCTCCCATGACTCGGAGGTGGAAGCTTTTGTCTTCCCTTTCCCTTTTCTAGAGGTTTCTCCGGCCTTAGGTGCCATCAATGGTTATGGAAAAACAAAAAAGCTATGCTTTTACCACACCAAACTTAGAATATTGCTCGCCCTTAAGCAAAAGAAGAAAGAATAGAAGAAGAAGAAGAAAATATAGAGGAGAGGGAGAGAGATGTGTATTCGGCCAAGGGGGAGAAGAGAGGGTTGTGTTGTGTAAAAATGAAGAAGGATGGAGGGTTTATATAGTGAAGGGAGAGGGAGTCGGTTCGGCCATTTAGGGTGGGTTTGGGTGGAAAAGAAATTTTGAATTATGAAGGTAGGTGGGGTTTATGGGGAAGAGTATATGGATGTGAATGCTGAAGAGGTGATGGGGAAGAGAGATTGAGGTGATTGGTGAAGGGTTTTAGGGAAGAGTGTTTATTGGATTATGTGAAAAAAAGAGAGGGTGAGTTGAGGTAGGTAGGGATCATGTGGGGTCCACAGATCCTGAGATGATCCTGTGGGGTCCACAGATCCTGAGGTGTCAAGGATTTACATCCTTGCACAAATAAGGCATGTAAAACGCCCTCTGCATGCAATCCTGGCATTTAATGTCAGATTGATGCTTGTTTCTGGCGTTAAACGCTAGTTCTATGCTTGTTTTGGGCATTCAACGCCAGTCTGCAGCATGTTTCTGGCGTTGAACGCCAGCTTTCCTCAGTGTGCAATCCTGGTGTTTAAACGCCAGATTGCTGCATATTTTTGGAGTTCAACGCCAGATCCATGCTCTGTTCTGGCGTTGAACGCTAGCCAGATGCTCCTAACTGGCGTTTAAACGCCACTAAGCCCTTCCTCCAAGGTGTGCTGTTTCTTCTGCTGTTTTTGATTCTGTTTTTAATTTTAGTATTTGTTTTGTGACTCTACATGATCATGAACCTAATAAAACATAAAAGAACAATAAAAATAAAAATAGAATTAGATAAATAAAAATTGGGTTGCCTCCCAATAAGCGCTTCTTTAATGTCACTAGCTTGACAGTCACGGGTGATCAGGTCAATGTTGTGGACTCCCAACACCAAACTTAGAGTTTGAATGTGGGGGTTTAACACCAAACTTAAAGTTTGGTTGTGGCTTCCCAACACCAAACTTAGAGTTTGATTGTGGGAGCTTTGTTTGACTCTGTATTGAGAAAAGCTTTTCATACTTCCTCTCCATGGTTGCAGAAGAAGATCATTGAGCTTTAAACACAAGGTAGTCCCCATTTAATTGAAGGACTAGCTCTCCTCTGTCAACATCAATCACAGCTCCAACTGTGGCTAGGAAGGGTCTTCCAAGGATGATGCATTCATCCTCCTCCTTCCTAGTGTCTAAGATTATGAAATCAGCAGGGATGTAGAGGCCTTTAACCTTCACTAACACGTCCTCTACTAATCCATAAGCTTGTTTTTGTGATCCGTCTGCCATCTCTAATGAGAATGTGGCAGGTTGTACCTCAATGATCCCCAGCTTCTCCATTACAGAGAGTGGCATAAGATTTATGCCTGACCCTAGGTCACACAGAGCCTTCTCAAAGGTCATGGTGCCTATGGTACAGGATATCAAGAATTTACCAGGATCTTGTTTCTTTTGAGGTAAAGTTTGCTGAACCCATGTATCTAGTTCAGTAATGAGCAAGGGCAGTGTATCTTCCCAAGTCTCATTACCAAACAACTTGGCATTCAGTTTCATGATGGCTCCTAGATATTGACCAACTTGCTCTCCAGTTACATCTTCATCCTTTTCAGAGGAAGAATAGTCTTCAGAGCTTATGAATGGTAGAAGGAGGTTTAATGGGATCTCTATGGTCTCTATATGACTTTCAGATTCCTTTGGGTCCTCAATAGGGAACTCCTTCTTGCTTGAGAGACGTCCCATGAGGTCTTCCTCATTGGGATTCACGTCCTCTCCTTCCACTCTAGGTTCGGCCATGTTGATTATGTCAATGGCCTTGCACTCTCTTTTTGGATTCTCTTCAGTATTGCTTGGGAGAGTACTAGGAGGAGTTTTAGTGACTTTCTTACTCAGCTGGCCCACTTGTCCCTCCAAATTTCTGATGGAGGACCTTGTTTCACTCATGAAACTTAAAGTGGCTTTAGACAGATCAGAGACTATGTTTGCTAAGTTAGAGGTGCTCTGCTTAGAATTCTCTGTTTGTTGCTGAGAAGATAATGGAAAAGGCTTGCTATTGCTGAGCCTATTTCTTCCACCATTATTAAAGCCTTGTTGAGGCTTTTGTTGATCCTTCCATAAGAAATTTGGATGATTTCTCCATGAAGAATTATAGGTGTTTCTATAAGGTTCACCCATGTAATTTACCTCTGCTATTGCAAGGTTCTCAGGATCATAAGCTTCTTCTTCAAAAGATGCCTCTTTAGTACTGTTGGATGCATTTTGCCATCCATTCAGACTTTGAGAAATCATGTTTACTTGCTGATTCAACATTTTGTTTTGAGCCAATATGGCATTCAGGGCATCAATTTCAAGAACTCCCTTCCTCTGAGGCATCCCATTATTCACAGAATTCCTCTTAGAAGTGTACATGAACTGGTTATTTGCAACCATGTCAATGAGTTCTTGAGCTTCTGCAGGTATTTTCTTTAGGTGAATGGATCCACCTGTAGAATGGTCCAGTGACATCTTAGAGAACTCAGATAGACCATAATAGAATGTATCCAAAATGGTCCATTCTGAAAGCATATCAAAAGGACACCTTTTGGTCATCTATTTGTATCTTTTCCAAGCTTCATAGAGGGATTCACCTTCTTTTTGTTTGAAGGTCTGAACATCCAAACTTTAGAGGAGGAAAGAACTTAGCCAAGAAAGTCATGACCAGCTTATCCCAGGAGTCCAGGCTATCTTTAGGTTGTGAGTCCAACCATGTTCTAGCTCTGTCTCTTACAGTAAAAGGGAAAAGCATGAGCCTGTAGACTTCAAGATCTACTCCATTAGTCTTAACAGTCTCACAGATCTGCAAGAACTCAGTTAAAAACTGATAGGGATCTTCTGATGGAAGTCCATGGAACTTGCAGTTCTGTTGCATTAGAGCAACTAGTTGAGGTTTCAGCTCGAAATTGTTTGCTCCAATGGTAGGGATTGAGATGCTTCTTCCATAAAACTTGGAAGTAGGTATAGTATAGTCACCAAGCATCCTCCTTGCATTATTGTTGTTTGGTTTGGCTGCCATATCCTTTTCTTGTTCGAAAATTTTAGTAAGGTTTTCTCTGGATTGTTGTATTTTAGCTTCTCTCAGTTTTCTCTTCAGAGTCCTTTCAGGTTCAGGATCAGCTTCAACAAGAATGCCTTTTTCCTTGTTCCTGCTCATTTGAAAAAGAAGAGAACAGAAAAGGAAGAGAAATCCTCTGTGTCACAGTATAGAGATTCCTTTATGTTAGTAGAATAAGAAAGGAATAGAAGAAGGAAAAGAGTTAAGAATCCAAACACAAGGGGGAAGATAGGTTCCAATTCTTGAGATGAAGAGAAGTGTTAGTAAATAAATAAATAAATAGAAGAAGATGAGAGGGAGAGAATTTCAAAAATTAATTTTGAAAAAGGGTTAGTGATTTTCGAAAATTAAGAGAAGAATTAAAATTAAAATTAAAATTTGAAACAATTAGTTAATTAAGAAAGTTTTGAAAAAGAGGGAGGAATTTTCGAAAATTACAGAGGAGGAAGTAGTTAAGTGGTTTTGAAAAAGATAAGAATTTTAAAACAAATAAAAAGTCAATTAGTTAGTTGAAAAAGATTTAAAAATCAATTTTAAAAAGATAAGAAGTTAGAAAAGATATTTTGAAATTGATTTTGAAAAAGATATGATTTGAAAAAAAGATATTTTTAAAAGATATGATTGAAAATGATATTTTGAAAAAGATTTAATTTTTAAAATTTAAAATTGATTACTTGACTAAGAAGAAACTAAAAGATATGATTCTAGAATTTAAAGATTGAACCTTTCTTAACAAGAAAGTAACAAACATCAAATTTTTGAATCAATCACATTAATTGTTAGTAAAGTTTTCGAAATTTTGAAATAAAGATAAGAAAAGATTTTGAAAAATATTTTCAAATTTTCGAAAATCATAAAAGAAAAATGAAAAAGATTTGATTTTTGAAAAAGATTTTGAAAAGATAGGATTTTTAAATTGAAAATTTGACTTGACTTATAAGAAATAGTTAAGTTTTAAAAATTTTTTACTAAGTCAAATCAAATTTTTCGAAATTTATGAGAAAAAAAGGAAAAGATATTTTTTTATTTTTGAATTTTTAATGATGACAAAGAAAAACACAAAAATGACTCATAACATGAAAATTATGAATCAAAACACTTAATGCATGCAAGAACACTATGAATGTCAAGATGAATACCAAGAACACTTTGAAGATCAAGATGAACATCAAGACTTATTTTTGAAAAATTTTCAAGAAAAGAAAAATATGCAAGAGACCAAACTTAGAAGTCTTTAATGCTTAGACACTATGAATGCAAAAATGCATATGAAAAATAACAAAAGACATAAAACAAGAAAACATGAAGATCAAACAAGAAAACTTTATCAAGAACAACTTGAAGATCATGAAGAACACATGCATGAATTTTCGAAAAATATAAAAATTTTGAAAACATGCAATTGACACCAAACTTAAAAATTGACTCAAGACTCAAACAAGCAACACAAAATATTTTTGAATTTTATGATTTTCTAAAAAAAAAATTTTCGAAAATTATTTTTAGAGAAACGAAAACAATTAAAAAAATTTTTTGAAAGGTTTTTTTTTTAATTTTTGAAAAGAAAATTACCTAATCTGAGCAACAAGATGAACCGTCAGTTATCCAAACTCGAACAATCCCCGGCAACGGCGCCAAAAACATAGTGCACGAAATGGTGATCATCAACAATGGCTCCAATGACTTGGTGCTCTCAAACGTGAATCACACTTTATCACAACTCCGCACAACTAACCAGCAAGTGCACTGGGTCGTCCAAGTAATAAACTTTACGTGAGTAAGGGTTGATCCCACGGAGATTGTTGGCATGAAGCAAGCTTTGGTCATCTTGTAAATCTCAGTCAGGCATATTATAATGGTTATAAAAGTTTTCGAAAGTAATAATGAATAAAGCATAAAATAAAGATAGAGATACTTATGTAAATCATTGGGGAGAATTTCAGATAAGTGTATGGAGATGCTTGTCCCTTCTAAATCTCTGCTTTTCTACTGCTTTCACCCAATCCTTCTTACTCCTTTCCATAGCAAGTTGTATGTAGGGCATCACCGTTGACAATGGCTACTTCCCATCCTCTCAGTGAAAATGGTCCAAATGCTCTTGTCACAGCATGGCTAATCATCTGTCGGTTCTCGATCATATCAGAAAAGAATCCATTGATTCTTTTGTGTCTGTCACTACGCCCAACAATCGTGAGTTTGAAGCTCGTCACAGTCATTCAATCCTTGAATCATACTCGGAATACCACAAACAAGGTTTAGACTTTCCGGATTCTCAAGAATGGCCGCCAATAATTCTAGCTTATACCACGAAGATTCTGGTTAAGGAATCCAAGAGATATTCGCTCGTTCTAAGGTAAAACGGAAGTGATTGTCAGGCACACGTTCATAGGTGAGAATGATGATGAGTGTCACGGATCACCACATTCATCATGTTGAATTGCAACGAAGATCTTAGAATAAGAATAAGCTGAATTGAATAAAAGATAGTAGTAATTGCATTAAAACTCGAGGTACAGCAGAGCTCCACACCCTTAATCTATGGTGTGTAGAAACTCCACCGTAAAAATACATAAGTGATAGTGGTCCAGGCATGGCCGAATGGCCAGCCCCCAAATGTGATCAAAGATGTAAAATCCCAGATAAAAGACTAGACCAAGATTGATACCAAGATATCTAATACAACAGTAAAATGTCCTATTTATACTAGACTAGCTACTAGGGTTTACAGAAATAAGTAATTAATGCGGAAATCCACTTCCGGGGCCCACTGGTGTGTGCTTGGGTTGAGCTTGAGCTTTACACGTGCAGAGGCTTCTCTTGGAGTTAAACGCCAAGTTGTAACGTATTTTTGGTGTTTAACTCTGGTTTATGACGTGTTTCTGGCGTTTGACTCCAGAATGCAGCATGGAACTGGCGTTGAACACCAGTTTGCATCGTCTAAGCTCGAATAAAGTATGGACTATTATATATTGATAGAAAGCTCTGAATGTCTACTTTCCATCGCCATTGAGAGAGCACCATTTGGAGTTCTGTAGCTCTAGAAAATCTATTTCGTGTGCAGGGAGGTCAGAATCCAACAGCATCAGCAGTCCTTTTGTCAGCCTGAATCAGATTTTTGCTCAGGTCCCTCAATTTTAGCCAGAAAATACCTGAAATAACAGAAAAACACACGACCTCATAGTAAAGTCCAGAAATTTGAATTTTGCATGAAAACTAATGAAAACATTCCTAAAAGTAGCTAGATCCTACTAGAAACTACCTAAAAATGATGCCAAAAAGCGTATAAATTATCCGCTCATCAATGACCCGACTTTCGTGCCATGTATCTCGAACCAAGAAGACAACATGAATTAGCCCAAGATAACGTTGTGATAGCATTATCAAATGACAAAATACAATCAAATTTTCCTAGGATAAAGTAAACATAAGAAGTTTAGTACGTTACTTTTACTTAGACTCATTAGTAGTTTACATAGATGATGAGTGGATATTTTATATGTTTTTGGAATTGTTTTCTAAGTGTTTTCAATACATTTCATTGAGTTTTAGTTTATTTTAATAGGTTTTAGTAAAAAATTCACTTTTTAGATGATACTTTGAGTTTTTGTGTTTTTGTTATGATTTCAGGTAATTTCTGGCTGAAATTGGCAAGTTTTGGCAAAGTCTGATTCAAAGGCAAAAAACAGAGTGTAGATGTTGTCAGATCCTAACCTTCATGCATTCAAACGAGCCTTTATGGAGATACAGAGGTCCAAATGAGGCACTCTCAAGAGAGTTGGAAAGATAACTTCTAAGGCTTTCCAGCAATATATAATGGCCTATACTTTTTTTCGAAGGAGACTGCCCATATTGGGCGTTGAACGCCCAAATCACCCCCTTTCTGGCATTCAACGCCCAAAAGGGAGCAAGCCCAATGTTGAATGCCCAAACTTGGCATTCAACACCACCAAGGGAGTTCGAAGCAGCATGGACATCCCCCTAATAGGCATTCAATGCCCATTTCTCAAGCCAGATGCCAAGCTCAGTGCAAAACACTCAACCAAAGTGGGACCAATAGTGGATTTTTGCACCTTTACGTCTAGTCTATCATATTTTTATGCCTCATCTTCTTCCATTACTTTCATTTTCTGTAAAGCATGAGTCACTAAACCTCCTAGGTTAAGGTTAGGAGCTCTGCTGATTCTCATGGATTAATAATATTACTGTTTCTATTCCAATCTATGTTTGATTCAATTCTAGGATGTATTTTGGTTCTTCAATCCTTATGAATTTTGGGTGGAACAAGTGTATGACCCATTTTCTACATGAGTTCTTGTGAGTCTCAAAAGGGATAGCATTGAACTACAAACTTGAGAATATATCTCTTAGATGGCTAATCCACAGTCTCGTCGGAGACATGGGAACATCTGTTCAGCTGAGATCTGGGGCGATTAGGGCCTTTGTGATATAAGCTAGAATCATAAAGCTTCATTTTGAGTAGGATCACTACAGATTGAATTGCTAGAGCTTCACCCTTATTCAGATTAAATGACCATTAGCATGGCGTTTGATATGGATCAGAGGAGATTAATGACTAGTAGCGTGGCATTAATCACTTACAGCTTGCCATGCAATGAATCATCCATTATTGGAATAGACAGTAAGAAAAGTTAATCCGGAAAGATAAGGTATCTCCAAAACCTTAACTGATTTCTCACTATTGTTTCTTAGCTATTTCTTTATTGCTTTCTTGTTTTGTTTATGTGCATTCAACAATAAACAATCAACTTTCTATTTGTCTGACTAAGATATGCAGGATAACCATTACTTGGACGACCCGGTGCACTTGGGGGTTAAGTTATGCGGAGTTCTAAATTTCGCACACCAAGTTTTTGGCGCTATTGCCGAGTATTCTTTGAGATTAACAAACTAACGATTGTCTTGTTCCTTAGATCAGGTACTTTTTACCTCTATTTCTTTTGTCTGTGTTTATTGGGTATTTGGTTTATTGTTAAAATTTTCATACTTTCTTGGTTTCTTTTTCAAAAGTCTTTGGAAAATTCTTTTTTTTTTTTAGTCTTGTGTCAATCTTTATGTTTGGTGTCTTTTTAGTTTTTCTTTTCTTGAGTTTTTCGAAAATTGTTCTTGTTGTTCTTCTTTATATTCGAATTGTTCTTGGTATTTTTCTTTGTTTGATTTAAAAATCTTTAAAGTTTAGTGTCTTCTTGTGTTTTTCTTTCAAAATTTCAAAAATAGTGTGGTTTGATCTTAAATTTTTAAGATTGGTGTCCTTTTATGTTTTTCCTTTCAATTTTCGAAAATCTTATCTTTTGATTTCAAAACTTTTTAAGTTTACTGTCTTAATTAGTTATCCTTTTGTTTATCTTTTCGAAATTTAAAATTTTCTTGTTTTATCTTATTAGTCTTTTTTAAATCTTTATCTTATCTTGTTATCTTTCTTTGAATTTCAAAAATCTTATCTTATCTTGTTTTAAATTCAAATTTTAAAATTCAAGTTTCAAAATTTATATCTTATTTTCAAAATTCAAAATTCAATTTTAAACTTCAAATCTTTCAAATCTTATCTTTCTGTGTTTGACTTTTTCTTTCAAATTTTAAATTTCAATATCTTCTTTTGACTTTCCTTTTAAATTTTCAAATTTTCAAAATCAAATCTTTTATTTTATTTTCAAATCTTGTTAGTTAGTTAGTTACTTGTTTAATCTTTTACTCTCCTTTCTCTTTCCTTTTCTTTTTCTAAATCTCCTAACTACTTTCTCTTCCTTTTTCCAAAAATCTTAACATATTTCTCTCTCTTCTTTTTCGAAAATTTCATCTCTCTTTTCCTCTCTATTTTTGAAAACCTCTTACTAATAAAGACACCTCTATTTTTCTTTCCTCTTTATCTCACTCTCTCACAAGGAATCCTCTATACTCTAGCATAGAAGATTCCTTTCTTGTTTTCATGTTGGTTTCTTCTACTTTTATGAGCAGGAATAGGGATAAACCACTCCTTAATCCTGACCTTAAACCTGAAAGAACACTAAGAAGACGTCTACAGCAAGCTAGCAGAGCCAAGAGTAACCTCACAAAAGCTCTTGAGCAAGAAGCTGAAGAAACAACAATGGAAGATAACCCAGATAATGGAAGAGATGCAAGAAAAATCCTTGGATCTTACTCTGCACCCAATTCTAACTTTTATAGGTGCAGCATCTCCATACCTACCATTAATGCAAACAACTTTGAGTTAAAACCTCAACTGGTCACTCTAGTTCAACAGAACTGCCAGTTTCATGCACTTCCACAAGAAGATCCCAACAAATTCCTATCTGACTTCTTGAAAATATGTGACACTATCAAGGCTAATGGAGTAGATCCACAAGTATACAAGCTCATGCTCTTTCCCTTTGCAGTAAGAGACAGAGCAAGGCTATGGCTGGATTCTCAGCCTAAAGAAAGTCTAGATACATGGGAGAAGGTGGTCAATGGATTCTTAACCAAATTCTTTCCACCTCAGAAGTTGAGTAAGCTTAAGGTGGAAGTTCAAACCTTCAGACAAAAAGAAGGTGAATCCTTCTATGAAGCTTGGCAAAGATATAAGAAACTAATCAGGAGATGTCCTCCTGACATCATCTCAGAAGGGACCAAGCTAGAGATCCCCTATGATGGCCTTTCTGAGATGTCCAAGATGTCCTTAGACCACTCTATAGGTGGATCCATCCACTGAAAGAAGACGTCTGAAGAGGTATAAGAGCTCATAGACATGGTTGCCAATAACTGCTATATGTACACTTTTGAGAGAAACCCTGTAAACAGTGGGGCCACTCAAAAGAACGACGTCCTAGAGGTAGACACCTTAGACGCCATCTTGGCTCCAAATAAGCACATGTTCCAGCAGATCAACATGATCTCTTAGCACTTGAGTGGGACCCAGAGCCCAACTGCCTACTGTCCAGAGACAACGTATGAGTTGGACTCTGCTGACAATACTTGGACCACCATGGAGGAGGTGAACTACATGGAAAACACTTCCAGACCCTCCAATAATAATCCCTATTCGAATACATACAATCAAAGATAGAGGAATTACCCTAACTTAGGGTGGAGAGAGCAGCAGAGACCTCAACAAGACTTCAACAACAACCAGAATGGAATGAACCAGAATAGGTTCAGTAACAAACCATTCAAATCTTCTCAGCAACAGATGGAGACATCTAAGTAGAGCCTTTCTAACACCATAGTTTCCAATCTCACTAAGACCACTCACAGTTTCATAACAGAAACTAGGTCTTCCATAAGAAACTTGGAAGTATAGATTGGTCAGTTGAGCAAGAGGATCTCACAGATCCCCTTTAACACTCTTCCAAGTAACACATAGATCAATCCAAAGGAAGAGTGCAAGGTCCTCATTGTGGATGCTAAGGCCAAACCCACAGAGGAACCTACTAAGGAGGAACTGAAGGAAATCAGGGCTCATGACGATGCCCCTATGCACGCTCCTCTGGAGGCAGAGGAGCCTAAAGAATACTCCTTTATAGATGAGGAAGAAGAGACCAAAGAAGAGAGAATTGCTCAGTTCATGGCAATCCTCATGAAACTGAAGTCCAATTCCTCTGATGCAGAGACATTGGAGAATGAGCCTCCAATGTTGACCAAGGAGCTCAATACCTTGGTTCAGAAGAAGCTTCCTCAAAAGCTACCGGATCCCGGAAGCTTCCTCATTCCCTGTACTATAGGGACAATAACCTTTGAGAAGGCATTATGTGACCTTGGGTCAAGCATCAATCTCATGCCTCTCTCTATAATGAAGTGGCTGGAAATTCTAGAGGTCCAACCTGCTAAGAGCTCACTAGAGATGGCAGACAAGTCTCTAAAAATGACATATGACATGGTGGAAGATGTCCTGGTAAAGGTTGAAAACTTTTACTTCCCTGCAGATTTTGTGATCTTGGACACAGGGGAGGATAAAGACGAATCTATCATCCTAGGAAGGCCTTTTCTAGCCACTACAAAGGCCTTCATAAATGTGGAAAAGGGAGAACTAGTTCTGCACCTAGGAGAGGATTGCATCCTATTCAAGATCCCCAATCCTCATTCTCCCTCAAACAAAGAAGGAACCATAGTACAGCACTTGATATTCCAACCTTCCTTCTGAATACAGAGCTGCACAGAACCCCCCAGACACCAAATCTAAATTTGGTGTTGGGGAGCCATTATTTGCTGAAGAAGAAGGTACTAAGAAAAAAGTACCCAAAGGTTGGAGGAATAAGAAAATTCCCACGGAAGGTCTCTCACCTGGCATGAGAGTGGTCTTCACTAAGAGTCTAGTTGTTCCACATACAGTGCACAAAATCCTGTCTCTAGAACTTATGGAGCTCATCCATGACAGCACAAGAAGAAAGTTCACTGTAAGGATGAAGATCTTAGCCCTTATTCACCTCCGTAAAGGAGCTGTTCATCAAGCTAGTGATGGCAAAGAAGTGCTTGTTAAGAGACAACTCAATCATGACTAGAGTATTATTGTTTTATTTCTTTTTATTTTAATACATTAGTAGTTTATTTTCATAGTTTCTCTTTGCTTTTTAATGTGTGTGATCATGTGCAGTACTCAGAATAGAGATAGAGACATTTTTGTGATGGAAAAAGAACACCCTGGGGAGATTGGTACACGAAATCATGAGTTCACACTTCTCTCACAACTCTGCGCAGCTAACCAACAAGTGCACTGGGTCGTCCAAGTAATACCTTACATGAGTATGAGTCGATCCCACAGAGATTGTCAGCTTGAAGCAAGCTATGGTCATCTTGTAAATCTCAATCAGGCATATTCAAATGGTTATGAGGTTTTGATAATTAAAAGAGAAATAAAACATAAATTAGGATAGAGATACTTATAAAATTCATTGGTGGGAATTTTAGATAAGCGTATGGAGATGCTTTGTTCCCTCTGAGGCTCTGATTTCCTATTGTCCTCATCCACTCATGCGTACTCCCTTTCATGGCAAGCTGTATGTTGGTGGATGATAAACCATTATTTTATGATTTATATTGTGTTTAATTGAGTGGTTTTATCAAGTCTTCACCCACTTATTCATATGATTTGCATGTATTTACAATTCCTTCCCAAAATTGTTCTACGATTGAAAACTTGCTTCCCAAAGATCTTTTAATTGTATATTTTTATTCTTCTTTATACCATTCAATGCCGTGATCTGTGTGTTAAGTGTTTCAGGCTTCATAGGGCAGGAATGGCTTAGAGAGTGGAGAGGAAGCTTGCAAAAATGGAAGGAACACAAGAAATTGAGGAGATGACCAGCGAGAAGTGACGTAGGTGCATGACTCACTCGTCCGCGCGAAATGGAAAAAATCACAGCGACGCGAATGCGTGCCTGACACTAACGCGTGGATTGGAAGCTGCACGAGTGACGCGAATGCGTAGACGACGCACATGCGTGGCACAGAAAATGCTGAGTGACGCGAACGCGTGGATGATGCAGTCGCGTGACGTGCGCGATCTGCAAAATTACAGAAGTCACTGGCATAGATTTTGGGCCGCATTTTAACCCAGTTTTTGCCCCAGAAACGCAGATTAGAGTCAAGGAACATGCAGAGACAAAGGACAACATTCATTCCGCATAATTTTTAGTTTTTAGATCTGATTCTACTCTTCCGCTAGGTTTTTCTATATACTCATAATTTAGGATTTGAAGATTTTGGTTTGGGTTATTGAGAAGTGTTTACCTCCGGAACTGGTCATTCTAGTTTGTTTACTTACTTTTTGCTTACTCTTTCATATCCTTAATTTGTCCAAAGTTACAATTAAGTTATTTTTAGAATTTATTAATACAAAGACTATTTTTATTTTTAATTAATCTCTTTGATTATTGTTTATCATGTCTCTTTTTATTTCCCCTTTTAATTGCGTGAAGTCTACATTTATGATAATGGAGTAGTTTCCCAACTTGATTGGGAGTTGATTAAAAGGAGAACCTTGAGTTGGAATACTCAAGAGTTCAATTATAATTGATTCGTTGTTGGTTGACTTGTTAGTCACTAACTCTAATCCTTCCCAAGGAAGAGGATCAGGACTTGTGAATAGAAGTTGACTTTTAAGTTGACTTTCTTTCATTCGCTGAGGGTTAACTAAGTGCAAACAACTACTAATTATTAATTGATCTTGAGAAAATTCCAACAAGGATAGAACTTCCGATTAATCTTCTCACGGTCAAGATTTTTTATTTAAATTACATAAATTCTCTAATTTAATTTCTTGTTTACCAAACTCAAAACCATTTTAGAAAACCTTTGATTAATAAAATAGCACATCTTTTTGCAACTCGTTGGGAGACGACCTGGGACTCATACTCCCAGTAATTTATTTCTAAAATTTGTGACAACTCTTTTTTAAATTGACAAGTGGATTTTTGTTGGTTAAGAGCTGTACTTGCAATGCCATTTTTCTTAATAATTCTTAATCTGCCAATTTCTGCCACGTCAGTGGATCATCGTTGTCAATGGCTACCATCCGTCCTGTAAGTGAAAACATATCCGCTACGGTTTCCCGTATGGCTAATCAACTGTCAGTTCTCGATCGTGTCGGAATAAGATCCATTGATCCTTTTGGACACTGTCACTGTACCCAACGGTCACGAGTTTGAAGCTCGTCACAGTCATCCCATCCCAGATCCTACTCGGAATAGCACAAACAAAGTTTAGACTTTCCGGATCTCAAGAATGCTGCCAATTGATTCTAGACTATACCACGAAGACTCTGATCTCACGGAATGGAAGGCTCTGTTGTCAGGAGAAGCAACCATGCGTCGTGAACCAGGAGGCCAAGAGACACACGCTCAAGCTCTTTCAGATAGAACGGAAGTGGTTTTCAGGCACGCGTTCATAAGGGAGGATGATGATGAGTGTCACGGATCATCACATCCATCAGGTTGAAGTACAAGTGAATATCTTAGAACAAGAATAAGTGTGAATTGAATAGAGAAACAATAGTACTATGCATTAATTCTTGAGGAACAACAGAGCTCCACACCTTAATCTATGAGGTGTAGAAACTCAACCGTTGAGAATACATAAGTGATGAAGGTCCAGGCATGGCTGAATGGCCAGCCCCCAAAACGTGATCAAGAGATCAAAAGTGATCCAAAGATAGTCTCAAAAATGATCTAAAGATATGAATACAATAGTAAAAAGTACTATTTATACTAAACTAATAAACTAGGTTTATAGAAAATGAGTAACTAAGTGTAGATAGTGCATAAATCCACTTTTGGGGCCCACTTGGTGTGTGTTTGGACTGAGCATTGAATTTTTCACATGCATAGGCTCTTCTTGGAGTTTAAACGCCAGTTTTGGTGCCAGTTTGGGAGTTTAACTCCAGCTTTGGTGCCAGTTCTGGCGTTTTACGCCAGAAAAGGGTCTCTGGTGGGCGTTTGGATGCTAGTTTGGCCATCAAATCTCAGAAAAAGTATGGACTATTATACATTGCTGAAAAGTCCAAGATGTCTACTTTCCAACGCAATTAAGAGCACACAAATTGGATTTTTGTAGAATCCAACAGTATCTTTAGTCCTTTCTCAGCCTCTGAATCAGATTTTTGCTCAGGTCCCTCAATTTCAGCCAGAAAATACCTGAAATCACAGAAAAATACACAAAGTCATAGTAAATTCCAGAAATGTGATTTTTGCATAAAAACTAATAAAAATATACTAAAAAGTACAAAAACATATTAAAAACTATGTAAAAACAATGTCAAAAAGCGTATAAATTATCCGCTCATCAGATATCCTCTTGCTGGCATTGAACGCCAGACAAGGAGAAAAAGGGCATTTAACGCCCTTGAGGGAGCAAAAGAGCTGGTGTTGAATGCTAGAATGGGAGCATTCTGGGAGTTCAATGCCCTTAAGGGAGCAAGTATTGGCATTGAATGCAAGCCAGGGAGTACCCTGGGCATTCAACGCCCATCAAGGAGCAAAAGTTGGTGTTGAACACCAGACAGGGAGTAACCCTGGCATTCAACACCCTTGAAAGAGTGATGTGTGGAAAATGATCCAACACAAAACTCACCGGCAAGTGTACCGGGTCGCATCAAGTAATAATAACTCACATGAGTGAGGTCGATCCCACAGGAATTGAAGGATTGAGCAATTTTAGTTTAGTGGTTGATTTAATCAAGCAAACGATGATTGATTTGAGTGATTTGTAGCAGACAGAAGGTAAATTGCATGAATTATAAAGGCGAAAGGGATGAATTGCAGAAATTAAAGAGAACTGAAAGTAAAGGTGCTGAATCTTGAAGAACAAGAAATTAAATGACTGAAACTTAAATTGCAAGAAATATAAATTGAGGTAACTTAGAGTGCAAGAAATATAGATTGCTTGAATAAAAAAGGGATTGAGGGACTGGGAATTCAGAATTTAAGCAAGAGAAAGTAAATTGCAACAATTAACAAAGCAAAAGGTGAATTAAAATTAACTAGATGTCAAATAGAAAATAAAATTTGATTGCAGTAGTGGTTCAGCAGAAGAACCAAAAATAAAATCAGTTCTCAGGACTCCAAAGACTAGATAGCAAAGTTTAAATCTCAATTGCCTTCCTAGATCCAAGTTCACAAAGCAATTAAAGAGAAATTGAAGATTGAAGCAGTAAAGGAAATTGAATTCAACTTAATTATGCAGTAGGAAAATCAAAGAGATCTTAAATGGAGATTGAGGCAGAAGTTCCTCAATTCTTCACACTTAAGACTCAAACAAAACCCAGTAAAGGAAACAAAAAGATCAGAGGAAGAAGAAGTGAATCCTCTCCTCCAATTCTCAAGCCAATGGCAGAAAACAGAAAATGAAATTTGAAAAGCAGAAGTTCCAAAAGCAGAAAATGAAAAGTGAGCTCTCAAGTTGACAAAAGATGAAAATTCAAAATCCCGTCCTCTCTCTCTAATCCTAACTAACACCTATTTATACACTTTCTATTTTAGATCTAAGAATTTTGAGTGGGCTTGAAAGATGGATGAAGAATTGAATTAAATTGGATTTTTAAGTGAATTTTAGCCCAAATGTTGCTCCCAGGAGGATGCCCTGCTCTTGTGGAGAGCGGAGCATGAAGCTTTGTGTGGGGATCCTTGTTGCATGCCAAGCTTTGTGAGGCAACATGAGATTGCTCTGCTCTTGTGGAGAGTGGAGTAGTGGAGCCTTGCATGTGCATCCTGCCCGTGTCAATGTTGTGCGCGCCAAGCTTCCTAGACCGTGTCATGATGCGCGCACCAAGGGGAATGCTCTGCTCTCCTTGTGAGCAGCGCATTGGAGCTTCCAAGGGGAGTGCCAAGTTCGAATCCCATGGAGTGCAATGCTTGGCTTTTTCTTCTTGGCACCTAATTCACGCAAAAGGCTTGGCTTCCTAGAGACCCTTGGTTCGAAACTTGGTGGAGGAAGTTGCTGCATTTTTTTCTTGGGTTCCTTGGCACCAAAGTAGCGCCTAGGCCTTTACTTCCATGGAGGTCTTGTGTTCGAACCTTGGAGGTTGAAAACAAGCCAATTTTGGATTGTTTTCCTTGCATTTGAGCGCTGCCTCCCTTCCCTCTTGTGATTGGGTTCGAAACCCATGGGTAGCACTTGGAGATATTTTCTTTCAATTTTCTTCCAAGAGGAGCCCGAAAATGCTCTCAAGGAGAGCAGAGCAATTTTTTTGCTCTTCCTTATTTCTTGGCTTAAATTTATGCCCCGCTCTCAAGGGGGCAGAGCAATGAAGCTTTGCATGCTTGGTTCATTGTCGTGCTCCATTGGAGAGCATTGTGCTCTTGGGGAGAGTAATATGGCTTCCCTTCATTGTTGCGCCACACTCTCTTCTTCTTTTGCCACACTATCTTCTTCCTTGGGCCACACTTCTTAAGCCACGCTTTCTTCTCTTTTTCTTTTCTTCACCTACAATTAATCAAAACAACCAATCAAAGTATCACCAAATTCACAAGGTTCATAAATCACTCAAATATCAATTAATTTTAGCTTGAACCTCATGATTTAGCATCAATTAAAGGGTGGTTGATTGATTCAAATAAACCATGCAATTCCACTCTAAATTACTTACTTATAATGCAAGAAAGTGCATAAAAACTAGTGAAACAAGTGAAATTAGCTTGAAAAATAGGCATATGATGACTTGTCATCACAATACCAAACTTAAATCTTGCTTGTCCCCAAGCAAGCATCAAACATAAGAGGGAATGAAATGAAAAAGAGAAGCATGCATATCCTTATTAAGCATATAGTTGAACTTGGTTTATGGAGTTTTTATGCAGACAATGAAAGCTCACTTATTGTTTGCTGATACATAAAAGGTATTCCCTTAAAGGCTTACTAAACTCACTGCTACAAGGCTTCATTTCTGCTTGTTCCCTTGCTAACTTTTTCTTTCTTTGTTTTGCTTAAAAGCTTATTATACATTGAAGGCTTGGTGGCAAATGTTGCAGCAGCCTTTGGCTTCATTTTTGCCCAACATTTCTTCACCACAGACACATGGCTCATCTTTTTCCTCCTAGGATCATTGATGCCCAGCATCTCTTTGGATAACTAAATGCTTTGTATCTAGGTTGCTCTTTATTGTGGGCTTTCAGTTGGCAATCCCAAATCAGTTGATCTAAGTGGCCAAGTTTTGAAATACTCCTCAGAACCTACTTGCCCAAGCATATCCTAGCACAAGAGCACCACAGGCATGTGTCCTAGGGTCCAAGCTATTGGTGCCTAGCCTTATTCTTTGTTTTTTTTTCTTTGCCATTTTTGGCTTTTTCTTCTTCCTTTTCTTTCTATTTTATTTTGTTCTCAAGGGATCATGACTTATATAAGCCTTTATGACAGCAAGCTAGTTCACACTTTAATGAAATTGACATTATGCAGCATTTATTTTATGAGCTATGCATTTAATCAAACACATACCACCACTAACTTCCATTCTAACTTATGCAACATTGGATATTTACTTTCTAATTCAAACATTTCTCTTTTATTCAGGCATATGGGAAATAAAACAACATTCAAAGCTAAGTGATGGATAACAAGTATCATGTGGATAAGCATTCCTGACAAACAATTCCACTTGCAACCAAATAAACACTTCAGCAAGACATACAAGAGTTCCCAAATTAAAATGCTTCTTCAGCAACAAGGATTAAGTGTAGATACAACCTTTTGGGTTGCAGATTTTCATTTTTCCTCTTGTTGTATCCCTTTTTAAGTCATAATGTAATTTGTCTTCAAATGTTGGCTAATTTCCTACATAATTCTCAAAAGTTGCTTGCTTCTCAAGCCCTTAAATGAATGGTTAGTATGCATAAATTGAGTGTGTCTCTTGGATTTATTTTGGTGTGGGAACACCAAACTTAATTCCTTGCCATTACCTCTGATGCAACAAGTTAACCAATTATAGATTCTCTTAGCCTTGCCAAAGGTTATGTAACTATGAACTAGAAAACAGCTAAATGGTTAAATAATTTGTCTGATTGCTTGGAGCTAGCATTAGGCAGAAAGTGAGAACGTGTTTTTAGATCAAATTTTGGTAGAACACCAAACTTAGAATGCTTCATTCTCTCTTAATTTGTATTGGTGTGGAACACCAAACTTAGCTCCTTGCAATACATACCAATCATACAACCTATTTATTGAAAAAGCTTATGAAAAGAAAACTACCTCAGGTTGGGTTGCCTCCCAACAAGCGCTTCTTTACTATCACTAGCTTGAGATTGATCCCATTAGGGTGGTTGATGGCTGAAATGTCGGAGCTTGTCCCCTCTCACTATAAGCCTCCTTCGTGTGCCTTGATGCTCAATTTCAATGTGCTCGAGAGAGAGTACTTGGTTAACAGTGTAGTGATCTTCTGTTCCCAGCTGTTGATATACTAATTGCACCTTGTCACATTTAGAAAATCCTTCAGTTGGGATTTTTTTATTCTTCCACCCTTTGTAAGCCTTCTTCTTGCTTTTCTTCTTTTTTTGTTGATCTTTCTTCCTTGATAGTGGCTTTAGTTGTGATGCCTCCCTTTTTGTTTATCATCCCGGCTTCTTTTTGAATTCCTTCTCCTCCTTGTACCTGCTCATTTTTCTGCTCTACTGTGTTGTTGGTTGCTTGCCTGGGAAAACAGTCACTACTTGTCTTGCTTGTCTCTTCATTGATTTGTGATTCTGGAAACACTTTCAAGGTAATGCTTTCCTCATGCATCCTGAGGGTTAGCTCTCCCTGCTCCATATCTACGATGGCTCTAGCAGTGGCAAAAAATGGTCGACCAAGTATTATGGAATCATTCTCATTTTCTGCTGAATCCAGGATCACAAAGTCTGTAGGAAAGATGAACTTGTCAACCTTAACTAAAAGGTTTTCAATCACCCCTTTGGGATGTACCACTGATTGGTCCACCAATTCCAAGGACATCTGTATTGGCTTCACCTCTCCTATGCCAAGCTTTTTCACTAAAGAGGATGGGATTAGATTTATGCTTGCTCCTAAGTCACACATCCCTTTGTTGATGAATAGACTTCCAATGGTGCAAGGTAGGAAGAAACCTCCAGGATCTTCAAGCTTGGGAGGGAGTCCTTTTCTGATTAGTGCACTGCATTCTTCAGTGAGCATTACAGTCTCCTTCTCACTCCAACTCCTTTTCTTGTTGATGAGCTCCTTTAGGAACTTGGCATATAAGGGCATCTACTCCAATGCCTCAGCCAAAGGGATGTTAATTTCCAATTTCTTGAAAGTCTCCAGGAATTTGTGGAAATGTTGATTCTTGGTTTCTTTGTTGAACCTCTGTGGATATGGCAATGGAGGAGTGAAGGCTTTCTCCTTTTGTTGTTGTCCTTGAATTAATTTCTCCTCTCTCTCTTGTAAATTGGTTGGCTTGTCTTCTTTCTTTTTTTGCTTTTCTGTATTCTTGTTTGGAATCACATCTTGATCATTGGTTTCTTCTGTGTCTGTTGACTTTTCCTTTTCTATTGGCCCTTTGCTGCTCTCCACTTGCTTCTTTGTAGTGTCATTGTTGCTTATTAATGTTCTCCCACTTCTTAACTGCACAGCCTTGCACTCTTCCTTAGGATTGGGAATTGTGTCACTTGGCAAGGAACTTGATGGCTTCTCTATTGCAAATTGTTTAGAGAGCTGGCCAATTTGTCTCTCCACATTCTTTATGGAGGCTTCTTGATTCTTGGATATCATCTCTTGGTGCTTCCACATTTTGTCCATCAAAGTTTCTAGGTTGGTGATTCTTTGAGATTCTGGTGATGCTTGTGGTTGGTTGTGAGATGTGGGTGGTGGATGATAAGCATTTTGGTTGGTGGGCTGGTTATGGGCTGGATAATGGTTAGAGTTAGGGTAAGTGTTTTGTGATTTTCTGAATGAATTTTGGTTGTTATTTTGCTGGTTATTCCTTGAGTTGTTTTGGTTTGTGTTTCTTTGCCATGGCTGTTGGCTTTGGTTATGATTATCTCCCTACCTAAGGTTGGGGTGGTTCTTCCAGGAAGGATTGTAAGTATCACCATAGACCTCATTCTTTCCATAACTTTGGTTATGCATGTACTGTACTTGCTCCTGTTGTTGTTCTTCTTGGCTCTCTTCATTTTGCACCCATGTAGTTGATGATTAGCTTGTATTCACAGCTGCTACTTGAAGACTGTCAATTCTCTTGGTCATCTGCTCAAATTGTTGTTGAATTTGTTATTGTATCATCTTGTTTTGAGCCAAAATGGAGTATACTTCTTCCAGTTCTAGTACTCCCTTCCTCTGTGATGGTTGTCGGGTTCTTTGATGAGCAAAGAAGTATTGGTTGTTGGCCATCATATCTACAAGATTCTGGGCTTCTTCAGCAGTTTTCATCAGTTGTAATGAACCTCCAGCAGAGTGATCTAATGCCTCTTGGGATTTCAATGTTAAGCCTTCATAGAAATTCTGCAGCACATCCCATTCGTTGAATATCTCTGGAGGACACTTTCTGATCAAAGCTTTGTATCTCTCTCATGCTTCATACAAAGATTCAGCATCTAATTGGGTGAATGTCTGCACCTCAGTTTTCAGCCTGATAATCCTTTGGGGTAGGTAGAATTTGGCTAGAAATTTAGTCACCAAATCATCCCAACTAGTGATACTTCCTTGGGGGAAGGTCTCAAGCCATTGTGCAGCCTTGTCTCTCAATGAGAATGGGAACAGCAGAAGCTTGTAAGTTTCAAGATTCACACCATTAAATTTGACAATGTCACAAATCCTCAAGAAGGTGGATAGGTGCTGGTTTGAATCTTCCAATGGGCTTCCTCCAAAGGAACAATTGTTCTGGACAAGTGTAATGAGTTGTGGCTTCAACCCAAAATTGTTTGCATTAACATTGGGAGTGAGAATGCTGCTCCCACAGTGTCTTGGGTTTGCAAATGTGTAAGAAGCTAGAACTCTTCTTTGAGGAGGATTATTGTTGGTCACTCCCCCTGTTGGATTCGAATTTGAGGGATTCCCTTCCATTTTGTGATACTCTTCTTCCTCAGAACCTTCTTCTTCTCCAACAACACTCTTTCCTCTAGCTTCTCTTTTCAACCTCCTGAGAGTTCATTCGTCTTGCTCAGAGAAGTGAGGATTCTCTTTTCTTACCTGTGACATACACACAATCACAAGGAACAAACAGCGGCACTCTTGAAAATTGAGTGCAGTTAGTTGAGACAAAATCTCAAACAGTTAGTGAATTAATCAAAATTAAAGAAAAAGTGCTTTATCTAAACTACCACCTCACTTAATCATTATCAATCTATTTCAATCCCCGACAACGGCGCCAAAAACTTGATGTGTGGAAAACGATCTAACACAAAACTCACCGGCTAGTGTATCGGGTCGTATCAAGTAATAATAACTCACATGAGTGAGGTCGATCCCATAGGGATTGAAGGATTGAGCAATTTTAGTTTAATGGTTGATTTAGTCAAGCAAAAAAGGATTGATTTGAGTGATTCGTAGCAGACAGAAGGTAAATTACATGAATTATAAAGGGGAAAGGGATGAATTGCAGAAATTAAAGAGAACTGAAAGTAAAGTTGCTGAATCTTAAAGAACAAGAAATTAAATGACTGAAACTTAAATTGCAAGAAATGTAAATTGAGGTAACTTAGAGTGCAAGAAATATAGATTGCTTGAATAAAAAAAGGGATTAAGGGACTGGGAATTCAGAATTTAAGCAAGAGAAAGTAAATTGCAACAATTAACAAAGCAAAAGGTGAATTGAAATTAACTAGATCTCAAATAGAAAATAAAATTTGATTGCAGTAGTGGTTCAGTAGAAGAACCAAAAAGAAAATCAGATCTCAGGACTCCAAAGACTAGATAGCAAAGTCTAGATCTCAATTTCCTTCCTAGATCCAAGTTCACAAAGCAATTAAAGAGAAATTGAAGATTGAAGCAGTAAAGGAAATTGAATTCAACTTAATTATGCAGTAGGAAAATCAAAGAGATCTTAAATGGAGATTGAGACAGAAATTCCTCAATTCTTCACACTTAAGACTCAAACAAAATCCAGTAAAGGAAACAAAAAGATCAGAGGAAGAAGAAGTGAATCCTCTCCTCCAATTCTCAAGCTAATGGCAGAAAATAGAAAATGAAAATTGAAAACCAGAAGTTCCAAAAGCAGACAATGAAAAGTGAGCTCTCAAGTTAACAAAAGATGAAAATTCAAAATCCTGTCCTCTCTCTCTAATCCTAACTAACACCTATTTATACACTTTCTATTTTAGATCTAAGAATTTTAAGTGGGCTTGAAAGATGGGTGAAGAATTGAATTAAATTGAATTTTTAAGTGAATTTCAGCCCAAATGTTGCTCCCAAGAGGATGCCCTGCTCTTGTGGAGAGCGAAGCATTGAAGCTTTGTGTGGGGATCCTTGTTGCGTGCCAAGGTTTGTGAGGCAACATGAGATTGCTCTGCTCTTGTGGAGAGCGGAGCAGTGGAGCCTTGCATGTGCATCCTGCCCGTGTCAATGTTGTGCGCGCCAAGCTTCCTGGACCGTGTCATGATGCGCGCACCAAGGGGAATGCTCTGCTCTCCTTGTGAGCAGCGCATTGGAGCTTCCAAGGGGAGTGCCAAGTTCGAATCCCATGGAGTGCATTGCTTGGCTTTTTTTTCTTGGCACCTAATTCACGCATAAGGCTTGGCTTCCTAGAGACCCTTGGTTCGAAACTTGGTGGAGGAAGTTGCTGCATTTTTTTCTTGGGTTCCTTGGCACCAAAGTAGCGCCTAGGCTTTTACTTCCTTGTTTTCCTTGCATTTGAGCGCTGCCCCCCTTCCCTCTTGTGATTGGGTTCGAAACCCATGGGTGGCACTTGGAGATATTTTCTTTCAATTTTCTTCCAAGAGTAGCCCGAAAATAATCTCAAGGAGAGCAGAGCAATGTTTTTGCTCTTCCTTGTTTCTTGGCTTAAATTTGTGCCCCGCTCTCAAGGGGGCAGAGCAATGAAGCTTTGCATGCTTGGTTCATTGTCGTGCTCCCTTGGAGAGCATTGTGCTCTTGGGGAGAGCAATATGGCTTCCCTTCATTGTTGCGCCACACTCTCTTCTTCTTTTGCCACACTATCTTCTTCCTTGGGCCACACTTCTTAAGCCACGCTTTCTTCTCTTTTTCTTTTCTTCACCTACAATTAATCAAAACAACCAATCAAAGTATCATCAAATTCACAAGGTTCATAAATCACTCAAATATCAATTAATTTTAGCTTGAACCTCATGATTTAGCATCAATTAAAGGGTGGTTGATTGATTCAAATAAACCATGCAATTCCACTCTAAATTACTTACTTATAATGCAAGAAAGTGCATAAAAACTAGTGAAACAAGTGAAATTATCTTGAAAAATAGGCATTTGATGACTTGTCATCAAGGAACAACCAAGACTGCATCTGGGCGTTCAACGCCCATTTATGGCGATTGAACGCCAAGCAGGGGGTAGGTAGCTCGAGTTGGAAAAGCTTCAGCAACTGGTGGGTCCCATAGAATCTCCACAACCCCACCTACCCTACACTCTCTTTCCTACTTTTTCTATTCCTTAAAACCCATACCTTACTTTCCCTCTTCCCAATACACACTCTTCCCAAAATCCATCATAACTCCCACCAACCCCACCTACCTCAAATTTAAACGTTTCCCACCCATTCCCCCCCCCCCCCATATCCGAACCCTAACCCTCCCACCCCTATAAATACCCCCTCATACAACCCTTCATACAAACACCTCTTACAAACTCTACTCTCTCACACTCTACCCCTTCCCCCACCATCCTTCTTCCCAATTCCCCACATAAGGCCAAGGCCCCCTCCCTCTCTCTTCTCTATCTAAGTTTTTCTTCTTCTACTCCTCTCTTTTTCTTTTGTTATTTTGCTCTAGGACAAGTAAAACTCTTAAATTTGGTATTGAAAAAGCGTTACTTTTTGTTTTCCATTCACACTCATGAAATCCAAAGTCAGAGAATCCTCTAGAAAGTGGAAAGGAAAAGCCACTACTTCCACTTCCAAACCTTGAAAGACAGAGAGATTCCTCACCAAGGCTCACTAAGACCACTTCTATGATGTGGTGAAGCACAAAAAGGTGATCCCCGAGGTCCCCTTTAGGCTAAAAAAGGATGAGTACCCAAAAATCCAACAAGAAATTTGGAGAAGAGATTAGGAAGTTCTAACCAATCCTATCCCGGAGGTTAGAATATTAATGGTGCAAGAATTTTATGCCAACGTTTAGGTCACGAAAAATCATGATACTAGTGTGAACCCATAGCCCAAGAACTGGCGCACCATGGTGAGAGAGCAACTATTGGGTTTCAGTCCGGAGAGTGTAAGGTTGGCGTTCCAACTGCCTCAGATGCAAGGAGACCCACACTCTTACACTAAAAGGGTTAACTCTGACCAAAGGTTAGAGCAGGTACTCACAGATATCTGCTTGGAGGGAGCCCAATAGAGGCTTGATGCACAAGGCAACCCTACTAACTGAGGAGGCTTGACCTAAAGCCTATAGCTAGAGGATGGTTGGAGCTTATCTAACGCTCCATCATCCCCACAAGTAACCGATCTGAGGTTACCATAGACTTAGCAATAATGATTTATTGCATTATGCTTGGGAATGAGGTGAGGGTACATGAAATGATACCTCAAGAATTGTACAAGATAGCAGACAAATCCTCCACCCAAGCAAGGCTAGCATTCCCTCACCACATATGTCACCTCTGTAATTCAGTTGGAATTGTTATAGAAGGAGAAATTCCCATTGAGGAGGATAAGCCCATCATAAAAAGAAGGATGGAGCATGTTAGAGAGCCTGCACACTCACCATAACAAGAGCTAGTGCAGCCACCTCCACTACAGATCCTTGAGATACTTCAAGGGATGTATTTTCCTTCCCAAAACTATTAGGATCAACTGAATACCTCAATAGGGGAGCTGAGTTCAAACGTGGAGCAGTTAACGGTAGAACATCATGACCACACCACCACCCTCCATGGAATTAGAGAAGATCAGAGGATCATAAGGGAGGAGCAGCAGAAACAGGGGAGAGATGTAGAGGAGATCAAACGCTCTATTGGATTCTCTAGAGGGAGCAGCAGCCGTCGTCATTGAGGTTGTTGAGCCTCATTATCCCTCTATATTTTTCAATTTATGTTCTCCATTTGTACCTCATCTTATTGTCTGATTTCTAAGTCTAGCACATGGTCATATTTAGTTGCATTTTCTTTCGCTTCATTGCCTCTTGGCTATAGATTATCCTATGTATCCATTACCATGCTTAAAAAAATTATTTAAAAAAGAATAATGAAATGCATAAGTTTCGAGTTATATAATAAGATTAGTCTAACTATTTTGATGTGGTGATCTTGCATTTACTTTTTGAATGTATGGATAAAACAATGCATATTTGATGTTGGAGTTAGGTATGTTGGCTCTTGAAAGAATGATGAATTTAGAAAATTATTATTGGTGCTCTGAAAAATCCAATTTATTGATTCTTGAAGTAAGAAAAAGCAGCAAAAAGAAAAAGAAAGAAAAAGCAAAAAGCTCAAAAGAAAAAGCAAAAGAGCATGAATCCAAGGCTTTGAGCATCAATGGTTAGGAGGGCCAAAATTGGTCTAAAAAGTTCAAATGAGCTGCTATCCCTAACTAAATACTTGTGGTGTGATGGTGTCAAGTAAAAAACTTGAGACTGAGCAGTTAAAATCATGATCCAAAGCAAAAGAGTATGTCTAAGAACTCTGGACACCACTGTTTGGGACTTTAAGCAAAGCTAAAGTCGAATCCAAAGGGTTCCCCCAGTTAAGTGTCTGTGGCATTTATGTATCCGGTTGTAATACTGGAAAACAAAGTGCTTAGGGTCACGGCTAGGATAAAAAAGAAGCTGTGTTCAAGAATCAAGAAAAACAAAAAGAAGGAAATCAATAATATCATCCATATTCTAGTTCCAAGGGATGCCAACATTTCTAAGCTTCAAAGGAAAGTGAGATGCTAAAACTGTTCAGAAGTAAAAAGCTAATAGTCCCACTCATCTAATTAGAACTGAGCTTCATTGACAACTCTGAGACTTATTGTATTTTTCTCTTCCATTAGTCCTACTTTGTTTTTGGTTGCTTGAGGACAAGCAATAGTTTAAGTTTGGTGTTGTGATGAGTGGATATTTTATACGCTTTTTGGCATTGTTTTCTAAGTGTTTTCAGTATATTTCATTGAGTTTTAGTTAATTTTAATAAGTTTTAGTGCGAAATTCACTTTTTTGATGCTGCTTTGAGTTTGTATTTTTGTTATGATTTCAGGTTATTTCTGGCTGAAATTGGCAAGTTTTGGCAAAGTCTGATTCAGACGCAAAGAATAGAGTATAAATGATATCAGATTCTGACCTCCATGAATTCAAATGAGCATTTCTGGAGCTACAGAAGTTCAAATGATGCACTCTCAACTGCGTTTTAAAGCTAACTTCCAGGGCTTTTCGGCAATATATAATGGTCTACTACCCATATTGGGAAATGAACGCCTAAATCACCTCCTTCTGGCGTTCAACGCCTCAAAGGGAGCAAGCCCAGGGTTGAATGCCCAAACATAGCATTCAACACCACCAAGGAAGTACAAGGCAGCGTGGACATCCCCTTAATAGGCGTTCAACGCCCATTCCTCAAGCCAGATGCCATGCTCTGCCCGAAACACTCAAACAAAGTGAGCCCAAGAGTGGATTTTCATTATTAGATTAGTATATATAGGAGAAGATCACCTATGTTTAGGATCTTCTGCCTCATCTTCTTCTATTACTTTCGTTTTCTATAAAGCATGAGTCACTAAACCTCCTAGGTTAAGGTTATGAGCTCTGCTGATTCTCATGGATTAATAATATTACTGTTTCCATTTCAATCTATGTTTGATTCCATTCTAAAATGTATTTTTGTTCTTCAATCCTTATGAATCTAGGGTGGAACTAGCGTAATGACCCCTTGTTTTACATGAGTTCTTACGAGTCTCGAGAGGGATAGCATTGAACTACAAGCTTGAGAATATATCTCTTAGATGGCTGATCCACAATCTCATTGGGGACATGGGAATATTTGTTCAGCCGAGATATGGGGCGATTAGGGCTTTTGTGGTATAAGCTAGAATCATAAAGATTCATTCGCTGATCCGGAAGATCTGATTTTGTCTGTGGCATTTTGAGTAGGATCACCACAGATTGAATTGCTAGAGTTTCACCCTCATTCAAATTGAATGACCATTAGCATGGCGTTTGATGTGGATCATAGGAGATTAATGACCATTAGCGTGCCGTTAATCACTTACAGCTTGCCATGGAATGAATCATGCATTATTGGAATAGAAAGTAAGAAAAGTTAATCCGGAAAGATAAGGCATCTCCAAAACCTTAACTGATTTCTCACTATTGTTTCTTAGCTATTTCTTTATTTCTTTCTTGTTTTGTTTATGCACATTCAACAACAAACAATCAACTTTCTATTTGCCTGACTAAGATCTGCAGGATAACCACTGCTTGTTCAGTCCGACAATCCTCGTGGGATCAACCCTCACTCACCTGAAGTGTTACTTGGATGACCCGGTGCACTTGCTAGTTAAGTTATGTGAAGTTCTAAATTTCATGCACCAATAGACACCTAATCTTCCTACAATTAAATAATCATCCATATTCAAACAAGTTTTTAAGAATTCGTTAAGGCCTTCCACAAATAATGATTTCAAACCCCTTATTTGTTCACACTCTATCATACATCCAAAATTTATTTTGAACCATCTGCGCTACAATTCCTTACATTTATCAAAAAATATTTTTCTTTAATTTTATTAAGTGTGTTCTTAAGTATTTTAAAATGTTCAACAGAATTTCTCTTTGAAGGGATAGCGTGCCTGCTGCATGGACAATGCATGTCCACCCTCCAGCATCACATGATCCACGAGAAGTACTGCAGCAATATCACAGAGCATGGGTGCTTTGACCACAAACGCATGGTGGTCGAAAACTATCTCGCAGTAAGCGAGATTGTAGTGTTATTTTCACGTTAATGGTAAGAAGTACAAGTCTCCATACACGCATATATCACACTAATCACAAATAGAAAATTGGTTAATACAGACAGATTTGGTCTTTATTACAAACGAATTTTTTGTTACCGACGGATTTCGTCTTTCTATAAAATCCTCGTCAGAAATTATTACCGATAGCTTTCTTTCCGTCGGTAATTTACCGATAAATTTTTACCAGTTACCGACAGATTTTCTCAATAAATTCTCCCCTCTATTTTCCTAGAACATCAAACTTTCCAACGGATTTTCTGTCGGTAATTAGAGACATATTTCTGACGAATTTTTCGTCGATAATTAGAGACAGATTTTCTGACGGTAATTGGAGCCTTGGAAAACCATTCCAAACTCTAAATATAGACAAAAAATCTGTCAATAAATCTGTCAGTAAAGTAAAATAGAATTTTTTTTTTTAGATTTTTTCATTGCAAAATAAATCTATTTTCATACAAAATAAATACAAATTTAATAAATACAATTTTTTATCTAATTTGTATTCGAATATTTATAATATTACAAAAAATAAATAAATTTATCGTATCATCAAACTAAAAGAAAAATATTATAGACAAGCAAGTCAATATAATTCAAAACATAAATAAAGTGTATTGATTCCGTGCTTGGTACAATTCTCCCATTTGTTTGTGAATATCTACTCCTTCTATAAACTTTGAGCCTAAGCTGGGGTTAGTCATGATTCCTTCAGTTCTTTCTTGTGGTAGAGCAAATGTATTGTCCATCATCCATGGCTCTTCATGTCTTTCTTCTGTAAGAAACCTTGAATCTAACCTATTACCAATCACGATTCCTTCAGTTCTTTCTGGTGGCAGAGAGAATGTCTCAGTAAGCATCCTTGACTTTTCATGCCCTTCTTTTGCAACGAGCATTCATTCTAATCTATGATATTCACTTCTTTCCTTCTCTGACAGGGAGAATTTATTGCCCAGCGTCCTTGGTTCTTCATGCCTTTTTGTGGCAAAAGGCAGACAACAAATGAGCAGATATGGATTTTCTAGGACCTCAATCTTGTTGGTTAGCCATTGAAGTGAAGGGGAATCACCAATTTCGAAGGCAAAGAAGGATCAAATTAAGGAACTTGAGCTATATCGCTGACATATAAACATTAAGTAAATACCCATATCTGGTGTAGTCTGCCTCGCGGAGATAGAAGGATGAATTTATCCTGATGGAAGTTCCCTGTCCTTGCAAAAAATTTGTATAGCACAAGCAATCAGAAGCATATAAATGACCTCATTCTACAAGGAAAAAGGAATGAGTCTGGATCCAATTATCACAATCTAGTCACATAACTGAGTAGTTTCTTTAGTCATGAAGCCAATCCATTAACATTCCGCACTAACGGGATGATAGGTTGGAAGGTAAAAGTTTAATGGAGGAGATCGATAGATAAATTTAGACATCAAACTCACCCATGGAAATTTCAACCTCATTTTTTAAGTTTCCAAACTAACTAACCCTTTGTTAAGGTACGAGTGTTAAATATGGAGGTTAAACTTTTGCAAATTAGCTTTTCTATATAATTATACTTAGGCCTAGTTTTGGGTAAATAACTTAAATAAGTTCTTTTGGAAAAAGAACTTAAATCATAAGAACTTTTATTAATAGCAGCTTATAAATAAGTTATTTTGTGTTTGGATTTTTAGTTATAAAAGTACTTATTTTAAAGTTGTAGCGTTTGAATAAATAACTCAAACAATAAATTTTTTTAAAAAAAAGAGAATGAATATTAAAATAACGATAATAACAAATACTTTCTAATATTGAATGTTGATTTTACATAACCTAATCACTAATATTGTGTATGATATGGTAGATGAAAATAAAAAATAAATATAAAATGTGTGTCAATGTATATTTTGTTGCTATTTTTTATTTTTTTACTCCTATTAGAACTCCCTTCTGCTTTATTGAGGTCAAGAACTTGCTATAATTAACTATGAAAATATAATAGCAAGCTATAAAATCACATGTGAAAAAAATAAAATTAAAACTGAAATTTCAGACCACAGTTAAATACAAATTTAATAATAAAAAATAGAGTGATAAAATGATAAAAAAAATACTTAGAAGAAATAATGTAGTAGGTTGTTCAAATACAAAATTGTCTGAAAATAGTGGTGGATGATCAATACTTCCATCAGATAAAACATTACGTGAAAATGGTGAGGTTTGGAACATTGCGTGAGAATGATGGTGAAAGGTCAGTGCTTCTAGCAGACCTTGCGTGAAAATGGTGGTGAATGGTCAGTATTTTTCAGAGTCAAGAAAGAAAGTATATTTTTTTTGTTTTGAAATTAATTTTTTTTAAGTGGTAGAATGACTTATCGAGAAGGAGAAAAGTCATATATTTCTACTTCTTCAAAAAGCTAAAAATTAACTTTTCGGGAAATTAAAAGCTTTTTTTAAAATGGTGCCAAACACAAATTATGACTTTTTCATAATCCAAAAATCAGAAAAAGTAGCTTCTGCTACTTCCCAAACAGGCTCTTACAAGTCCAAATCCCAAGTCCTAATACCGTAAACCCAATCCATGAAATTTTCTACCCTTGTATGACACATGTATGAGAGCAATTTAGCTCAACTCAACGGTTGGTATATGCTGAGAAATGGAAAACCCATGTTTCTACATAGAGAGAATAAAGGATAAAAAGTTGAGACCAAAACATAGATGATCCCAAACCTTGAGTATGTTACGCAATGTTATGTTGAGATAACAAGTCGAGCGAGTGGGAGCAAATACAGCCACCTGAATTGGGGAAGGTTTTCAAGCAAGCAAGGAAGCAAAAAAAGTAAAAAAGATCAATACAAATCATGAACCAGAAACAAACTCAACATGTGTAGGATGCAGAGAGCCAAGCAAAGAAATTGACCTTTTGGAGGACTACAACTGAACCAACAGTTATATCCTTCCCATATTCACCGTCGGAGGCGGCTTTATGGTGAACCCTGGCACTAATTGTTCTTGTAGGGTCCTAAAATCAAAATTTAGAGACTCAGATATGTGTAGGTAAAGCATGAGTTGAGTTTACGAGAGTAGAGGCAACACCTTGAGGGTGACCATCATGTCTCCAAAACCATTGGGAGTTCACGATTTGATAATAGCTACGATCAGAGGCACTCTCACGACATTGAGATGCTTCTTGATTGAGTTCAAAGGTGTCACAGAATCACTCTCTCTGTCCAGGGAATGAAGGAAATGGAAGGCGGAAAGCCACGCATTCGTGGTGAAATTGTGATCGTTTTCGTGGCTGTTTTGGACGACGCGGCGAATGAATTCTTGTGTGGGAAGAAGGGGCTCTTCCAGAGGAGCACGGGATCTCCGGTGAAAACATAAACAAAATAGTAAAAAAATATCCCAAGATCACTATCAGAATAAATTCAAAAATCCCAAAACATGTACCAATTGCTCTGTCAAGTATAACACCTAAATGTGACCTCAAATCATGAAGGCCGATCGAGGATATGTCTGTGCCATCCACTACAATCCTTCCACCGGCCAGCTCGACAAGGCGAAATAAAGAACTAATAAGACTGGACTTCCCACTTCCTGTCCTGCCAACAATACCAGTCTTGTGTCCTTCAAATGTGCCTGTAATTCCATGGAGTACAAGTGATCCATTAGCCCTGTATCTTATCTGTTTTGAAATGAATAAACCAATAATTTTCTCAATATTATGCTTCTGAATTTAATATGAAGTTTCAGTTACCTGCAAGTTACTAATTCCTACTTTGCCTGCAACTGGTCAATTAACCAGAGGGTGATTTCCTTCTATAACTTCTGTGGCCTCACTTGGTATATACATATATTGATTTATCCTCTCTACAAATACTATATAATTTGCTAAAGTGCATTGAAATTGAATTGAAAATACTAGGGAATTGTTCAGTGAAAGGCCATAAGAGAGTGCCATGCCAATAAATCCTGCAACAATGGACATTTAAATTAAGAAACTTGCAATAAGGTATTTTTATGAACAATTAAGGTTATGTATGATATTTTTTATTCCTCACCGGCGAGGAAAGTCTCAGGTGGAAGCACAACCATGCAAAGTGCTACAGCAGATAGAACATTAGCACTGATTGTTTCTAACCGTTGGATCAACCATTCATTTGAAGTGAAACTATAGAAGAATGGACTAGCATTGACATCAATCAGATCAAGATTCTTCTTGAAAAAGCGACCTTCCTCCTCAAAGGCCCTTATTGTCATAGCTCCAGCATTTACTAACAACACGTAAGTTAGCTTAATCTGAAAACAGAAGAAGTGAGAAAGAAGCAAAGAAGAAAGGAGATTTCGAGGTGCAATTTGTTCTTTACAACTATTTGTCATTGTCATCCTTCCCACCAAAGAGGCTATCTCTATCTTAACGCCATCAAAACCTGCTCCAAAATTCATCCACATTCCAATTTAACAAATTTAATTTTAAGCACAGTTAGTAAAAGAAGATAAATATCTAGGCACCTAAAAGACCAAGTTGTCACTGCAGTGATCATTTAGATACTGCATGAGAAATATAATATAAATTGTTAGCAGTTTAATCTTCTGATGATCAAATTATTAGTTTATGTTGATTTATAACCAATCCATACACTCCAGTGCTTTATGCATGAGATAAATAAAACTAACCCTGCTTTCTTCGTCCTTGGCTATGCTAAGTAAAGTCATTAGAACTTTGGTTCTCAAACGCGATCCAATAGTTTGAGAGTTCTTGCTAAGAACAGTCACTATCAATACCACAATGCCAGCATTCCTGATAACATATCTGCTAGTGGGGTGTTCTTCAGAAACCTTATAAATATTATCCAGCACTCGCTCGACGTGATCAATAGACAATGGTTCCTCAATCAGATGCTGTATTGCAGATTTGACCTGATATTCAATAACCCTGCCAATCAACAATTATATCATAAAGTTAACACACTAGTATCATATGAAACACACAAAACAGCCTACTACCTAGATTCATTACCCTAATGCAAAATGCCAATAAAATTTCAAAGATTTGCAGCTCGTTAGGCATGTGAGACCTAGAACCACTTCTATTAACTTTGGAGGATAAGATTACAATTGCAAGAGAATCAATGTAATCAAGTATCTGCAAGTTGTGCAGCATCCGTGTTTCATGTAACACCTAAAACATCATACATCTCAATGGTTAGCAAGCTCTTTTGAAGCTCAACGTGTTAAGAAACATATGAAGTTCCAAAAAAAGTAAGTATACCTCCACTGATAATAAGGCCATCAAGTTTCAAACTGTTGCATGCAACAAGTGCAGCATTAACTTGTTTTGTTGTCGTAATCTGATTTTTTGTTCGTCCAAGCAAATCATAACCACTAAGAAAATTAACAGTCATAGAATGATAATAAGTGAAAGAGCCTTTGGTCGAAAGCAATGGCCTACTACTAAGTGTTCTACCTGTAACATCCCTTCCAGCAAAATACCTTGCTTAAGTCAGGGCATTTCTACTAGAAAGAACGTTACGTGACATTTTCTAATATTAACTACTTATCTTACTGAGCCTTTGTATTGATTTCGCGTTTCAATTTTAAGAAAATGCCATAAAATTTTGTTTTTATGCATTAAAGACATGTATCAAGGATAAACATTGCAAATAATAATAACAATCACATAAGTATTATTAATAGTAATTCTTATGCATAAGAAGTCATATAAACCCAAATACAACACCTACCCCTCTGTTAAAATAAAACCTCAAGGGACAACAGCGAGGGGATTCTATGAAAGCAATTAAAACCATAAGAAAACCTACTAATCGTTCGCAGCTTCATATTGCGTCTTCAAACCTGTGTCACTGAAAGGGTGGAAAATTTGGGGGTGAGAACCAAACCACATGTTCTCAGTAGAGGTCGAGAATGCCATGAAAGTAAAGAATAAAGCGCAAATAGTTAATTTTATTCAGAGACATCTAAAGGAAAACTAACCTTCTTTAAAAGCATTAGTTAATTATTCAAAATCCTATATCCATATTTTTCTTTATATAAATTTTAAAAGTTTTCCTAGAATGTATGAATGACTAATTTGTTCCAAGCATAGATTCATTAAGTCTATTCTGAACCATCTTAATCTTTCATACTTACTAAACCTCAAACACAACCCAATCACGGCCTTAGGCCCAAGCAATTCAACCAACACACAATTCACCACAATCCAGACAATCAGTTACAAACACAAGTAATGAGGTTCAAACACAATCAAGAGCAATTATATCAAGTATAGCAATTAGCAATTAACAGAATTATTCACTTAGGCAAACCAATTACAATATACACACCCAAACAATGTCACATAGATGCATATGATGAATGTGTCTGGTCCTAGTGCAGGCCATGAGCTCATGTGTTGGTTAGCACCTGCATTCCCGACATTTATCCGGTCACGAGTTCACGATTTCCCGAATACGATTTTCCGTTCAAATAAATGCGCATATAATTATTAGCAGCTCTATTGAGACAGCCTCTGCTTTCTACTCGCAAGAAATATACTCTTGGAAACGGAAAATTACTGTAGGTATCCTAGTTTCCCTACAGAAGCTCTTGGGTTGCTTTAAGCAACAGATAAATAAATATTATCTCTTGGGTTGCATTATGCAACAAATAAGCAGACAATATCTCTTGGGTTGCCTCAAGCAACAAACAAACATCTCTTGGGTTGCGTCAAGCAACAGATAATCATACAATAAGTACTTTGATCTTTCCTTTTTCTTTCATAATTGCAAATACGCAAGCGGGATAAAACCCACGCCCTTGCCAACAATCTCGTATACCAAATAATCTTTTCTTAAAAGAATCATTGAAGTTATTATCATTAAATAAGCCTTAAATATTGATTTTGATTAAGTCCTTATACTTTTATAAAAATTTGGTTATAATCTCCTTTGAAAATAGGACTTAGCCACCCTTACGGGTTCCTTCTTTCTCAATATTTCATCAGCCTCTTTCAGCAATTGCCACAACAATATATTCTCAAAAACATTTGATAATAGTATAGAAATCTATTTCTTAAATTCCATATCCAAAATAATTACCAACACAACTTAGCAGCCTGATTTCCATTTTGTTTTTAAAATATCAAATGAATTCGGAATCACGCAAACTTTATATCCATGCGACCGTCTCGGATTAAGCTTTCTATTAAAGCAAAAATCATAATTTTTTGCTGACTCTAGCTTCGGGAATATAAGCAAAACCGTGACTACTCTGCAGTGTTTTAAATCCAGAAGACAGCAGCAGCATACAACATTCGAAATTTTATATAAAATCCAATATTAAATCCAACCACCTTCAAATTAATGTGGTTAAACATAACTTATCCAAATTTCTTTCTCAATTGGTTCTAGGGTCATACCATTTTTAATGAAAGAGTTACGTAGCTTGGAAGTTAGGTAATTTTCTGCACAATTCTGTTTTACAAATCATTGAACACAACCTCTTCCAAGTCCCATAACTCACTTATTAAAACATGAAAAACCCTGAAATTTGAATCATATATACTAAACATACTCAACTTTCACCTCCAATTGGTTGCATCTCAATATCATTCCAGAATTAAAAATTATAAAGTCTCAAAGTTACTGACTTAGAAAACAAAACCTGACTTTTACTGCATAATACATCTTACTTTAAAAATCCAAATCTTTAAAACCACAACTCTAACAATTCTAAATTTTTATGAAATTAAAGTATTAGGACCAGAGTTTCATTTAAAATTGGTTCCATTTCAAATTTCAAACTGAAGAATTTCCAATAGAGGAAACAAGTTGTTGCTGTGTTAAACGTTCTGCAGAAAAACCAGATTTGACATCCATAATTCAAAAATTCACATAAATCATAAACTTAATGAAAAAATCTCAAATTCACCAGTCCAGCTCCTTATATCCCAAGCTTAATCCAGACTTGGTCCCACGCAATTCCGATCATCATAGAATTAGTTATAGATTTTCAAAGTTTCCAGCTTCGTTTGAAAGTAATGCAGAAAATCAAGTTTTACATTTTAACTTTGAAAAAATCATAACTAGTTCTATTGTTAATTCAAACTTCTCAAAATTAAATTCCAATAACAACTTTTATTATAGTTTACTCAGCCTTTACTCTCATATCATTTCGATCATTATCGAATAACTGATTCACTTCCAAAGTTGTCTTTTAATTTCAAAAATCAGATTTTCAGCAATTAGTTCAGTATTTCAAGATTCAGTCTTCCAATTATTCCTTAAACCCAATTTCAATTAATCACTAAGTCCGTTATAGTAAACCAACTCAACAGCAACAATTTCAATTTGATCCATCAAAGTACAGAAATCACAATAATCTCTCATCAAACAATTCATAATTCAATTTCACAAAAATCAACGAATTCAACCAAAGTCCCAATCAAAATCTCAATCATTCCAATCATAATTTCAGCCACAATTCAACATTCATATAATTAATCAATTACTCGCAGCTATTAAATCTATTTGCAGTTATTCAATAAACTTTGTAGGCATTCTTAAATTAAAATCATTTAAGTTAAACCCCCTCCCTCAATGTCGCAATTAAAAGAAACCGGAGGCGAGATTTCGACGTGATAGCATTAATTCCCACGGAAACAGCAACAGCTCCGACGCCTCTTATAGCAGCTACGTCATTATAAATTGCAATTACAGTGGCTGAAACAGTTTCAAGAAACCCAAGACAAGGACATATACAAAAATCGAATCAGAACAAGCGTGGCAAAGACAGGAAAACGTGTAAATGAACTAGAATCGGAGAAAAGATCAGACCAAAACTATTAGCAATAGCTCTAATATTGTCTCCCGGTGGTGGCAGAGGGCTTTAGTGATGGCTGAGCAATAGGCAGAAATAAATGGAGACATGGCGAGTTGTATGGAACCCCATTAGTAACCCCGGCATCCCTCTTTAGCAACAACAACAATCACAGTTTCGGTAACTAACAAAGAATGGAACGGAAACAAGATAGCAGAAATAGGATAATAGTAGAGTAAAAGTGGAAGTGGAACAAGTTAAAGGAGCACAGGACCTAAACCAAAATAAAGGCTGCAAAGACACCTCCATCAGTGATTCCAGCGTGGAGTACAGTGGTGGTCACGGCAGCTTCCGACGATCCCAGCGACGGCAATGGCAGCGGTGGTGGCCTCCGCCATCCTCCTTCGCGTCTCTCTCTATCTCGTTCTGCTTCTCGACGGTGACAACGCAGGGCAGCGGCAAAGGCGCAAACAGCGCCCCTCCTCCTCTTCTTCGCGGCTGGGACGAGGTCTACAGCAGCAACGGCGGCGCTGGAGGCTTCAGTGATGACCGAAACGGCCCTCTCCTCCTCTCTTCGCCGCGTCTCCTTCCTCTGTCCCTCTTCCCCCTTTTCTGTTTATTCCCCCACCCCCCCCCCCCCTTTTCGAGCTTCCCTTTTGTGAGCATGTGTGTGTGACTAATTTAGGGTATAAATTGAAAAATTTGGGATATTAGGGTTTTTATTAGAAATTTTAGCATTAAAATAAAATATACACGAGTAATATAATAATTTTATAAAATATTTGAGATAAAATAATAATTCAGAAATTAAATATAATACTATAAATATTTTTTTAAAATGCATAAAATTTTATTTATCAATATATCAATGAATTTAAATAATTATTTTAAATTTAAATTATAAAATAAACATATTAATTACATTTTATAAAATATGGTTTAAATCCTAATATCAATTATCTAAATTAAATCATATAAATTATTATTTTTTTCATCACCAAAACTTTAATTTTAATTATATAAAATAATTAATTATAATAAAAGTTGTACAAAAATATTAACTGACTTAAATTTAAAGTATTTACAAAAATCCTTTTAATTATATTTAATGAGTTAATCTCTAAGAGTTCAATTTAATAAAATAAACTGTAATTTAATCACAATACAAATTTCTTAAATTAAGTTATATAATACTTCTATTACTAAATTTTATTTCCAAAGCATATGAAATAACCAATTATAAAAAATACATAAGAATATAAATTAACTTAAACTCCAAATATTAATAAAATTAATTTAATTACTCTTAATTAATTAATTTATAAAATAAGATATCAAATTAATAAAATAAATCATAACTTTTTCAGGATGTTACTTAAATTAAATTATATATTTTTTTTTATTTTTCAATTACTAAAATTATACAAAATATTTAATTATACTAAAATTACTTAAGAATCTTATTTGATTTAAAATGAAATTATCTCCAAATCTATTTAATTATTTCTAATAAATTAATTTCTAAAATTATAAAGTTTAACTTAATAAAATAAAATTACAATTTATTCATAATTAGATTTTTTAAAAATGTGGAATGTTACACTACCTAAAACCCATAAATTTTAGGTCAAAAGAGCTTTCGATGGCAGAAAAAAATCATCAAAATCAGAATAAATCCACATATTCACGAAGCACAAAAACATAGTATGATAAACGTAGTTAAAACTGGCGCAGCGCAGAAAAATTGAGCCCTAAGCTTTATCACGAAGAACAGAATCACAAAATCAAAATATATATACCTGAAATTCAAGATGGTTACAAGAAGAACTGAGAGAGTGAGTTGAGATTAGATGGAAGAGGTGCCAAAAGGAGCAAATGCGACAAGAGTGGTGGCGGAGAGAGCTCTCCGACGATGGGAGTAAACGCGAAGAGAGCGACGGCGGAGGAAACTCGTGCGACGCAAGGGATGACAGAGAGAGATTGTGCGATGTAAGCAGCGGCGGCGGAAGCAGCTCGTGCGACGGAGAGAAGAAGCAGCTGTGCGATGGAGAGAGGAAGAAGCACATAAAAGGTATGGGTTGGCAGCCGTGTTTATTTATGAATGGAGCTCGAGAGAGATCGGAGGTAGATTATGTTTAAGTTAATATTTTCTGATGGAATATTTTAAATTACAGACAGATTTTCTATCTGTAATAATTTAATAAAATACAGTATTTTGTTCATTTAAATACAGACAAAATTTTTATCAGTAATTATTTTCCACAAAAAAAATTTAATTTTTTTAACAGAATTATTAATATTTTTTCTGTATGTAATTTATGCTAATTCATTTTCATTTGTTTTTGACAAAAAATCTCTCACAAAATCCGTCTGTATTTCCATAAGATAAAATTTATCAGAAATATCTGTCTATATAATAAATAATTTTCTAATAGTGACTATTATACTCAAATGCAAAGCACAAATAATAAACTAATATAACAAATAACTTCTGAATTATTAAACCTTAAATTTATTTTATTCAAGATTTGTCAAAAAAATTATTTTAGCGAATTTGCTCTTCCTTTTAAGAAGTTTTATTCTTTATCATTACACAACTTATTTTAGTACAAGCTAGTTGGAGCCCCTATTAGATTACAATCTAAATAGGTGGGAACAAGAAAGAGGAGACATAGAAATAGGCAAGGAGGTCATAGGGGCCTAGAACGTAGAAAAAGGACTCATTTGTTATTGTTGCAAAAAGTTTTCTAAAACTCTTCTGTCAACATCACTAATATCCATAGAATCCATTAGCAATGCTAGCCTTTCACCAAGGTCATCCACTTCTTTCTGCAGCCTCCTAATGTGACTGCAAGTTTCTTGCAAGATCTTTGACAATGAATGCTGCATGGAAATGCAAACTTTTCATCACTTAAAAAGGGAGTAGGAATTTCAGAATAACGCTAATTAATTTCGCCTAAGGATGTTTAGAATTACCTATAAAACTTCTACAAATATTTATTCTTTATAAAATTTCGAAAATTATTCTAGTTAAAGCGATTTTTTTTCCAATCAAATTTTTAATGTGTTAGACTAATAATTTTCTAATAATTTTTATAAGATAATTAGATCTTAGGAGATATATTCTAAGTCAAATTAGTTTTCCTTTAAAAAAAATAATTTATCTGACAAAAATAATTCTCAAAAATTTTTAAAGAATAAAAATTTGTTTAAGATCAAAGTGTTTAATCTAACAAATCTAAAAGATTAATTTGAGTGTTCATTCCAAAATATATCTTGCGGTTATTTCATATATGAGTAATGTTATTTGAATGTTCTATGTATGTGAGACACCCAAAAAAGGATAATTGAAAAATAGAAAAATATGATAAACTCAAACGTGGATTATTCCACTTGTTAAGGTAGTAGACATTTGTTTGGAATTCAAATATATATATATATTTTTTTTATATAACCAACTTGGGTTGGTCGAGTGGTCAACTCCCTCGTCCACTTAAGCAAGTGTAACTCATTAGTCAGCGGCAGACCCTTAAATGAAGCTCAGATCCGTGACGGATTAGTCCTTAACTTATCGGGTTGGGGAACACGTTTGGGTAAATAAAATTTTTTTTTTTATTATTTTACTTCCCTGATACATAATTATGATTGACCAAAATCTATGACATGAAAATTGACAAATGTATTTTAGTGGAGCATTTTTTGTTTCCCCTTTAGCTTAATTTTATCGCACTCTTTCAGGAGTCCAACTTTTATGTATTTATGTGATATTAAATCGGGACTCAAAAAGTAATAATGTATGCCTCCCTTATAAAAGGCTGACATATGAAATTTCACATAAATATCTAAATATAAATTATAATTTCTATAGAAAATTAAAACCAACTGAACAATACTCTGCTGTCATTTATCCATTACTGAAAACAATGCAAGTAATGCAACTACAAATCATGTAGGAAGAATGGGTGTTACCAATGCTCGTGAAATGTAACCGTAAACTTTCCATTCTAAAACTCTAATTAAAGATCTTAAATTGTAAAATAGAAGTATATGAGTGATTTGATCTAACACATTTTTTATATAACAATCTTTTCGGAACTTAAGAAGTTAGGAAAATGAGAATAGAAAGAATCGAATTGAATTCAAAACTTTATAGTCATAAGAATTTTAATATCATATTATAAAAGAGATAAATGAATAATTTTATATATTATACAATCAAACAAACAAATAATAATAGTGATACAATACATTATACATATATATACGCTACCTTTGAGTTGGTTCTTTGGTTCAGATGTGGCAGAAGTACTTGCAACCTTGACACAAGATCATTAATCTCATTCTCTGTTAACTTCAAACCTGTTGTGGAGCTTCTCTGGCCAGACATCACTGAATGGAAAAGCTTCTACTACTTCAATAATTATCTTTTATTATTTCTTAATAAATTATTATATATATGTGGCCTTTGCTTGCCTTGTAGAATGCAGTGTATGTGTGTTATTTTCCGTAGATATATATGTGGATGTTGCATTGCACACTGAAATGAATTGAAGCCTTTAAATAGAGGAGAGATGTTAAGTGAGTGAAGCTAGCTATAGGTTCGTGAAGGCACTGGTTAGTTGGAATAAGACGATTGCTGACAGGCATTTAATTATTGAATTGTATGAATCAAATTAAAGAAGCTTTTATCACACATACATGGACAATAGGCCCAGGGTTACTGTGCTTTTCAGAACCAATGCGTAACACAAAATCTTATAATAATATAAATTTGGTAGAGCTTCACTTATTTATTTTTCTTGGTGCATGCATGTATCCTTTTATGCAAAGCCTACTTAATGTATTTTCTTTTCTTCATGCTATTAAACATGAGACAATTTTAGTCAACCTATATAAATGTTTGGGATTTCAAGTTTAAATTGTGGATGATGTTTCATATTCCTTAGATTTCGTTTAGTAAAATATATACATTTTGAAGGGTTTATAAACTCATTATCATACTATTAGGCAGATTTTTAGTAAATCTATATTAGTTCAATATCTAGTAATCTAGGAATGAAATATATTCTTTTTTATGAGTACTAGTTTTGAGTTATGTACCAAAAATTTTATTTTTGGATTGATAGGAGAAAAAATTTGAAATATAAAAGTAAAGTTTGGAAATGACAAAAAAAGAAAAAAAAATAAGAAGATACCAAAGAAAATAAAGTAACTGACTTTTGAAGCTACAATAAACAATAAACGCCTCTGACATTATCAAAGAACTTTGAGTTTAAATATAATGCATAAACATAAAGAAAAATACAAAAAGAAAAGCTTTGCTAAAGAAGTAAATTTGCATGAAAACTAAAGAGAATGTAAAAACAAATGGAAGAAATCCTACTGAAAAGTGAACTTTGAGAAAGATAAGAGAATCTCTCAGAATGTGAAATTACAAGAGTGTATTTTTGAAGAAGAATTTCAACCTCTATTCCTTCCAAATTATATATATTTATAGCTCCTTTTAACCAATTCAATTTTATCATGTGCTTCATACGTGAGAAATCTAAAATATAACTATTTCTGCCACATAAATTATGTGAAAACAATCCTCAACTAGCTCAATTACTAGTTTTCCATTTTATTCTTTTCCTAACCTAGTGGGTGGCACATATACCCTCGTGGACTTTACTAAGAACAATTATTTTTCAGACTGATTTAAACATTTCATGATACTTTCGTCAATACCTTTTTTATACAATTCATCACCTATCACCACAAAATTCATTGCCTTTAATTTGACATTTCGATTGACATGAAATGCTCGGATTTTTTTAAATATTTTATAATTGGTTTTCTCTAATCATCATTATCTCACTCATCAATGACTAAGATTTTTCTCTCTTTGATGGCTACTAGAATTTGTTGAACCTCTACCAATTTTTCTAAAGTTTCAAAAGGGATCTTATTCTTCAACGCAATTTGAGCTAACTCATTTGCAACTTCATTTCGAATCTTTGGAATATGAATTAAAGATACTTTTCAAAAAGACACTAATAACTCCTATGTTGTCAACAAATATTTTTGTAATTTTTTATTATTACACTTGAATTCTTTTGACAACTACTTTAATTTTAACTGAGAATCACTTAAAATTTTGACATCCAATGCTACCTTGTCAATCAAGATTTCTAATCCCAATATCAAAGCCTCATATTCAGCTATATTATTCAAACATGGATAATTTAATTCAAACAAAAATTTTGATGAGATTTCTTTGGAGGATATAATTAAAATACCAACACCAGCTCCATCTTTATATTTCGACCCATCGAAATATAATTTCCAAGGCTCAGATTCGATATTGACTAAATTTGCTCCCTAGTCATTAAGATTATTCGGTCGATCGACCAGAAAATCTGCAATGACCTGACCTTTAACAGCCGTGGTTGGGACATATTGTAAATCAAATTTCGCCAAAGCCAACATCCATTTTTCTAATCAACCTCTTAATATTGGGTAAGATAACATGTATTTTACCAAATTAATTTGTGCAATGACTTTTATAGTCTTCGTGACCATATAACACTTTAGTTTCGTGCAAGCATAATAAAGAGAAAGACATAATTTCTCAATAGGAGAATATCTTGTCTCAATATCAGATAACATACGACTCTATTAATAAATTGCTCTTTCACGTCTCTCTTTATCATCTTGAGTCAACATACAACCAATAGTATTTGTCGAAGCTGCAACATACAACTTTAAAGGTTTCAGAGGGCGGACTGTTGCGATTACTGGTGCTTTCAATAGGTAATCCTTGATCGCATTGAATGCTTATTGATGTTCATGTGTCCATAAATATTGAGATTCATCTTTAAGTTTAATTGATGATGAAAAATAACTTGTGTAACACATAATTCAGACAATTCCAAATAACTTCAGCAACAATATTTAGCAATTTAATTCAATAATCGAAACACTTTTAAAAGTTTAAATTCAACTCAATTAGTGCGCTTAAGATGATTTCAAAATATTTACGAGTTAAAAATAAAAAAATAATCAATAAGAAGTTCAATAATGTACATAACACATATACTCAAAATAATATATCTTCCTAAAATGTCACATTTTCAAAATAAAAAAAATTATTGGATAATTTGAATAATGTCAATTTTTTTCTTTACATTATGAATTCATATAAAACCAATTCAATAATCAACAAAACATCAACATATTCTTAATTAGCAAAATCATTGCATATTCATATTCATTAACAAATTCATTAACTACTTCAATATTTCAATCACTTCCATATTCTAATCAGTATCACAAATCAATCAACAATAAAATTTATAGCAATAACAACAATGAATCTACTCTTAAAATTAATATAGCATATAAAATATTAGAATAACTTGAAAAAAGATTAAAATGGTTATCTGTTGTTGTAGAGGCAGAAGAGAGGCGGAGGGAGGAGTGGCAACACGCAAGCAGGAAGCCAAGTGGAGCAGAGACGTGAGGAGGGAGAGAGGCGAAGCTCGGTAGCAGCAGTGGTGGGTCTGTGGTGCGGTGCTGCGATTCGGAGAAGGAAGAAGGTGAATAGTAAAGTGGCAAGGAGAAAAAAGAGAGAAGAAGTAGAAGGGAAGAGTGTCGGCGGTGGGTGGGTTAATGGCGACAGAGATGGGGCTGTGATGGGGGTGGTGTTGGCGGTGGCAGATTGTGGTGTTGGAGAGAGGGGAGGAAATGGTGGTTGAGTGAGAGAGAGTGAATCTTAAATAAGGGAGAAGAGGGTTTATGATTTGAATTTACACTCTACTACCATTGGATTCTCCGACAGTAAACCATTCATTGTGGGTCACCAAAACGCAGTGTTTCACTAATTGGGTTTATCGTTGGATTTTTTCAACAATAAATAATGTGTTAACTTATTTTTTTTACTCTCCAAGTATTGCCGGCTGATTTATCGTCGAAAACTAAAATCCGCCGATAATTACTTAACCTTACGAATTCGACGTTGCTATATCATCAATAAATCTGACGGTAAATTTGTTACTACTCTATGATATTAAATCCGACGATACTCATTATTTTTCTTGTAGTAAAATAAAAAAATTAGATTAAAATACACCGAAAAAATCCATCGTTCGTCAAGGCAACAAAAGATTTAGATGTCCTCTTCCAAATATGAGATCCGGAAGACGGATAGGTACCATCTAAGACCCTCTCTTGGCACATTTATTTTCCCTTTATGAGACTCACCCAAGGTTTATCATCATAGTGCAAAAATGGCCAAACCAATTTGACAAGCAAGGATATGTTGGCGCAAGCAAGATCTCTAATTCTCAAACTATCATACTTAGCTATCACTTTCTTTTAGCTAATAAGACTAAGATTTTTACCGTCTGGCTGACTCTTCCACAAAAATTTACTTATCAAGAAGGATAACTTATCTTAATTTAAGTTGACTATTTCAAATCTATACAACGGAGATTTGATTTATGCTTAATGTGTTTCAAATAAGCTCTAGAGATTATTAGAGCACTCATAATGAGTACTTTGTATATATTTTTCTTGTGAATGCTTAAAATTAATATAAAACTTTATAGGTTAAGAATAGTAGAATAATTTTAAATATTTTATATGTTATAAGAGTGTAATGGATAATAATTTAATAAAGAATTTTGCATATAAAAATGAGAGAGAGTGATCGACATATATTGTAGAACAAAACATATATAAATTGAAGTGACAAAAAAAAAAAGAGAGTATGAAATTTCACATTGGATAATTAAGTTTGGTACAAATGAAAAATATGTTTAGAAGATAGAAGACAATAAAAAATTAGTCAAATATCTCAAATTTATCTTATTTAATATTTATTAATTGTAAATCATAATTAATAAATATTATATAAGACAAATTTAAACTGTTTTTTTTCTCCTAATATTATTGAAAATATTATTTCCTTAAACATTTTGGTTAACGTGTAACTCTAACGCACTTTATAATTTTTCATTAAATCTATAAATTCTGATCTCTTTCATTTTTGGACTCGTACCACTTTCCTTTTCAACCACTGGGAGGGAACCAAGTACAAAATTTAACAAGCATGATTAATTTTTGTTGCAAGGTTTAATTTGGTCATATAAGGAGAAGATTTGTATAATTATGAATGTCAAGAATGTGAATCAGATGAAGGGTAGGTAGTGTCATATATATAAAGAGATATAATTAAGCAGATTAATAATAAACAAATATAGATAACATACTAATATATACTCCTTGGATTTTGATGCCTTGTCTATATGCAAATATAATTGACAATAACAGACAATGATTAATCATATTTTTTTTAGAAAATTTAATAGCCAAGGTTGGTTCAGTCGTCACTCTCCCTAATGAATTGTTTGTCGTTTCTTTGGATGAGGAGCATTTATTGGTTGGACCATCAAAATCTGATCCAATCTAAGTAGTAAGCGTTTTGGAAGCGCAGAAGATTGATGTTAAAGAATAAGTAAATTAAAGAATGCATGCCCAACACTTCACGAGTTCACTAATATAACCAAATTTAAAATTTTCATATCAAAAGTGGACATATTTGGTATATTATAGACAAAATTAAAACAACCGACATCAAATGATTGTGGTTTGTCTTGTATATATGGTGTTTTTTACTAAACATATTCACTTTCTGATGTAAAATAATTAATGTGAAGCACTCAAACACGATACGATACGGACACGCTGATACGTGAATTTTAAAATCTTACATGATACAGGAATACACATACATATAAAATATAAAATATTTTTTAGATAAATCGTAATGATATTTTAATATTTTATTGATATTAAAATATAAATTAAATTTTTTAATTATTTTTAATGTCTTATTTTAATTATATCAAGTATTTAAAATATTTTTTATTTTAATAAATAATAATATATACTATATTTAAATTTATTTTAAGAATATATATTAAGAATAAGACTGGACACGTTGACACATAATGATATATATTTAGGTGTATCTAAACGTATCTGGAGAAGAATTTTTTATTTTTTATTAAGACACGGTTGAACACAACAGACACACGTATCGAACAAATATCGGTGAATATTATTTTCAAAATATATCTGACACACGTAGTAATTTAGCAAAATGTCCGTGTTTCATATGAAAAATCAAATTGATTACCTTCTTCATTTTAAGGTTATCGTGTACTAAATTGCAGTTGCAACTAAAATGCACTCACAGATACGATAATAGAGATATTCCAGTTATTATTATGCTAATTTTTTTTACAAGAAACTTTAGGAGTCAAATTGTAGCTAATTTTAACCGGGAAAAAATATAAAACTCTTATAAATAAGAATTTTTGAAACTCAATTAAAAAAACCTTTGAAAATTTTTACTTGAAGCGTGTATGCATGGTTCAAGTCGTAATTAATTTAAGTGATTTCTTTGCTCGAGCCATTAAATAGCTAAGGTTGCACTAGAAGGAAATGTCCAAAGCAAGATATAAATATGTTATTGTCAAATTACATAAATCAATATAGTAGTCTAATGAAGTTGCACTAGAAATTACAACAACCTTGTTTGTAATTAATTGGTTGAATAGCCATTTCGATTTTTGAAATATTTTTTGAAGAATTACGAGTCCTCAAATAAAAAAATACCTTTTTCAATCTTTAATATTTAAATTTATGAGATTGGATAGTATTTTTATCAATAACTTTTTTCAGAACATATTTATATAACATGTTAATTACGAATATATTTTTCATTTAATTTTTATGAGTAAAATAAATTTAAAAATTACTAATATTTCTCAATTTTATAGAATAAATTTAACCAATATATTTAAAGAAGATAGTAAAAAAATTAAACGGTTTTGACTATTATTCTTAAAAAACAACGAGATCCCTAATAAAAAAAAAATCTGTCAATTCTAATTGACTTTTAACAAATAAATTAACAATTTAACATACCATGTAGATTTATTCTGTTAGTTAATACAAAAAAAATATTAAAAGAAGAGCTAACTAATCTCACAAAAATAAAGATCAAGAATTAAAAAAAATATATTTTTTTTATTAAAGACCACGTTGTATTTTATGATAATTGTCAAAAATCATTTAAATTTTTTTTCTCCAATCAAAATGCTTAATTTAGCCATTTTTTCAAATTTTTTACAGTATTCTCTAATCTAACATATTAAAGATTAATTTTTTTATAAATCTAAATTCTAATTAAAAAGTTGTCATTGAGCAATGTGTTTAATTTAAATACTTAAATTAGTCAATTTTGTCATTTTTCGAATCAAATATTTAGCATTCGATGGGTAAACAAAAGATAAAATGAAAACCCTAAAAGAATTTAGTAAAGGAAGGAACAATAAAATAGTTAAAATAAACAATATTTCATCATACTTATTCACTAAAACTATATGAATTCACCAATTAACTGATTTAGTGCATACTAATTTGTATGTATCGATTTATGATGACTTAGGGTGTTTTTGGCAAACGCGTTGGGAAAGAAAAATGATTCTGCCTCTGAACACACATTCAGGAGAAACATTTGTAACTTTTATGTTTTACATTCATGGCTGGTTGCCGATTTTTCTTGAAAAATTAGGTAAAAATTTTATTTCTTTTTTACTAATCCTATCCTTAATTTTTTTGTATAAAAAAGATGCCAGTAATTATTGGAATGTTAGGGGTTTACGGGGTGATGGAAAAGTAAGAATGGTGAAAGAGTTAAAGAAAAAACATAGATTAGATATGTTGGGCTTGATTGAGACTAAAAAATAGGTTGTGACTATATTTGATGTTGTAAGACTTTGGGGGCAAGATGGTGCAAGTTGGGACTTTGTAGGATCGGATGGGACAGCGGGTGGACTACTGTTGATATGGGATGAATTGGTGTTTAAAAAGAATAATTGTTATAAGGGGAGAGATGGTTGTGTGTGGAAGGGATCCTGATAAAAAATAATTACAACTGTGCTATTTTCTTGATCTATGGTGCACATAATAGGGATGCGAAGCTTCACGTGTGGGAAGAGCTGAGTTATATGGCTGGGTTATGTGAGGTTCCTAGTTGCTACATGGGAGATTTTAATGAAATAATGCATGTGGAAGAAAGGCAAGGTACTGATGTTCTACCTAGATCGGCAGAAGAGTTCAGGAGTTGGGTACAGGGTATGCATCTAGTGGATCTACCGCTAACAGATCACAAGTTCACATGGTTTAGGGGACGCTCGTGCAGTCGGATAGATAGAGCTCTGGTTAGCATGGAGTGGTTGGAAGAGTTTCCTGAGACTAGGATATGCAGTGGACCAAGGGATTTATCAGATCGCTGTCCAGTGATCTTGGAGCACGCGAGGCAGAGGGTAGGGCCAAAGCCATTCCGAAGCCTAGATTCATGGTTTATACATGAGGGTTTCCTTAGCTTTGTGAAGGAGGAGTGGAGAGGATTGGGGGAGATGCAGTTCATAGATAAATTAAAGGCGCTGACGATTCTGCTAGGGAATTGGAATAAGACTAACTTTGGGGATATGGATAAAAAGATTACGAGATTTGAGGAAGAAATTAAGAAGATTGATGACCTGGTAAGCAATGGAGTGTATGATGGAACGATGGAGGCTAGAAGAAAGGCGCTGGTTACCTGCTGTGAGAGGTGGTATATCAGGAAAGAAGTCCATTGGAAACAGATGTCCCGGTCTCGGCAAGCAAAAGAGATGGACAAAAATACAAGATACTTCCACAACTTGGCGTCAGCAAGACGGCGAAATAACAGGATCGATACACTGTTAATCAACGGCAGGCTGGTAAGGAACCAAGCTAGAATAAAGATTCCTATTAAGGATTACTACAAGGAGTTATATCACTAGGATAAGTCGCCTATGATGAGCTTTAGAGATGGTCTGGTAAACAGGATGGAGCATGGAGATTCTGTATCTATGGAGGCACTGCCGACAGCTGAGGAGATCAGAGAAGCGGTGTGGGATTGTGAGTCATCTAAGGCACCAGGATACGATGGGTATAACATGAACTTTGTTAAGAGGTGTTGGGGGTGATATTGGGCCTGAATTCACGGCTGCAGTGATGGGGTTCTTTCAGACGTCAAGGCTGCCGACAGACTCTAACATCACTTGGGTGGCGCTGGCACCGAAGTTCATTGGAGCTAAAGAGATTAAAGATTTGCGACTTATCAGCATAGTTGGATGCGTGTACAAGGTTATCTCCAAGGTGTTGGTTCGGAGGATGAGACTTGTGATGCCAGCTTTGGTAGGGAAAACCCAGAGTGCATTTGTAAGGGACAGGAAAATCCATGACGGGGCGCTCATCGCATGTGAAACAGTAAGCTGGCTCAAAATGAGAAAAAAGGAGGCGGCAATAATCAAGCTAGATTTTCAAAAGGCCTATGACAGAGTCAGGTGGAGCTTTGTGGACATAGTACTGCAAAAGATGGGGTTTGGCAATAGATGGAGGGCGTGGGTGATGGAGTGTATCTCTACAACTTCTATGTCAGTCTTGATAAACGGGTCGCCATCTAAGCCATTCAAGATGGAAAGAGGCCTGAGACAAGGTGATTCGCTATCTCCATTTTTATTTGTACTTGTTGTGGACGTTTTACATCGATTGGTGGGAGAGGCTGTCAGGAATGGGCGTATATCACCTCTGGCGATTGGCAGAGATCGTATAGCGTTATCCCACATTCAGTTTGCGAATGACACAATTCTGTTTTGTCCACCAAAGGCGAAAACAATCAAGAATTACAGGCGACTATTGAGGTGCTTTGAGTTGATGTCAAGTCTCAGCATTAATTTTGACAAATCGAGTTTGATTCCGATAAATTGTGAAGAACAGTGGACTCAAAATATGTGCCAGCTGTTGGGGTGTAAGGGTGAGTCCCTTCCAGTCAAATACCTAGGTATTCCTTTAGGTGCAAATCCGAGGTTAGTGAAGCTTATTTGGACTACAAGACCAAATCAGATTATAGAGCAAGATTTAATAAGTACTAGTCAACAAATTGGAGTTCATTTATCAACAGATTTTTTTCTTCCATTTGAACTAATTTCAATAATTCTCTTAGCTGCTTTGATAGGTGCAATTGTCGTGGCTCGCCAGTAAGAAATTTTTTTAACTTGCAAAAAAAAAAAAAGAATTCTTTTTTTTCCTCAGTTATTTCGATTTAATTCTCTGTAAATGTAACTGAAGCCTATAATAGACAAAGTGGAGGAGAAGTTAAGTATGTGGAAGACTAAAATTCTGAATAAAGCTGGAAGGTTGGTGCTGATTAAATCAGTATTAAACAGTCTGCCTGTGTATTATTTGAGTCTGTTTAAGATGCCGAAAACTGTTGCTGAGAAATTGATCTCATTGCAAAGAAAGTTCTTCTGGAGTAAAGATGATGACAGCAGTGGGATGGCACTAGTAAAATGGGACGTGGTGCAGACCCCGAAAAAACTAGGCAGACTGGGGGTTGGGGATGCTATGATTGGAAATATGGCTATGTTGTTTAAGTGGTGGTGGCGATTTGCAAAGGAGAATTGCCCGTTGTGGAAGAAGGTGGTTTGTTCCTGTTATGATCTGAATCCTCATGAGCTGTTGTCAACCCAAGTGCTACCTACCAACGGAGGACTGATAAACCCCATTTGTAGGGTTTATCTTGTATTGATTTTAGGGGAATTTTATCACCTTTTACCCACATTTATTCAATGAAATAGCATGGTTTTGTATATTCTCCTTTAATTGTGCTTAAGAGTGAAAACATGCTTTTTAGGTCTTAAAATAGCTAAATTTAATTTATCTTGATTCCATTAGATGCCTTGATATGTTTGTTAAGTGATTTCAGATTTAGGAGGCAAAGATTGGATCAAGGGAATGAAGAAAAAGCATGTAAAGTTGGAGAACTTATGAAGAAATGAAAGAACCGGAAAGCTGTCAAGCCTGACCTCTTGGCACTTAATCGACCATAACTTGAGTTACAAAGGTCCAAATGATGCGGTTCCAGTTGGGTTGGAAAGCTAACATTCGGGGCTTCGAAACGATATAAGATTTTCCATAATTGCTACACGTATGGTGATGCGTACGTGCACTGTACGCGCATGCGTCATTGCTGCCATATGATCCACTTAAAGCAATACGTGGCCAGCGAATTCTAGAGCCTTGTGGGCCCAATCCAACTCATTTCTGATGCTATTTAAGCCAAGGATTGAAGGGGGAATGAATATACTTTTCATACTTTGGAAGTTAATTACCAATTAGTTTAGTTTAGCTTTTAGTTAGTTTCTAGAGAGAGAAGCTCTCTCTTCTCTCTACAATTAGGATTAGGTTAGTTCTTAGATCTAGATCTATTTCTTCTTCTTCTCTCTTCCAATTTTCGTTCCTCTCCTCTATTGTAGTTGTAGAATTCTTCTTCTAATGTAATTCCTTTGTTTGTAGTTTGTGAATTCTCTTTTGTAGATCTACATTTCTCTTTTAATGCAATTGGTAAGTTCTTTGTTGTTTCATGATTGATTTGGTTTTCTATTGTGGACCTCTTGCCTTTGTAGTTAGATCTCTCTTTAATTCTTGCAAATTCATATGTTTACTTGTATTGCACTCTATGTGTTTGATGAAATGTCTCTTATAGCTATTAGTTAGATTTTGTTCCTCTTGGCCTAGGTAGAGTAATTAGTGACACTTGAGTTATCTAATTCCTTTGTTGATTGGTAATTGGAGAGATTGCTAATTTGTTTGGAGTGCACTAAAGCTAGTTTTTCCTTGGGAGTTAGTTGGCTAGGACTTGTGGCTCAAGTCAATTCATCCACTTGACTTTCCTTTATTTAGTAAGGGTTAACTAAGTGGTAGCAATGAACAATTCTCATCACAATTGAGAAGGATAACTAGGATAGGACTTCTAATTTTCATACCTTGCCAAGAGCCTTTTATAGTTGTTAGTTTATTTTCATTGCCATTTACTTTCATGCTTCTTATCCAAAACCCCAAAACACATTTCTAACCAATAACAAGACACTTTATTGCAATTCCTAGGGAGAACGACCCGAGGTTTGAATACTTCGGTTATTAATTTTAGGGGTTTGTTACTTGTGACAAACAATCTTTTGTATGAAAGGATTATTGTTGGTTTAGGAACTATACTTGCAACGAGAATTCATTTGTGAATTTCTAAACCGTAAAAAATCTAATTCATCAAGGACCGTGGAAGGATATATGCCAGCTACAAATAGCCAATAACCATATAAGGGGTAAAATGGATACAGGGCTGTCTATGGAGGTTGGTGATGGGCGGCGTACGCGATTTTGGGAGGATACGTGGCTGCTTGGTGGGCCTCTAAAAGACCAATTTTCTAGGCTTTTCTCTGTTTCAAACCAATGTGGGTCTGTTATAGGAGACTGCGGGTTTTGGGATGGGCTATACTGGATTTGAAATTTCCAGTGGAGGAGAGAGCTCTTTCAATGGGAGTTGGGACTACTGGGTCAATTACATGAGGCACTAAGACCTGTGCATCCAGTTATTAACAGAGAGGATAGGGTAGTATGGAAATATGATAGCCAAGGAGTTTATTCAACTAACTTATTTGTTCAGGTTTTGCAGGAGGCGACACTCCCGGAGGAGGTGACAAGCTACAGCTTCACAAAGACCATCTGAAAAGTATTGGTTCCGCCTAGAGTAAAGTTATTTGCATGGTTTATCCTGGTAGGTCGGGTGAACATAAAAGAGCGATTAAGCTGGCTAGGAATTATTAACCAGGAAGATAATGTCTGTATGCTATGTAATAAACATGTGGAACTTGTGCCCCATTTGTTTCTATGCTGTGAATTTGCTTGGCAGGTGTGGAGTGCTTGGGTATCAAAGATTGAACATCAATGGGCTATTCCAAAGACAATGAGGGAACATTTTCCGAGTTGGACGGAGGGGCCAAGGAGGAGGGAGGATAGAGAGCAACGATTGAGATGTTTCTATGCGGTGGTTTGGAATATATTGCTGGAGAGGAATAGAAGAATCTTCCAGAATAAAAGCAAATGTGTTGAAGAAATCACTAACATGACAGTGCTGAGCTACAACGAGTGGAGATGTAGTATGGACCCCTTTAGTTGTTGACGGCAATACCGAAGATGACAAAAGGGCTTCTTTTGATGATACTGTGTTATTGTATTTGTTTGTTTATTTGTTTCTATTAAACTGCTCCACATTACTGTGTTGAACTTCTTATGTTAAAAAAAGATACCAGTAACTATTACATTCACAGTAGTTTCTTGTAGTTTTTTCTCCTTCTTCACATTTCTTCGTTCTAATTTATGTCAATTACTAACAAATTGAATATTTTATTTTTTCTTATTATTTTCTGTATTTATTTTCATATTTTAATTTTTTTATTTTTTATTATATTTTTATTTATATAATAAATATTTTTATATTATTTATGTAGTGTTCTGATTTCTCATGTTATGTCTTTATATGAAAAAATCTAAAAATAATACTAAATTAAAGAGAACTGACATTATTAGAAAAATTATAGAATATTTTTTTTTGATATTATAAAATTTATAGTACTCTCTTTTATATATTTTTTTATTATATTTATTTTATTTATATGATAAATATTTTTATATTATTTTTGTTAGTGTTCTAATTTTGTATGTATATAAAAAAAATTATTTAAAAATAATGTATCTTTTAGTAATTTTTTATTTAAAAGTGATTTTAAGTAGTATAATCCAAACAACATTTATTTTACTATAATCAATTTTAATATAAAGATAACCAAATATAAATTACATTAACCCAAACTTACTTTTCATTAAAATCAATTTTGTAAAATTAATTTTATGCAAATTTTGTTTTGCATAATCTAAACACACACTTATTCGCATACTCGAACACAATGGATCATGAACTACTTTACCTTTAGATCACCACTAGCTAGATATAATAATATTACTATTTTCCGATTAAGACTTACAAGAAATTAGAGAAGAAAAATGAAAAATCTGCGATGCACCCACGGCCCGAGTTTTTGAATATTTTATACGAAAAAAAATTTAGGAGCAGTATTTTTATTATAATCAGATCAGCACTTAACTCAAAAAAAAAAAAAAAATTTTTATATTATTAGATATAATCTTATATCATTAAAAATACTAATAATAACTAATTAATAATTACAAATCACAAAAACTATTAGCTTCGTAACACCCCTCTTTTACACGGCCATATCATGAATATTACAGTAGAACTGCGTGTTCATTTTTATACCGGAATACATTGAATTTTCGGATTACTTTGCTTTGGGTTTTATCAGTATTAAAATTCCTCTCAATTGGTGAAGACTCGTTCCATCAGTTAGTTAAGACTTGCAACAAAATCATAACTTGTTTGCACCAAAAGTTCATGTTGTTCTCCTACCAAATAAATAAGTTCATATTTGTTTTATTTCATGCAGCAGTTTATAAAAGTCCTTGTCTCATTATGGCATTTTAAGTTTTGTTGTTCCTATGGAGACATCTTACCTCGCTAGGTCACCCAAATTTCTGTCGACAAGCCAGAAACCATTAGATTTGCTTTAATAATTTTCTACCAATCAAAAGCGATGATAGATTATTAGGATTTTGTTTTCATTTTCTAGTATACTATTTTTTTCATCAGAAGTTTAAACTTTTAGGTAACATAAAATCATGTAAATGACTTTAGTTTATATTTAGTATGTTCTCCCACAGAAGATTTTTGTTTGAAATTGAAGTGTAAACATGCACTAAACAGGTATAATAACTTTATTTTTTTAACTTATTTTTGTTTAAAATAAAAAGAGCCGCAAAAATATAATCGTAGTGCTTAAGATGATATTTTTTAAAAATTTCATACTATATTTCAAATATTTTATAATTTTAATTATTTTAATATTTTTAGTTATTAATTTTAATTATGTATATATTTTATAATTGAAATCAATAACTAAAAATAATAAAACATTTGAAATCATAGTATGTAACAACACTTGAAATGCATCTAGGTTATGAACTCATTTATCAAAAGTCATGTAAAAAAAATCATACCATAAATTGGCGGCTAATTATTTTTTGTTATGGAAATAGAAGTGGTGATACACTTTAATATTGTAATTTTTGGTATTTTTTAAAATTGTGGAAGTACACAAATCGGAGGGTCTGATTTCTGTACCTCAAATTTTTTAATTTTTTTAACACAAATCGAACGGTCTGATTTGTGTATTTCTTACAAATCGGACGGTCCGATTTCTGTACCTCTACAAATCAGACGGTCCGATTTGTGTACCTCTAAAAATCGAACTGTCTAATTTCTGCTTTTCTAGTTAAACGATTCCACATTTGAATATAACACCCCAACAATTCACATTTAAAAAAAACACCACTATCATTCCAATATTAAAAATAATAAATTCTAAATTGGCAGCGTATAATAATTAACCACTTTATTGTTCTTTCTATTTATACTTTAGAAACACCTTGAACTAGAGAATATAAATTACCCGAAAAGTAAAAGCAGGAAACAACCTCATATCTATTGTTGATGATGCTTATTATATTTTCACGGTCTTAGATTAAAGCATGATGTGACGAAGCATGAATGACTAAACTAGAGAGACATGTGTCTGAAGGCGACAACCTGGAAGAGGTGGTTATGGGTGAGTCAGTGTGTGACTGTGAACTGTATGTAGTGAACAAATGCCAAAGACAAAACCAATTATTGGATCTTTGGCTTCATTTACCAAACTAATTTTCATTAATTTCCGCCCCTAACTTTGCGGCAGCTGCTACTCGTAGATTATACTAGTTTATGAGATTGAAACATAAATCTCTTAGAGGTACCAACGTGCCATTTGTAGATTGGAGCAACTCCCAACAGATATGTTGTGTTGCTGACAAATTCGTGGACAGCAGAAATTATTGTATGCTTTCTAAATGTGTGTATTTTAGAACCATGCATTATTCTTTGTTGGAAATAATTATTCCATTTGAGCATTGAAAATTTTATATAGCCCACACGACTTTAATTGTATTAGTTAATTAGTCTATATTCAAAATTTGAATTTAAAATCATTAATTAAGAGAAACAATTATCCATTATAACACTAACCAATCATATAGCAATAGTTAGTAGGTATTTTTTTTTTAAAATATTATTCCTACACTAAATATTCTTAATATTTGTATAAAATACCATCATTATTAATTAATTTTTATTTAACAAAAAAAGAATGCGTTTGATTGTTAAGATAATATTGATATCAAAATTATGTTAATTATAAAAAATATAGATATAACAAAATTATTGTTTTTAAAATAGTATACTATAGTCACTCAAACAAAATTCTAATATTATCAGAGTATTATTATTTAACCATTTATTAGAGTATTACTACATCTATATGTTTTATAATTATATTACATGTGTATAAAAAATTGACCACTAATCAATACTTTGTATAAAACTACGTATTTAGCATGCATCTTATAAAATTTTTATTCTACTATTTATTAGTCGAAATAATTATTTTCGAAAGATTAAGCTTATTCGAAATGCTGGTGAAGTGTTAGGAAGGGAATAGAGGCCCAAAAGACACACATGTAAATGTTAAGTGGAAATTATTTGACACAAACTCGATTTCAATACTTTGACAAATTGAGCAATTACTCGAATGAAGAATCGAATAGTATTTTCGAATGGAGAATCGAGCAGTTATACGAATAGGGAAGTCGAAGGTTTTCTCTAAGTTAGGGATTTGTTGGTAATGCTCGTGGACAAAAGAGCGGGAACAGTTATCCAAAAATCCGCATACAAGGCAACATCGTGCAATTAATGGTCGGTTATGGAAGTGAGTTATAAATATTAGTAAGTCCTAGGAAATTGGGGTTAAAAGTTTTCTTTAGAAATACACTCAAGCACACTCACATTTCATAGAATTCCTGAGTCTGCATTCAAGTTCAATTTCTGTAGGATTCCTTTCATGTCTTTAATTTTCCATTTATAATTTCTACAAACTTTACTTTTCCTATTTGATTTATCTTCAAAGCATATTTTAATTTTTTTTGTCAGATTTACATTCGAAGTCTTCTTTACTTATTTGCTCAATTTACATTTCAGTATCTTTAAGTTTTATGTCAAAAGCCCTTTGATCAATCGAAGGCATTTTAATTACTTTCTTTAAAATTCAATGCAAAACATTTCAATTTCCAGCCAAGTTTTTTCTTCCGAAATCTTTATTTTACGCTTTTCAGCCCTTTACACTTTTCGAACTCAATTTCCTTTTTAATGTCCATCTAATTCAAGGACCTTTGATGCACCTTTAGAAAAAACTGGTACCTGCAAAAGAGGAGTAGGTTTCGCTTCCAGACCATTAGAATCGAACCACCATCAATTTGCTAAAAATTGACAAAACAAATTGGCACGGCCGGTGGGACAGTTTTAAATTGAAGTATGTCAAAAGATTTTTTGGTGTCATTTGGTGTATGCAATTGAGAAGTGGAAGGATTATTTACATGGCTAATGAAGTATCAAATGTGAACGGTGGTTCGTCTACCAATGATAGCATACCAGTAACTGTGCAATCTTCTGATGTTAGTTCATGTTTGGAAGGTTTGGTTGTAAGTGAAAATACGGTGGTTACTAGCGTACAAACTGGAACTATCGGACGTAATATTCATCCACGTGGTAATTTACCACCAGTCCAGCCTCCAGTGACTGCTGGTTGGCCTCCTTATGGTCTTCCTCTTGCTTATATTTCACCAGTGAGTGGTTTTGTTTCTCCTGTTTGTTTTGGGAGTGCAAATGGAGTAAATAATTCTCAAAACCCACAACAGCATTCTGAATTCTCTCGTGATTATAATGTGGGCTCTACATCGAATGCTTCTAATTCCATGGTGGTATTTCGACAACATGTAGAGGAAAGTAATCATGATTTAGTCAACTTATTGACCCAACAAATGACTACAATTCTAAATCCTATGATGGCTGTTCACGAATCGAAATTCAAACATCTTGCAAGGCAAGTTGAATGAATTACTCGAATCATTGATTACGATGAAGGTGAAAGACATGATGCCAGAGGGAATATTGAGGGATTCAAAAATATATTTCAAAATGAAAACAATATTTTAAACAGAGAGAATCCTCAGATAATTCTCCGTGGTCAAAATGCAGATGATGTTCTAGCTCGATTACGTGCTAATCATGGTGGTAAACATTATCAAGTCACAAGAATTGTGGAAGAAGTACTCAATCGAGTTGGTTTGAACGTTTATTTTATGAACCGGCCCCATTTTGTGTCTGCTATCCCTCAAGTTGTTCAAATGGCTGAAGTGCCAAGAGGGGTGAAAAATCCAAAAATAGTTACAAAATTTGTAGGAAAAGTTGGAGAGTCGACTACTGAACACGTTGCTCGATATTTGGTCAAGATTGGAAATTTAGCCAACGATGAGAATTTGAAAATGAAGTTTTTTCCTTCTTCATGTAACACCCTAACTATAAAAATGTCACGCTTTCGGCTGCGCCACTCTGATAGCTCGAGCATTATTACGACGAATCTTAAAATATTTAATACTAAAATATGAGCCTGTTTGAAACCTACACAGAATTTTTCAAAACATACATCTATACTTAAAATGAAAATAACAATACTTACAAAGAATATATATATATATATATATACATATTATAAACTTACAAGCATTACATAATCAAATTTCTATCCCTCTGATAAAAACTTGTACAGATAAAGGTTAGGGAAAAAGTGACTAATACAATATAAAACATCGTTTGAAAAGAAAAGAAATAAAATAGGCTCTTCCGAGCTTCGTCGTCCATAACCTGAAAAGAAAAGACCTGTAGGGGAGTGAGAACATCGTCCTCACTGGTTCTCACTGTGAGGTTAGAGAATTACTATAATAGAATACGTGAAATAAAATTGTTTTTGAAATACAGTGATTAATAGCCGCCTTATGCATCTTTTCAAAACCAAAGATTTAATATTCAAAATCCGAAATCCTTTTTGAAAGAGAAACCTGTTAATTTCTCAAAAATCTAAAAGTCTTTTTAAAAGTTATTCCTAGACAGCATGAATGACCAAGCTGTTCCAAGCATATGTTCATTAAGTCTATGCTGAACTAGTTTAGTTTTTCATACTTTTTTAAACCAAATACTCAAATCAAACACAGCCTTCGGCCCATCTTATAATTTACCACAGCCCTAGGCCCAAACAAATCAATCCATAGCCAATTCACCACAAATTCAACCAATTTCAGTCACAAACACAAGTAGAAGGTTCAAGCACAATCAAGCAGTTACATCAATGTGAGCAATTAACAATTAAACATAATTATTCACATAGGCAACCAATTACAATATGCACACCTAAACAATGTCATATAGATGCATATGATGAATGCCTGCCCTATGGCTGATGAGTCTCATCTGTTAGTTGTCAAGCCAACCCGACAAGTCCGAATGCTAAACCCTGGACTATCTCCCGACACGCATCCCAAAGAGTCTATGCATAGATTTTTCTCATATATATAAAACTGCTCAATGGGGTCAACATTTCCGGGAATTTATAAGTGCCCGGTCACACTTACGTTGTAGGGTCAACAGAGTATCGAGTTTTTACCTAGAACACGTGGTGGCAAGCCATGATACTTTACCCAAAGAAACTCCTATCTCAGATTAAAGAAGTGCAAAGGCCTCATATTCATTTATTCATCATTATTTCCGCACTTCATTAACAATTCATATCAAATCAATCATCATTCAAGCCACAAGTCACTTTTTCAAGCCCACAAGTCACTTTTCCTCAAAAGTAAATTCCCTTTTTAAAACAAGGTCACCCTCCATAACATCTTTCCAAAACCATGCCAAATTGAAAATTTCTTCTAAAAGATTCAAATTATTCATCCTAAATCAGGATTTGGTAATAGAGTCTCAAGACTTTAGGGGAGAACAACCTAGCTCATTTTCTCAAATTCATTTAAAATCTTTAAAATCTTCACTTCTTGATTTGAGTAATAAAAATAGAATTTAAGTCAAACGGAGTCGTGTAATCAATTACTCCAACCACATTCTCAAAACCATTTCTTTTACTTAAACCAAAACCAAATCCAATGCCATGATAAAAATCTGGAGAGTTACCAACGGCTCGGAGATGATTTTAATGATGTTAAACTAGAATTCGAAGAATACTTTAAACTTTTTCTAAAATTTCAAAAAATGAGATTTGTTAATCGAAATCCAAGTTCTTTCAAAATCTCTAAACTCCTCCAAATGAAATCTTTAAGTCAAAGCTAAAAACATAAATCCTCTTCAACTTTAAAACATCTTAAAACATAAGAGTCTTCTAAATGTCTTACATCCAAAAATATAATAATTTTCTTAAGAAACAAAGTTAAATCATAGTTCTCTTTTTAATAATTCATTTCGAAACACAATTCATCACCCTTGTAAATAGTTCAAGTAAAACAGTATAAGTTTTAAACTCATGACTTTCCAAATAACACTTCAAATAAAGTCTCGGATTTCATAGGAATTTTGGCAGCAGCTCTCCTAAAACTTGGACTCTACCACCCTTTCCGGGTCCCGACCAAACCATTCTACAACACTTTTTAACGACGTCAAAACCAAATCAGTTCAAAATCAAGCTGAATCCAAAAGTGCATACCATTTTCATATTTCAAGAAAACCAAATCAACCTCCAACGGATTAAACTCGATTTCAAAACTTTAGAAGAAATAACTTTAAAGAAACACTTTAAAAGCAGTCTATTTTACAAAACCAAACAATAATCCAATCAAACAAGCATGCATAGGACTTATACAATCACTAAAATGCATTTCTCACATGAATATCCATATATAGAAACTCCAAAATATAAAGTTTAGTTTTCTGAAAAAGGCCCCTACCTCGACACGTTGAAACCACAACCCAAATGCCTCAAAGAATTCCTTTTGTCTCGACCTAAAATCAACGACAACATCAAATCACAGCCCCGCACTCTTTCGCAACAACATAAACAACTTTAAAACACAACATGCAGCCTCGGTTACTAACTTCTAATACATCAATATCGCAATACTTTATTACACGGAATAGAACACTAACGCGGGGGTTTTCGAAACATAAAATACTTACTGTAATACGAGAATGAAGCAGCGGCGGTCTCTGAACTAGTTTGGCGGCAGCCCCGGCAGCCACCTCAAGTGGTAGCGGCGACTGGACTCTAGCGACGACGACTAAATCTAACATGCAATGATTGTAACATTTTCGAAAACTCAAAAGAAACAAAATCCCATACTTAAAACCTTACCAGCAGTGCTCTTTTGGCGACGGCAGCAGGTCTCAGGCAGCAGAGATGACTTGGAGCTCCGGCGATTTGGATCTCTACGAAGGTGACCAAGGAACAGAACATGACGGCGATGGCACAGCTGACGGCAAGGGCTTCACGGACAGCGACGCAACTGCTTCTCTTTGTGCTTCTGGAGGCAGCTCATGGACGGACCGGCAATCCGCAGCCTCCTCTCCTTCATGTGTCTCTCTTCCATGCGTGATCTCCTTGGCGAAGGCACAAATAGTGATGCGACAGCAGCTGTGGTGTGGCGGCGGTCTAGAGCGACGTGGCAGTGGTGTGACGACTCCCCCTTCCATGGTGCTCTCCCTCTCTCTTGGATCCCCCTTCTTTTTTTTCTTTTCTTTCCAGCTGATACTGTTCTTGTATTTTTGTGTGTGATGAGTGTGTGTGTTGAGTGTATGTGTGTATCCGTGAGTGAGGGGGAAGGGTGGGGTACCATGTGTGTGTTAGTGTGGGTAAGGGTAAGTGTAGTGGGTTAGGATTTAGGGTGGTTTAGAAAATTTTAATAAAAATATGGATAACGATGTAATTTTATAAAATAAATGAAAAATAAAATAATAATTAAAAATCAAATTAGATTTAAAGTATTCATCTTAAAAGTACTGTTTAAATTACTAAACCTGTAAATTATTTTTATTTAAATACTAATCTAATAAAAATTGGAGATAAGTAATTTAATTTTTCTTTATTTATAAAATAAAGTTAAAAATATAAAAATTAAGACATATAAAATAGTCATTATTTTAAATTATAAAAATTCTGAATTATAGATAAGAATTTATCCAGTTTATATATAAAGTCTCAAAAATATAATCTTAAGTAATTATAATAAATCATAAATAATTTATTAACAACTTTTCAAAATTCAAGGTCATATAGTGTCTCGGCTCACTGTCATAGAGATCCATGTCGAAGATTTTGAAATTCTTAGGAACTTTAGTCCACATGATCTCTTTTACGAACGGGTCTTCTCTCCCGAGGGGGCTCCCTTCCTGGTCTGTTCTGGTTTTTCGCCTTTGGAGGTCGGCCTCTAATTGCAAGAGCTTTTCTTCCAGTTCCCTCCGACATCGCACCTCCTTTCGTAGCTCCTGTTCCACTTCCTTTTAATGCTCGGCTTCATGTTCGAGTTGTTCTAGTTGCTCTCATTGATCGTAAACGAAGGGTCTTCCTATGTCGGTGGATGGACCTCTGATTGGATTCATTTTGGCTGGGGATTTCTTGAAGTCCCTTCCCTATGAGGAACATGCGTGCATTGGTGGTGGAAAGTATGATAGCATGGTCTTCTGGTTGGGGCTCAGGCTCAGATTCAGATGATGCATGCCCCGTCTTCGTACTGGTGGTCCATCATTGTTAAAGGATGAATCCCATATCCCCGACAATGGCGCCAATATTTCGAGAATTACCTGAAACATTGATTTGGGCCTAAACATGAGGTCCAAGCCACTTAGTATGGTAGTATCCAACTTGTTGATGTCGAGGTGCTGCCTATCCGAGTTCCTCATGAGTAGGTGAAGGTGGTACCTACAAGAGACTCCGATGCTTAAGTTAGCAAGGGCTTTAGGTAGGTTTTTAGTAGAATAGATCGTAAATAATATCTGAGGGATGTCAATGTATTTATAATAGATGTGATAACCACCTTTGTTGTGGTAAATTAGGGGCACGGAATTGAACTCTGCACAACTGAACCGGTAAGTGCACTGGGTCGTCCAAGTAATACCTCAGGTGTGTGAGGGTCGAATCCCATGAGAATTGTCGGATTGAGCAAGCAATTGCAACCTTGTAAATCTTAGTCAGGTGATTAGAAAAGATGGTTGTTTGTTTGAAAGCATAAATGAAATAATAAAGAATGAAATACCAGATTGATGTGGAAACAGTGATAAGGATTCAGTTAAGACTTTGGAGATGCTTTTTCTTTTCGGATTAACTTTTCTTATTGTCTACTTCAATAACGAATGATTCATTCGATGGCAGCCATAAGTGATTAACTCATGTCTTCTCATCAAGTTAATCTCTTCTAAACCATAGCAATCTACCATATTCGAGTAACTTATGTCCTCTCATCAAGTTAACTCATGGCTTCTCACTACAGCCGAAGATGAAGCTTTAAGCAATCCACTCCCCTTCACGATCCTACTCAAAATGTCACAGACAAGGTCGAATCTTCTGGATCAAAGAATGCTGCTTTTCTGACTCTAGGCTTAGCAACACAAAGACCTCAGTAACCCACAGTCAATGGGATTTCATGTCATGTATCCAAAGTTGCCCAGGAACTCTCTTGGAATCCACAATACATCCTCTAGCTTTATTTCAATGCTATCCGGGTCAGGACTTGCATGAAACCCATGTAAAATAAGGATGAATGTCACGGTTCACCCCCAATTCATTAAGATTGAAGAATGAGCATAAGAGAATAGAATTAGACATATTGAAATAGAAATAGTAATATTATTAATCCATGAGAATCAGCAGAGCTCCTAACCCTAACTTAAGAGGTTTAGTTGCTCATGTTTTACAGTAAGAAACAGAGAAATAGTGTCTGTACTTCTCCCCTCTTGGGAGACATGATCCTTAGAATGAAGGAAGTCTCTTATTTAAAGTAAAATACTAGACCTAAAAGATGTTACTAATAATTAAAAATTACAAAAATGTGATAAATTAAGCTAAAGGGTACAAAAATCCACTTCTGGGCCCACTTGTTGAGTGTTTGGGCTAAGGTTGGGGTGAATTCACATGCTTGAACTCCTCTTGGGGTGTTGGACACCAGGCTTGCTCCCTTCTGGGCATTCAGCACTTTCATGAGTGCCTTGAACTACAGCTTGTTCATTTTCTGCCAGCTCTTTTCCCTGCCTCTTACTATTCCGAGGCTGGGTGTTCAGGGTGCTCCTTAATTGAAGAGCTTGGCACTCTTCTCTTATCTGTTCAGACAAGTGCTATTTAGCTTGGTTCAATCGTGCTTCCATATTCTTGTTAAAGGCCCGGGTCTTCTACACTTTTTCTTGCAAGCTTAGCACTTGTTATGTGAGAAAGTGGAGCTGCTGGGTTAATGATTCACTTTATTTCAGAGGGTTAGATTCAGTGGCCACTGTCTTGACCTCTCCTTCATTGAAGTCTCACCAGATGAGTATAAATGCTGGTTGTTGGCGACTGTCTCAATGGGTTCTTGAACTTCTTCAATTGTCTTTTTCATGTGTATTGAACCACCAGTAGAATGGTCTAAGGACATCTTAGCCATATCTGTGAGTCTGTAATAGAAGATGTCTAACTTTACCCATTCTGAAAATATTTTAGTAGGGCATTTCCATAGCATCATCATGTACCTCCCCCAAGCATCGTAAAGAGATTCATTATCTTCTTGTTTGAAACCTTGAATGTCCATTCTTAGCTAGGTTAGCTTCTTTAGGGGAAAGTATTGATTCAAAACTTTTCCACCGGCTTATTCCATGTGTTCAAGCTTGATTTGGGTTGAGTATCCAACCACCTCTTTTCTTGACCTTTTATAGCAAATGGAAAGAGCAATAGCCTGTAGACATCCTGGTCTACTCCGCTAGTTCTTACTGTGTCAGCTATTTACAAGAATTCAGCAAGAAATTTTGTGGGCTCCTCTTGTGGAAGTCCTTGAAATTGGCAGTTTTGCTGCACTAGAGTGATTAACTGTGGGTTGAGCTCAAAATGAGCTACTCCAATAGGAGGTATACTAATGCTGCTTCTATAGAAGTTAGGAGTGGGGGCTATATAAGACCCCAAGGTTCCTCTTGGTTATGCCTCTCCCTCTAGATCCATAGTACACTCTTCCTGTTCCTGCATACACAGGCAAGAGACAAAGAAAAGTAGGAGTCTCTATGTTAGAGTATAAAAAGCTCCTAGTGAGATACATAAAAAGAAACAAGAAATAAAATTATAATACTTTTTTTGAAATTTCAAAAATAACAAAAAATGGAAAAAAATTAATTAGAAATTTCAAAAATTAAAAGAAAAAGTTAATTAAATATTTTTGAAATTCAAAATTGAAAGAAAGAAAGACCAATAAAATACCAAACATAAAATTAAAACAAGATAAAGCAAACAATTAATTAAAAAGATTTGAAAATAAGATAAAAGATTTGATTTTGAAAATTTGAAATTTAAAAAGAAAGAGTCAATCAAAGATTTGAAAAATTAAATTTGGAAAGAAAAAGTCAAACAAGATAAGATAATATTATTAAGACAGAAGATTTGATTTTGAAAAGAGAAAAGAAATATTTTTTTTCGAAAATAAAGAGAGAATTAGGTGAAGGAATTTCGAAAAGGATGAGAGAGAAATAAGGTACAAGATTTTCGAGAAAGAAGAAAGAGAAAGTAGTTAGGAGGTTTTGAAAAAGAGGAAAGAGAAAAGAATTAAAGAGACACGAAACTTTTAAAATTAAAATAAGATAAAACAAGTAACTAACTAACTAACAAGATTTGGAAATAGAATAAAAGATTTGATTTTGAAAATTTGAAATTAAAAAGAGAATGTCAAAAGAAGATCTTGAAATTTAAATTTGGGAAGGAAAAGTCAAACACAGACCAGGAAAGATAAGATTTGAAAGATTTGAAAAGATTTGATTTTAAAATTTGAAAATTGAATTTTAAAAATTTTGAATTTTGAAAATTTTGAATTTTGAAATCTTGAAGTTTGAAAATTGAACTTGAATTAAGATAAGATAAGAATTTAAAATTTGAATTTTAAAATTTGAATTTAAAATAAGATAAGATAAAATTTTGAATTTTAAAGAAAAAGGTAAGACAAATATTTGAAAAGTTAACAAGAAAGTTTAAAATTTGAATTTTGAATTTTTGAATTTTGAAAAAATTAAACAAACAAACACTAAAAGACACTAAACCTAAAAATTTAGAAATCAATTGACTAGGATTTCAAAAATTTGGAAAGAAAAACACAAAAGGACACCAAACTTAAAAATTTTAAGATCAAACAAAAGAAAATAACAAGGACAGTTCGAATACTATGAAGAATACTCAAGCAAGATTTTCAAAAAACTAAAGGAAAGAAAAACTAAGAAACACCCAAAGGACACCAAACTTAAAGATTTTAAAATGAAACAAGAAAAAATATCAAGAAAATTTCAAACATCAAGAAGGAAAACAAGAATAATTCCGAACATTCAAAGAAAAAGATGAACATAAAAAGGGACACCAAACTTAAAAACTGACACAAGACTCAAACAAAAGAAAAGAAAAAGATGATTAAAGATAAAAAGTTTTTGAAAAGTTTTTAAAAAAGAAAAATAAGAAACACAATTAAGATAGCAATAAAACCTTAAAAATTACCTAATCTAAGCAACAAGATAGTCCGATAGTTTGTCAATCTCGAACAATCCCCGGCAACGGCACCAAAAACTTGGTGCGCAGAATTGAACTCTGCACAATTGAACTGGCAAGTGCACTGGGTCATCCAAGTAATACCTCAGGTGAGTGAGGGTCGAATCCCATGAGGATTGTTAGATTGAGCAGGCAATGGCTACCTTGTAAATCTTAGTCAAGCAATTAGAAAAGATGGTTGTTTGTTTGAAAGCATAAATGAAATAATAAAGAACGAAATACCAGATTAATGTGGAAACAGTGATAAGTATTCAGTTAAGGCTTTGGAGATGCTTTTTCTTTTCGGATGAACTTTTCTTACTGTCTACTTCAATAACAAATGATTCATTCAATGGCAACCGTAAGTGATTAACTCATGTCCTCTCATCAAGTTAATCTCTTCTAAACCATAACAATCCACCATATTCGAGTAACTCATGTTCTCTAATCAAGTTGACTCATGGCTTCTCACTACAGCCGAAGATGAAGCTTCAAGCAATCTACGCCCCTTCACAATCCTAACCAAAACACCAAACACAAGGTCGGATCTTCCGGATTAGAGAATACCGCTTTTCTGACTCTAGCCTTAGCGCCACAGAGACCTCAATAACCCACGGTCAACGAGATTTCATGTCACGTATTCAAAGTTGCCCAGGTACTTTCTTTGAATCCACAATACATCATCTAGCTTTAGTTAAATGCTATCCGGGTCAGGACTCATGTAGAACAAGGATGAATGTCACAGTTCACCCCCAATTCATTAAGATTGAAGAACGAGAATGCATAAGAGAATAGAATCATACATATTGAAATAGAAACAGTAATATTATTAATCCATGAGAATCAGTAGAGCTCCTAACCCTAGCTTAGTAGGTTTAGTTGCTCATGCTTTACAGTAATAACCAGAGAAATAGTGTCTGTGCTTCTCCCCTCCTGGGAGGCATGATCCTCAGGATGAAGAAAGTCTCTTATTTAAAGTAAAATACTAGACCTAAAAGATGTTACTAATAATTAAAAATTACAAAAATATGATAAACTAAGATAAAAGGTGCGAAAATATACTTTTGGGCCAACGTGGTGAGTGTTTGGGCTGAGTTTAAGGTGAATTCACATTCTTGGACTCCTCTTGGGGTGTTGGACGCCAGGCTTGCTCCCTTTTGGGAGTCCAAATTCCATTTTGATCCTTCTGGGACGTCCAAACTCCAGGCAAGGGGTCAGTTGGGCGTTCAACGCCTGTTTTGGGCCATCATTTCTAAAGATAAGTATGAACTATTATACATTGATGGAAAGTCCTAGATGTTAGGTTTCAATGCCATTTAGAGAGCATCATTTGAACCTCTGTAGCTCCAGATATGCTCGTTTGAATGCACAGAGGTCAGAATCTGACAGCATCTGCAGTCCTTCCTCTGTCTCTGAATCAGACTTTTCCAAAACTTTCTAGATTTACCCAAAAATCACCTAAAATCATAGAAAAACCACAAAACTCAAAGTAGCATCCAAAAAGTGATTTTTGTACTAAAACCTACTAAAACATAATAAAACTTAATCAAATGTACTAAAAACACTAAGGAAACAATGCCAAAATGTGTATAAAATATCTGCTCATCATAGTTCCATCTTTATTGAAGGATAACCATTCCCTTTTATCTTGGTCAGGTAGAGCTCGGTTCCTTTACGGCGTGTCCGAGCTCCTTAAAGAAGTCGGGTACGTGTTGGAGATCCCCCTTTCGGGTTAGATCTCTTATCTTTATTGGGCCTGGCTCTTTTGTTTGGGTCAAGGTATGAACATATATATATATATACACACACACATACATATTTTTTTGTCTTTTTAGAGGTCGTAATACCTCACCACCCCCGATTTACGACTTAAATGTAAAATTCTGTGTGGTAGAGTGTTATAGTTAGGACTTGTAGATTAAGATCAATTATGCATATTTAACTTTCTCCCGACATTTGGGGATGACAAAATGGGATTAACTCTTCTTAACTGCCATGTCTGTGCTCAATGACTTGGATAAAAAACCTTAACTCTCAATCTTTACCAAGATGCCTTTCAGCACTTAAATTTTCTAGTTTTTTCTTAAATTTCTTGTTATTTAATTTCTTGTCAATTATATTGCTTTTAAAACCTTTTTTTTCATAGCTAATGATACGCACACCTCTGATGCAGGTCATTTGTTGGTTGGAAACTATACTTGCGACAAAATTCTTTTTGAGATATTTTAAACCGACGTTTGGCTTGCCATCAATGATTATGTCATATAACTTTATTTTAATTATTTATATACACTACTAGAAAACTAGTTATTACAGATGGATATTTCCAATGGATTTTATCCCACGGAAATACAGACGGAATTTCAGAGGAATTTTTTGTCGAAAAATAATAAAAATGAATTAGCATAAATTATAGATGGAAAAGAGAATCCATCGATAATTCTGTTGGAGAAATTAATTTTTTTCGTAGAAAATTATTACAGACAAAAAATCTGTCCATAATTAAATAGACAAAAACGCTACGTTTTATTAAATTATTACAGATGAAAAATCCGTCCGTAATTTAAAATTTTCCGTCGGAAAATATATTGAAATTAGGGTTGTCACCGATAGCTCCTCCGTTCAATTACGATCCTTCTACTTCTCTACACTCATCTCCTCTAAATGCTCCATCAGGCGGCGCCTCTCAGCCTTGCACCACCATCACACCGAACCTCCATTGTATTGAACCTTTGTCGCATCGAAGCTCCGTCACACCCCTTCCCGGATCTTCTCCCTTTGTTGCTCGCGTCTTTCCTTTCAAACCCTAACCTGCAATCTGCTAATTTAGCCAAAGTTTGGAGGTTAGATTTTCAATTTCATGCAATTAATTCCTCTTTTACCAATAGATCTTCTCCGTCACGCGCTCTTTGTTCCTTCTCCTCCTCCGCCGCCGCCTTTACTGCCATTGTTCAGTCGTTCGCCACTACCTCGCACCACAACAACACCACTAGAACCACAAGTTTCTGGATTCCAATACCTTCTTCGGAAGCTGGCAGCCTCCGTAGGACCCGAAGGAGGCTGAGGTGAAGCTGGTGATGCTCCGAAGGGGCTACGTGAAGCAGGTAAAGGAGGTTCGCAATTTGTACATCCACGAAATGGAGCTGCTTCAGATCGAGAAGCAGCGCAAGGACGAAACTTGTAGAGAAGCTGTAAGAACTGAGCCTAATTAACTACCAAATTAAGTAATTAATATTGCCTAAATTAGGTTTTGAAAATTTAGAGTGAGAATTCGAGTCTGCCCGGTACCGAGCAAGAAAAATTCAAAATAGTCAAAAACCTTAGAAAAATATTAGAAATGGAAAACTGGGCGTTAATTTTAAAGGTTTGGCCCAATGTTGGGCCAAACGGGCTAAAAACGCTAACGGGTTAGACTGGGCCTAAGTTAGGCCCAATCCCTATATAAGCCATTAAATGAACCCTTTCAGCTAATTAACACTCCCACAAACACACACACACTAGCTGAAAGAGAGAGGGAGAAGAGAAGAGAAAACACTATTCATCATCATCTTCTCAAGCTCATATCTTGAGCTACGGAGCTCTGATCACTGCACTGTTTGCGGCCACGCGTTTCTTGTGAAGGGCTCTATAAAACCCACTCAAGAAACAGGTAAGAAAATCACATAATCCTCTCAGTTTTTCTCTTCAAAATTTCGATTTCTAGGGTTTTTTATTAAGTGAGATTTTGTGATTTTGGGTGTTTAGGTACACTCTAGCACTTGATTGCTTGTGGTTTTTGCTTCCAAAACTATTGGGTAAGGTGAGTTATTCTTGAACCCTTGCGAAATTGTGATGAAGTTACACCCTAGGTTGATTAGTTATGATTTATGTGTATTATAGCTTGAGATTATGATTATTGGCAATTATTGGAGCTTGTTGGTGCTGGTTGAAGTTAAATTGGTGGCTTGCTTCTGGTTGGAAGCTTAGCTTGCATTCAATTTTGGGGTTTGGAACATATTTGGAATCGGCCAAGGTATGGTTTCAGTTTTCTCTATGTAATATATAATATTCATGGACACTTAGGCTAGTGACCCATAGGATAGGATTGAATTGTATTGGTTGTTTGGTTTGTTGAGATATGATGAATAATGAATTGATGAGCTTTGGCTATGTTGATGGAAGTGTTGTATGATAATGTATGATGATTTGTTGAATTGGAATGTTGATAAATTGCAATGTTGCATGTTGGTAGTATGATATTGAAGATTGAGATTGAAATTGATTATAATGATGGTTGGTAAGGGTGAAATGATATTTGACAAATGAGTTGGTGGAAATATGAGTGTATTACCATGTATTTGATAATGAACATTGATGATCTCATAAGGTGGAGGGGTGAATTGAGGTATGGCAAATGGTAAGATTTAATGTGGGATGGAGTTAATGTGGTTTTGGTTGGTTTGAGTTGTGAAAATTGGGAAATTGGTAAATTGTGAACTTTTGGTAAAATGAAAATTTTGGTGAACTTCCATGAATTATATCTTGAGCTACCTTGCTTGAAATTCAATGCTTTTTATACCAAATGAAAGATGATTGAACAAGCTTTAAAATGGTTTAAGTTTTGTGGAAATCCGATTTTGGTAGAGGAATATATGATTGTGGGAAGTTTGATGTCAAAATCTGAAATTATGCAAAGTTGCAGAATTTTGTGATTTCTGATATGTGCGCACGCACAACCCTGTGATTTTTCGAACTCGTGCGCACGCACAAACAGGGGAAGGCCTTCGGTTGGGAGCGCTAGCACAACCTGTGTGTGCACATAACCAATGAAGTTTTATAACTTGTGCGCACGCCCAGCCCTGTGCGCACGCACATGTTGGGAAGGGCAGTCTGTTGAGGGTGCTAGCACACCTTGTGTGAGCGAATAGATTTTTGAAATTTGGTACTTGTGCATACGCACACCTCTATGCGTATGCATACAACTTAAAAATCTCTTGGGCGTGCGCACACACACCCCTGTGTGTACGTACATGCCTTGTTTTACAACTTAAACTTTGTTTTTAAACCATTTCACTTTCCCAACAAGTTTGTAAGCTTCTATGACACCATTTTAAGACTTTTGGGCTTATTGTTGGGAATTGAATCATGGGATAGGTCTTAGGAGACTTTATTTGGTATTTCATTGAAAAGTTAGAGAACGGAGGCTTAGGTTTCTGGTGTACTAAGGATGGGTTTGGTAGAGTGAGAAGGAAGAAGGATATATGAATTGAGAAATTGATGAATTGGTGAGTTCAGAATGGAAATGTTGATTTGACAGTGGTTGAGATGAGTCAAGGACTCGAAATGAAATAATGGATCCATGATGTATTGAAAAATGTTTTTCTGAAAAATCAATGATGTATCATTTTATTTTGAGATTGTGAGACGCTATGCGCCCAGAAGGGACGGTAGTTAATCCCGCCTGTCGAGGTAGCAGCGGCAGTGTAAGGACGGTGGTTAATCCCATTTACGTTGAGATGTGAGGTCTGTGGCAAGAGTATCCTGCTCGCATCCCTTCGGATTAATAGAGTGTGCAGGCACAAAATCCTGGACGGTGATCTGAGCACCATATCTTAGGGGTTCCCAATGATGATTCCGAAAGACGACATCTCCATGGAGATGTGTCGGGTTAGCAGTTGAACCGACAATGTAATATCACATGCAACAGGACAGGCATTCATCATGTGCATCTTCAATCTGTTTGTTTGCTTTGCCGACTTGAATGGTATGACCAATTGTGTAACATGTCTAATTGTATACCTGAATTACTTGCTATAGATGCCTATACATGTGTTTTACTTGCATTGATATTATTTGTGCTTTCTATTGGGATTAAGGAGGTTCAAAAGGCAGTGGCAATGGGATCACATGGAGGATAGGTTGGTGAAGGCTGTGGGACAGTAGAGAACTGTTAGATTAGAAACTACCTAAGTTAGATTACCCTTGTATTTTGTTAAGGGTTAATGTATTTATACTTTTAATGTTTTTAGTTATGCCTTAAGATGAATCTTGTGATGGATATTGATGAGTGGATAATTTATATGCTTTTTGGCATTGTTTTTAGGTAGTTTTTAGTAGGATCTAGCTACTTTTAGGGATGTTTTTATTAGTTTTTATGCAAAATTCATATTTCTGGACTTTACTATGAGTTTGTGTGTTTTGCTGTGATTTCAGGTATTTTCTGGCTGAAATTGAGGGACCTGAGCAAAAATCTAATTCAGGCTGAAAAAGGACTGCTGATGCTGTTGGATTCTGACCTCCTTGCACTCGAATTGGATTTTCTGGAGATACATAACTTCAAATGGCGCGCTCTCAATTGTGTTGGAAAGTAGACAAGCAGAAGAAAATGCACACCATAGAGGAAGATCTGTCTGGCGTTCAAACGCTAGAAAAAAGCATCTGTCTGGCGTTTAACGCCAGAAACAAGCACGAAGCTGGCGTTTAACGCCAGAAACAAGCACCAAGCTGGCGTTAAACGCCAGAAACAGGTTACCTTTGGGCGTTTAACGCCAGAAACAAGCTACAGTCTGGTGTTAAATGCCAGGATTGCATACAGAGGGCATTTTACATGCCTAAAAGGTGCAGGAATGAGAAATCCTTGACACCTCAGGATCTGTGGACCCCACAGGATCCCCACCTACTCCACTTCTCTCTTCTTCGTTCTCACACAATACTACCCTCTCTTCTCCCCCTTGGCCGAAACCCACTCCTCTCCCCCTCTTCTCCATATCTTCTTCTTCTTCTGCTATTCTTTCTTCTTTTGCTCGAGGGCGTGCAACATTCTAAGTTTGGTGTGGTAAAAGCATAGCTTTTTTGTTTTTTCGTAACCATTTATGGCACTTAAGACCGGAGAAACCTCTAGAAAGAGGAAATGGAAGACAAAAGCTTCTATTTCCGAGCCATGAGAGATGAAGAGATTCATCTCAAGAGTCCATAGCTCAGTAGTAGAGCATTTGACTGCACATCAAGAGAGCCCACTCATGGACCTCAACAAGAGCATGAAGAATTCCCTCATCAAGAAATCCCTGAGATACCTCAGGGGATACATTTTCCTCCACACAATTATTGGGAGCAACTAAGGATAGGAGCACAAAAATCACTAGGGATCAAGCAACAGAGGCAAGGAAGAGACATAGAGGAGCTTAAGAGCACCTTTGGTTCTTCAAGAAGAAGGCACCACCATCACTAAGGTGGACTCATTCCTTAACTTCCTTGTTCTTATCTCTCTGTTTTTCGGTTTTTGAGCTTCATGTTTGTCTATGTTTGTGTCTTTATTACATGATCATTAGTATTTAGTAACTATGTCTTAAGGCTATGAATAATTCCATGAATCATTTACCTTTCTAAAATGAAAAATATTTTTAAAACAAAAGAACAAGAAGTACATGAGTTTCAAAATTGTCCTTGAAATTAGTTTAATTATATTGATGTGGTGACAATACTTTTTATTTTCTGAATGAATGCTTAAAAAGTGCATATTTTTTATCTTGTTGTTTATGAATGTTAAAATTGTTGGCTCTTGAAAGAATGATGAAAAAGAAAAATGTTATTAATAATCTGAAAAATCATAAAATTGATTCTTAAAGCAAGAAAAAGCAGTGAAGAACAAAGCTTGCAAAAAAAAAGTGGCAAAAAAATATTTTAAAGAAAAAAAAAGCAAGCAGAAAAAGTCAATAGCCCTTAAAACGAAAAAGCAAGGGTAAAAAGGATCCAAGGCTTTGAGCATCAATGGATAGGAGGGCCCAAGGAAATAAATCTAGGCCTAAGCGGCTAAATCAAGCTGTCCCTAACCATGTGCTTGTGTCATGAAGGTCCAAGTGAAGAGCTTGAGACTGAGTGGTTAAAGTCGTGATCCAAAGCAAAAAGAGTGTGCTTAAGAGCTTTGGACACCTTTAACTGGGGACTTTAGCAAAGCTGAGTCACAATCTGAAAAGGTTCACCCAGTCATGTGTCTGTGGCATTTATGTATCTGGTGGTAATACTGGAAAACAAAGTGCTTAGGGCCACGGCCAAGACTCATAAAAGTAGCTGTGTTCAAGAATCAACATACTTAACCAGGAGAATCAATAACACTATCTGAACTCTGAGTTCCTATGGATGCCAATCATTCTAAACTACAAAGGATAAAGTGAGATGCCAAAACTGTTCAGAAGCAAAAAGCTACAAGTCCCGCTCATCTAATTAGAACTAATATTCATTGATATTTTGAGATTTATAGTATATTCTCTTCTTTTTATCCTATTTGATTTTTAGTTGCTTGGGGACAAGCAACAATTTAAGTTTGGTGTTGTGATGAGCGGATAATTTATACGCTTTTTGGCATTGTTTTTAGGTAGTTTTTAGTAGGATCTAGCTACTTTTAGGGATGTTTTTATTAGTTTTTGTGCAAAATTCACATTTCTGGACTTTACTATGAGTTTTTGTGTTTTTCTGTGATTTCAGGTATTTTCTGGCTGAAATTGAGGGACCTGAAAAAAATCTAATTTAGGCTGAAAAAGGACCGCTGATGCTGTTAGATTCTGACCTCCCTGCACTTGAATTGGATTTTCTGAAGCTACATAACTCCAGAAAATCCATTTCGAGTGCAGGGAGGTCAGAATCGAACAGCATCTGTAGTCCTTTTTCAGCCTCCTATCAGAGTTTTGCTCAGGTCCCTCAATTTCAGCTAGAAAATACCTGAAATCACAGAAAAACATACAAACTCATAGTAAAGTCCAGAAATGTGAATTTTGCATAAAAACTAATAAAAACATCCCTAAAAGTAGCTAGATCCTACTAAAAACTACCTAAAAAGAATGCCAAAAAGTGTATAAATTATCCGTTCTTCACATATGATTCAGAACATCTAGTTGCTTGTATACCTTGTTGGTGAACCAACTTAGCTAATCAATTACCACACCACAAACATTGAGAACTTACTTCACAAGATGAACCTCACTCTGGTTTTTCATAACATTTTCTTTTATTTAGCTTAAAGAACAAGCATACATTTTAGCACAGTGAAAATGGAAACCTGAAACCTAGACCGGCACACATAGACCTAAGCAATAAAATCTTAAAGACAGAATTGAAAATTCCTAAGCTACTATGGAAGCATGTTCTATTTCATACATGATTTTCCTTATTTAAACTTGAACAAGATAGAACGAAGAGGGAACTCCACCACCTTTTACTTCTGGGGATGCTCACGCTCTCTCTTGTTTGTCCTCTTTGTGTCCACTTGCGCTTCCCTGTGTCCGTGTCATTCTGGATCTTTTTCAATCTTTCAGTGCCTTCTTTACTGATTCATGACTCTTTTCTGCTCTTTCTCTTTCCTCTCGTGCTATTTCATCCTTTACTTCATCAAATCTTGTGATCCCAGGGTGCAATACAGGCAGTTGTTCGACTAAGTATCCGAGCCTGGCTTGAGTGTTTATATGATATCCAGTCTCACTCATATAGACTCCTTCTGAGAATGCTTTGTATTCATCGAAGAGATCTGCCTGTTCTCTTTGTTTCTGATGCATCTCATGAATGTGTGCACCTTGATGTGCTTGGATGTTGATTAGCTTTTGGATGGCTTCTTGTTGTTGATCTTGCTTTTGGTTCAACCTGTGGAAAGATTTACCCCACTGTCTCCCTTGTTCCAGTTGCTACTCCATCAATTGCTTTTGCCATTCCCCTTGTTGATTCATCCATCTAGAGAATAATTCTTCTTGGTGATCCATCATTTGTAGTTGAACTCCTTCTGTGCCCCTTGATTCTCCATGTATTGCCTAGACAAGCCATCAATGGCTTCTTGTAATTGGTGCATGTCCAAAGTGGCTGGGGCTTGCTCCTTTGGGTTTTGTCCTTTTACAACTTGATGGGCTGCCCTCTTTCTTAGTTTTCATTGAGGTAAGGGAGGTGCAACGGAATGCATCCGTCAAAAAGTAATTGGGATATCGACTTTTATCCACTCGGGGTTTCCATCTTTGAACACTACCCCAGCCCTTGCACACAGACGGAAAATGGTGCTGGGGTAGCCTAACCTTCCTCCAGAGTCACTTTTCTCAGCTAACTTCTGAATGCCTTGAGCTATGAGTTTGTGAACCTTGATCTCTCCCTTTGAGTATACATTGTACCATTGTTACTCTCTTAAGGTTTACCTCTGAGTTATTTCCGGTGGGAAGGATGGATCCCCTTACAATTTCGAACCACCCCTTTGCTTCTGGGGTGAGATCCCCTTTCTTAATGAATTTGGGCTTCCTACGGGAATCTCTTACCCAATCTGCTCCTAGTATGTAGATATCTTCCACAATCTGGTCATAGTTGGGACTGCTATCTATTCTGGATTGATAGCTCTCTTTTGTGAATGGTATGATTCGTATTTTTAACACCCTCATGATGTTCATGGGACTAAAATCCACCGTTACCCCTCTTACAAAACTTATATAGGATTCATCTGCCCTATCATACCTGACTGTGTTTACATAAAACTCTCTTACAAGAGTTGCGTTTACTTTTGTGACCGGATCAGTGAGGAGCTCCCATCTTCTCTTTTCAACCTTCTCTGTGATTTCGGGGCACTCAGTTTTCTTGACTTGAAAGCCTAACTCATATATGATCTCTTTATCAGCCATCCACCCAAATTCTAATGCATGGTGAAAGGTTCTAAATTTCTTCTCATCAAAAGGGGGTTGCTCTATAGGCTCCTTCCCTTTTCTTCTTTTAGAGCTCGACAATGCCATGAGTGACCTTTGATTTTGAATTTGTAGAAGTATGGATGATTGCAGCTTAAAAGATGTAGCTATGAGAGTGTGTGAGAAAGTTTTTGATGGAAGAAGAAGTTTTGAGTGTGTGTTACAAAAGAGAGAAAAAAGATGAAATGAAAGGGCATTTGAATAAGGATGGTTATAGAGTGTGGGTCATTTATATATGAGGATGAGGGGTGATCGAAGGGTGTGGATTGATAGTAAAAATCAATGGTGGACGGTTGGAGTTTGGCATGAAATGAGCACAAGGATCACCATTTTTATGAAGTGATTGGTTCGGTCTTCAAGGATATCCTTCTTCCAATGTTGCATGGCAACACTTCCCAAGGTACTCCCTTTGAAGACGTGTGTATAGCCCCCCTTGTGAAGTGGCCGAACCCCTTCTTCATTTGTCCCATCAATTTCATCCAATCTTCCCTTCATTTCTCCTATAAGATAAAAGGAAAAAAATGAGTTTGAATGGTAGCGGCAAAGGTTGGAGAGTGGAATAACTACTTTTTATTTTTTTTAAATAACTAAATGCTATTCATGAATGCAACCCAACGGACTGATTAAGTGTTCATGTATGCAATCATTGGTGACACCAAACTTAGTTTGTGAGCATGTAGTGTAGAAAGAGTTGATTAAGGCTCTAAGATTGACATGATATGAATTGTGTTCATGCCCTCTTAGTGTGTCTTGAACACCAAACTTGTTGTTCACTATATGTTGCATACAAGGGACTCTTCTAAGTATTTGTCAAAGTTAATTTGGAATTCATGAACCTTGCTTTATTAACTACTATTAAAGGTCTAAAGGAAAGGATATAAAACATGGGTTGCCTCCCATGAAGCGCTTCTTTAGCGTCATTAGCTTGATGTTTGGCCTTTGTCAGGGTGGTTGGTAATGCCTCAAATCTTCCCCTCTCGCAGTGAATCTATCTCTGTTGGCTTTATTAAGAATCTCCACATGTTCCAAGGAGAGAATTTTGCTGATGGTGTACACTTAAGGTAGCTGAGATGGAATGGTGGGGAGATGAGGTGGGATAGATGGGAAATGATCAGAGATTACTTTATCCTATGGAGAGAAATCCTCTGTAGGGATCTTCTTGTTCCTCCATCCCCTTGGGGCCTTCTTCCTTGTTTCTTTTAATGCTACCTTGCTCCTTGTGGCCTCTTTTTCCAGGGAAATTTTGTTGCTGGTCTCATATGACTCCGGTGGGTTTAGCTCCTCTTGTGTTTCCCTTAGCTGTTGTGCCTTTTGACTATATTGTTTGTCAATCAAAGGGATTCTCAGGTGTATTGTTTGTGCTTCTGTGCTTGTTTCTTCCACCAATGCCTTATTGTGATCCTCCCTTAATTCCTTGTTTTCTTGATTTGCTTCTGGTGAGGGTTTGAAGACATTGAAGGTATGTTGTTCATCATGTATCCTCAGTATTAGCTCTCCTCGCTCCACATCTATAAGTTCTCTGGCTGTGGCTAGGAATGGTCTTCCCAGTATGATTAGATGGAGGTAACTTTCTTCCATCTACAAGATAACAAAGTCTGTGGGAAGGAAGTAGTTCCCAACCTTCACCAACAAGTTTTCAACCATTCCTATTGCTTGTTTTTGAGTTTTGTTAGCCAACTTGATAATTACATCCGTGGGCGTTAGCTCATTGATTTGAAGCTTCTTCATGAGGGATAAAGGCATTAAGTTGATGCTTGCTCCCAGGTCACAGAGTCCCTTATCAATCCTTGTTTCTCCTATAGCACAAGGGATGTGAAAATTCCCTGGGTCCTTCCTTTTTGAAGGAAACTCTTGTTTGAATGAGAGCACTGCACTCCTTATTCATCACTATTGTTTGCCCTCCCTTTAGTGAATTTTTCTTGGTCAGCAGCTCTTTCATACACTTAATGTATGAGGGCATTTGTTGGAGAGCCTTGATGAATGGTATGTTTACATGGAGAGATGCAAACATGTCGAGGAACTTTGAGTATATTCTCCTTTCTACACCCCCATTGAGTCTTTGGGGAAAAGGTGCATATGGGTTCAGAATCTCCTTCTCCCTTAGCTCCTTCTTTTGTGTGGGGTTGGTTTCTTGGTCACTCTCTTTTTGCTTCTCTAATGGAATATCTTGAGAGTGTTCTAATATTTTGTTCAGTTCTTCCACACTCCCCTCATCACTTATAGTGACAATCTTGCATTCTTCCCATCTTACCTTCTTTGCTTCACCTCTCGGGTTTTTCTATGTGTCACTTGGGAAGCTATTAGTAGGATTGGGAATTTGCAGAGAGAGATATCCCACTTGAGACTCCAGCCTCTTGATGGTGTCTCCCTGGTTTTTTATATTAGCTCGCACTTCATCCTTGAACACTTTGTTGTCTTGGACTTCCTTGCATATACCTTCAAGTAGAGTCTCGATTCTGGAGAGTCTATCTTCGGATGGTGATGGTGAATTGAGGTAGGAAGGGTGAGAAGGGCCATTTTGGTTTTGATATGGATGTTGAGAGGTACTATTGGGTGGGTGTTGATACGATCTCTGTGTGGAATATTGGTAAGTTGAATTGTTGTTGGGGTTGTGACGACTCTGATCTTGGCCTTGATCTTGTTGATTTCCCCACCCAAAGTTTGGGTGGTTCTTCCAACCAGGATTATAGGTTTTGAAGTATGGGTCATGGGCCTGGCTAGGTGAGTTTCCAATATAGTTGGCTTGTTCCCAGTCACTCTCTTCCTCTGTATTTACTCCTTCTTAAGCTGATGATGAAGTGTGATTGCTGCAACTTGGTTCCCTTCCATCTTCTTGGTAAGGTCAACTAACTGCTTGGTGATCATCTTGTTTTGAGCCAACAGTGCATCCATATGGTTTAGCTCCATCACTCCTCGAGTGTTGCTCCTTTCAAAAGCATAGAAGTAGTCATTCTCAGCTACAGTCTCGATGACATCTATGGCTTCTTCAATGGTCTTTTTCTTGTTTAGAGATCCCCCAGATGAGTGGTCTACTGCCTTTTTGATTCATAAGAAAGACCCTCATAGAAAATGTGTAGTTGCACCCATTCATTGAACATGTCTGGTGGGCACCTTCTTGTTAAGTCCTTAAACATCTCCCATGCCTCATAGAGAGTTGCACCATCTTGTTGCCTGAAGGTTTGTACCTCAGCTTTCAACCTATTGATTCTTTGAGGAGGGTAGAATCTTGCCAAGAATTTGTTCACCACATCTTCCCATGTTGTTAAACTCTCCTTTGGGAAAGATTCCAGCCATTTAGATGCTTTATCCCTGAGTGAAAAGGGGAACAAAAGCAGTCTATAGGTGTCAGAATGAACACTATTAGACTTCACAGTATCACATATCCTTAGGAAGGTGGTTAGATGTTGATTGGGGTCTTCTTGGGCGCTTCCTCTGAATGCACAGTTGTTCTAAACGACGGTGATGAGCTGGGACTTTAGTTCAAAGTTATTGGCATGTATGGTTGGCTTTTGAATGCTACTTCCATAATTTCCTGGGTTTGGGTTGATGTAAGAGCCTAGAACTCTTCTCTCTTGTCCAGCATGATTCACTGGGCCTTCTCTGGCATGGTTGTGAGCTTCTTCTTCATGGTGGTTCTCCATATTCTCCTCCATGTCTGTTTCAAAATACTCCTCCTCTTCCTCAGCACCAATGACTCTCTTCCATCTTGCTTCCCTCCTTAATCTAAGGAAGGTCCTCTCAGGTTCAGAATCAAAGGAAGTTGAAGCTCCACTTCTTCTACCTGTCATACAACCAACAAAGCAAAAAAGTAAGAAAAAAAGTAAATGAAGAAATTACTCTTGTTAGAATGGCTGTTAATGTGAGTAGTGCAATGTATCAAACAGTTAGTGGGTCAGTGAACTGAATTGTAGATTGCAAGGAAAATAGATGAAGAAGAAAGAAAAAAGAAACGAGATAGCTAACTGGAAGTAAATGACTAAGATGAAATAATCAAAACAAAGAAAATTTCTCAATCTAGTTATCCTCCAACTTAATCATTGTCGATACAAAATCAATCCCCGGAAACGGCGCCATAAACTTGATGCACGAAAACTTGTCTCTCAACAAATTTCCCTTTGGTAAGTATACCAAATTGTCGTCAAGTAAAAACTCGCAATAGAGTGAGGTCGAATCCCATAGGGATTGATTAGTCAAGCAACTTTAATTGGAGGAATGTTTTAGTTGAGCTAAGTAGAAGTTGAGTTGATAATTGCAGAAAATTAAATGGCGGGGAAGCAAATGACAGAAAATGTAAATGTTGGAAATAAATGGCGGAAAGTAAATTGCAGAAAGTAAATTGCAAAATCTTAAATGGGAATTTGGGGAGATGAACATAAAAGTAAATGGCAGAAGGTAAAGAGAATGGGTAAGATCAGAAATGGGGGATTCATTGGGCTTAGGAGATGTTGCATTCTCTGGATCAAGTTCATTCTCATCTCTTCCTCAATCAATGCATTCATTGATCTCCTTGGCAATTTTAAGTGATTGGATCCCAATTCCTTGGCAACCCGATCTCTCTAAGCTTGAACAATTGCCCAATTCTTTAATTTAATTGCTCATGGGAAGAGATGAAGTATGGTCACTAATTATACCACATGTATTTCCAAATTAAAATATTGGTAGGATTATATGTCACTATATCCATCCAAACCCCAATTTGGTCCAACATGAGAAAGCAATTCTAGCATGATCTCCTCATCCCTTTTCCAAGGCTCAAAGGAGATCCAATTATGGAGAGTTTCTTTTCCAAGACAACTAACCAATTGATTTAATATCGAAAGCTTTCAAGTAAATAAAGAGAAAAGAAAGAAGAAGAAGAATGAAAACTATAATTGATCCATCAAATTATAATAGAGCTCCCTAACCCAATGAAAAGGGGTTTAGTTATTCATAGCTCTGAAAATAGAAGATGATATAGAAGAGTGCATTCTCTAGTAAACTAGAATTTGCAGGAAAAGTAAATATACAGAATATAGTTCCCAATAATGCCAAGCCTCCCTTCTAGTTCAAAACTACTTAATATATATACTACTCTTCTGATCTTCTAGTTAGCTCTTCAAGTCTTGAATATGGGCCCTTGATCTTTGGTTGAAGCAGTTACAGTCTTCATTGGGCTCAACTTTGCTTGCAGAAAGAATGTGAGTCAGGAATGGTAGGACGTCAGTTAGGACGTTAGTGGCGATAACGTTAAGTGTAAACTTAGGTTCAAAAGTGTTAGTGACGATAACTTTGTCACTAACGTTCCAAACCAGTTGATCCACGTTAACTTCAACGTTAGTGGTACTAACGTGACCACTAACGTAGCCTCTTAGCCCTTCGCAAGCGTTATTGGCACTCACTTTTACCAATAACGCTGTTCCTTATCCCTCTTTCCCATGTTAATGACCCACGTTAGCGTAACTAACGTGGCCCTTAACGTGGGCATGCCCAAGCTCGAGGGCGTTAGTAACACTCACCTTTGTCACTAACGCTTCAAAACGCCCCTTCTTTCCACGTTAGTGCCTCACGTTAACGGAATTAACGTGACCACTAACGTGGTTGTGCTTGCCATCTCCAACGCTAGTGACAAAGGTTAGTGTCACTAACGTTGACCCATCATTCATTGCTCCACATTACTATTCGTGTTAGTGGTCTTAACGTGACCACTAACGTAGGGAATCTTGACCTGATCCAGCGTTAGTGACAAAGCTGAGTGTCACTAATGTTGGCAATCTCTTCTTTATTCCACGTTAGAGTTCACGTTAAATGAATTAACGTGACTCTTAACGTGGCTATATGTGGCCTTTTGGAACGTTAGTGGTTTTTACTTTTACCACTAACGTTGGAGCTTCCTTTTCCTTTCATGTTAGTTCCCACGTTAATATAACTAACGTGGCAACTAACGTAGGCTATGATGGATTTCGAAGGCGTTATTGGTGATAACTTTTCCACTAACGCTGCAAGCTTGCTCAGTGGTCACGTTAGTGAGACTAACGTGGCGGCTAACGTGGCTCTTCTTTGCTTCCTTTGTCCTGAAATCAAGCAAACAGGGTGCATCAAAGCTTTGTTCCAAATCATGAAATCATGCATCCTCCATTTTATCATTCAATTTATGCATAATTTTCATGAAATCATGTAAAGTTCACAATGTTTGCTTGAATCAAGATGTAAGTGTATTTTTACCCAAAACTTGCTTATTTACTAAGAAAATGCATGAAACTACCCTAAAACAGTAAAGAAAAGGTCAGTGAAACTGGCCAAGATGCCCTGGCATCACACTCCTCTTAGCCACTGATTACCATCATTTGGTATCATAGCTTGGTCGCAAAGAGATCAAGCTCTGCAGCTTGGAGAAAAGATCCAGATGGCAGAAAACAGTGGCTCAAACCTTGTGTCCTACAATTTGACAGAAGGACAGTGAAGCAACAGACCTCCTCTCTTTACTGGAAAGAACTACACTTATTGGAAGGAAAGAATGAATATTTTTGTGCAAGCAGTAGATTACAGACTCTGGAAGATAATCCTGGAAGGTCCTCAATTTCCAACCACCACAAGTGCTGAAGGAATAATCTCTCTCAAGCCCGAAGCCAGTTGGACTTAAGAAGAAAGAAAAAAGGTGGAGCTCAATGCCAAAGCTATCAACTTGCTCAACTGTGCAATCAGCTTCGAGGAATACCGACGGGTATCACGATGCACAACGGCAAAGGAAATCTAGGACAAACTTCAAGTCACTCATGAAGGAACAACCCTAGTCAAGAAGACTAGAATAGACATGCTAAACAAAGAATATGAAATGTTCTCAATGAGGGAAAGAGAATCAATAGATAAACTGTTCGAACGGTTCAACATCATCATCAATGGCTTGGATGCTATGGAAATTACGTATCCTGAATCTGTGCTTGTGAGAAGAATCTTGAGAAGTCTCACAAAAGAGTGGGACACTAAGGCTATAGTGATATCTGAGAGTAGTGGTCTTGATTCTATGACATATGATGACTTGAGAGGAAATCTACTTGCATTTGAAAACACATATTTGAAAAAAGATTAAAAAAGAAAAGGAATAGCTCTCACATCTATTTCTAACCCTCTGGATGATGAATCCAGTGATAACTCTTCTAAAAATGAATTTGTTTTGTTTGCAAAAAAATTCAGGAAAATGGTAAAACTGAAGGAAAAAAGCAAAGGAAGCAGCTCAAAGAAACAAAAGAAAGACTTTAGCAAAGTGATCTGTTACAACTGCAAAGAGACTGGGCATTTCAAATCTGATTACCCTAAGTTAAAGAAGGAGGATAAGCCGAAGAAGGGAAAGAAGAAAGGACTGATGGCTTCTTGGGAAGACTTGGAAAAGAACTCATGAGATGATGAAGAATCAGAAACCAAGTCTCAACTATGCCTTATGGCAGATCACGTTGAACAGGTAGTATTTCATAACCCTGACACCGAAGATATTCATCTCATGATCGATCATCTTTCTAAAAAAATTAGATGCTTCTTGCTTGAAAACCAACATCTTGAATCACAAATTACTATTCTTAAAGTTGAAAATGGTTTTCTTAAGGATAAATTAAGGGAAGCTGAAATTGCTGTTGAACTTGTTGAAGAAAACAAGCAGTTAAAAGCTCAACTTAAAAGCTGTAAATTCCACCATTCTATGACTGCAAATCTAAATTACTTTGAAGAAAATGATTGGCTGCATAAAGAGATAAGAAGGCTTAAAGAAGACTTAGCCAAGTTTACTCAAAGTTCTAAATCAAATCTTGGCTAGTCAAAAACCTCTTTATGATAAAGCTGGCTTGGGTTTTCATAAAACTTTAAAATCTGTTAAGAAACCTTCTTTCGTAAACATGGCTTCATCTTCTAATGATACAAGGTTTCAAAACCCAACAAACTTTAGCAAAACACCAACTCCAAGGTTTTGTAGATTTTGCAATCAGAGTGGTCATTTTCCCATTCAATATTTTTTTATTGAAAGAATAATTGGAAACAAAGTTTGTAAAGTTGTTTGTGATTACAATGGCTTGGGACAAAGAAGATGGTTTAACGTCAAAGGATCCAAAAAGATTTGGATACCTAAGGTCACTTGAGCTTATTTTGTAGGTGTGCCTAGCATCCAAGTGAAAGGACAATATGTGGTACATGGATAGTGGGTGCTCTAGGCATATGACCGGAAAGGCAACCTTCTTCATAAAGCTTGATGAATATGATGGAGGATTTGTCAAATTCGGCGATAATGGAAAAGAAAAGATAGTGGCCATTGGAAAAGATGGTAAAAGTTTTTCTTCTTTTATAAATGATGTTCTTCTTGTTGATGGTTTGAAACACAATTTATAAGCATTAGCCAATTATGTAATCTTGGATATAAAGTTATTTTTAGAAAATTGTTTTGCTTAGTTATTTGTGAAAAATCTGGAGAAATTTTGTTTGAAGCGAAAAGGTGCAACAATGTATATGGATTGACTCTTGAGGATTTGAAAGTCAAAAGGTGACATGTTTTACCTCTCTTGAATCTGAAAAATGGATTTGGCATAAGAAATTGGGTCATGCTAGCATGTACCAAATTTCTAAGCTAGTTAAGAAAAACTTGGTTAGAGGAATTCTAAACATTAAATTTGACAAGGATATTACTTGTAATGCTTGTCAATTAGGCAAAAAAGTAAAATCCTCTTTTAAATCAAAAGATAGAATTTCAACCAAGAGACCATTGGAAATGTTACATATTGATCTTTTTGGTCCAATAAGAACTCAAAGTTTAGGAGGTAAATACTATGGTTTGGTGGTGGTGGATGGTTATTCTAAATTCGGTTGGGTACTTTTTCTTGCTCAAAAGAATGATGCTTTCCATGCTTTCTCATCCCTTTGCAAAAGAATTCAAAATGAAAAAGATTTGAAAATTGCCCACTTAAGAAGTGATCACGGAAAAGAATTTGAAAAATTCTATGATGATTTTGGAATTGCTCATAACTTTTCATGTCCTAGAACCCCTCAACAAAATGGGATGGTTGAAAGAAGGAATAGAAGCCTTCAAGAAATGACTAGGGCTATGCTATGTGAAAATGAGGTTCCAAAATTTCTCTGGGCTGAAGCTGTAAATACAGCTTGTTATATTTTGAATAGGACTATCATTAGAAAAGGGTTAAAGAAAACTCCTTATGAGCTATGAAAAGGAACGCCTCCTAATCTTAAGTATTTCCACATATTTGGATGCAAATGTTTTGTGCTTAAGAATAAAGAAAATCTTGGAAAATTTAATCCAAAAGCCTATGAGAAATGTTTGTTGGATACTCCACCACTAGCAAAGCGTATAGAATTTACCTCAAATATCATAGGACCACAGAGGAATCCATACACATTTCTTTTTGTAATACTAATTCAATTCCCAGTATGGTAGATGATGATACAGGTGGTGAAGATTTTATCAATCAGGAAATGAGTAAAGAAAATTCCAAGGCTGTCCCAAATGAAGATCCTGCCTGCCCAGAAATGTCTCATCAGGAAGGAGGAGACATTTCAGTTTTGTCTCCTGAGCCAGTAAGAGAATCTAGAATAGAACAACCTACTGAAGCTCATCAAAGCACAACCTTACTCCAAAAACCAAGAGAATGGAAGTTTATGAGGGGTTATCCTCATGATTTTATCATAGGTGACCCTTCCCAAGGAGTAACCACAAGATCCTCATCCAAAAAGCAAGCCAGGCCAAGCAATATTGCTTTCTTGTCTCAAATGGAGCCTCACAATGTGAAACAAGCTCTTGAAGACCCCTCTTGGGTCAAAGCCATGGAAGAGGAGCTTGCTCAATTTGAAAAGAATGAGGTTTGGAGACTTGTACCTAATCCGACTGGTAAGAAGGTAACGGGTACTAAGTTGATTTTTAAAAATAAATTGGGTGAGGATGGTAGTGTTGTTCATAACAAGGCTAGATTAGTGGCCCAAGGTTACGATCAAGAGGAGGGTATAGATTTTGATGAGTCTTTTGCCCCGGTAGCTAGAATGGAAGCAATTAGGTTGCTTCTTGCGTATGCTTCCCACAAAGGGATTAAAATGTTCTAAATGGATGTCAAATGTGTTTTCCTTAATGGATTTATAGATAGAGAAGTATTTGTGGCCTAACCCCCCGGTTTTGAAAGAAAGGAATTTTCAAGTCATGTTTTTAAGCTTTCAAAGGCTCTTTATGGCCTAAGGCAAGCTCTAAGAGCTTGGTATGAAAGGCTTAGTGCCTTCTTGTTAGAAAATCAATTTCAAAGGGGAACCACCGATACAACTTTATTTATAAAAGTATCAATTGATGATATTCTTCTTGTTCAAGTTTGGAAAACTCATGACTAGTGAGTTTGAAATGAGTTTAATTGGAGAACTAACATTCTTTCTTGGTCTCCAAATTAAACAAACTCCTGGTGGCATTTTTATTCACCAAGAAAAATATGCTAAAGAATTAATCAAGAAATTTGGCCTAGAAAATTCCAAACCTATGGGAACGCCAATGCATCCAAATACTAAGCTTGAAAAGGAGGAAAACGGCAAAGATGTGGATGAAACATGGTATAGAGCAATGATTGGCTCACTTTTGTATCTTACATCCTCTAGACCGGACATTGTTCAAAGTGTGGGTGTATGTTCAAGATTTCAATCTCACCCAAAAGAATCCCATCTTTCAGTCGTAAAAAGAATCATTAGATACATTAAGGAAACTTGTGATTTTGGCTTATGGTTCCTAGAACTGATGATTTTTGTGCAGTAAGATTTTGTGATGCAGTTTATGTGGGAGATCGGGTGGATAGAAAGAGCACATCCAGAATGTGTTGCTTCCTTGGAAGCTCACTCAACACTAAGAAATAAGCCACAATAGCTCTATCTATAGCCGAAGCTGAATATATTTCTGCCTCTGCGTGTTGTTCACAATTAATTTGGTTGAAAACTTAGTTGGAGGATTACAAATTAAAGATCAATAGTATACCTTTGTTTTGTGATAATACGAGTTCAATAAACATTTCTAAAAATCCTGTTCTGCACTCTAGAACCAAGGACATTGAAGTTAGATATCATTTCATTAGAGAACATGTGCAAAAGGGTACTATTGATATTCAATTTGTGAAATCCGAAGAACAACTTGCTGATATATTCACTAGACCCTTGTGTGAGGATATGTTCTGTTCACTGAGGAACAGTTTGGGAATGTTAGAATTGAATTCTATTGATAAATTGTAATTTTTGATGATTCCGTTTGGTTTTGTCTCGTAGGAAGGGAGGAGACAAATTTGAGGACGTGATGATCAGGCCATGATACAAGGGGAGACTGAATCTGATGATCTTGGGCCCAACCAACCCTTCTTTGACTCTCTCCATGACTCTGGCCCACTTTGAGTTCCTTATTTTTAAAAATAATACTTTTTGGAAAGTTTTCACATCATATCTTGTAGGAAGGAGTTCTTGTCAAATCATAATCTTTTCTCCTACCTATTCCATTGATTTCAGGAACAAATTTCTCTTTTTTAATTTTAAAACCTTTCTTGATGGATAACTGTGTCTTTAATGGCTCATTACTCTCTTAACCTTCTCTCTCTACTCAGCATTAAATGCTCTTGTAACTCCCACTTCTCTCCAATCTGATCGGGCACTCCTTCATCTTCCCTCTCCTCTCTCCACTCTCTTAACATGAAAAAAACATGACTCCTAGAAGAAGTAGCCGAACTCCACTCTCCAAAAATCTTCCATTTTTTTCTACTCCTCAGACACATACTCACATTCACATACACTCTACTTTTTCTTTATCTCCTTCACCTTCCTCTCAGTCAACCGAAACCATGAGGAGAAAAGTTATTGCCTAGAAAACTTCATCTCGAAAGAAGGTTGGAAAAGATAAAGAACTTATTGCAGAAGAAGAAGAGGAGTCCAATCTTCTCTGCCTCATTCACCACCAAGAAAATCAACCCCTCACCCCTCTGCACGCAGTTCTCAACGCTCAAAAGGCTACTCTTTGCGCAACACGCGGGAACTGCCAAACTTGGAATCTCTTGATTTCAAAAATAAGTTCAACAACGGGCATTCTCATTTTAATCTGGGCAGATTCAACTCTTGTGCTGCATATGAGTTTCACAATCAAGTTCTGGCTAAACGTCACCTATGTGCCTCTCACATAGTGAATTTGGAGACACTAACTACAAAAGGCATCAATTTTGCCACTCTATTTGATAATCTGAAGTGGACTCCTTTATTCAATATTTAAAGGCCTGTGTATCCAACCCTGGTTCGCGAGTTCTATGCGAACATGAGGTATATTGATGGAGCTATTCACTCCTATGTCAAGAGGGTTCACTTATCTCTGAACAGAAAAACCATCAGTGCTGCATTGGGATACACTGATGAAGGAGCAACTGCCTACATGTCTAGAAAGTGGGATTCTCAAGTAGGGATCTTCTATTAGATTGCCCTGAATCGAACTTGTGTAAATTTCTCTGCACTGGATGGGACAATTCTGACGCATAAGGCTATTGGTCCTGTAAGAGCATTACTTCACAGAATCATCAATCATATCTTGATACCTCAGAGTGGTTCCTACCAAAGAGTAACTGTTTGTGATACCTTAGTTCTTTTTGCAATCCTTACTTCTTCTCCTATTTCATTTGCTTATTTAATGGTATGCCACATGTGGGATTGTGTGTGCAGTAATAAGAAGGCAAATCTACCTTACAGAATTTTTCTCACTTGCATATTTGAACATTTTCATGTTGATTTAACAAATGAGCATGTAGAAAATCAGGTTTCCACCATCAAAGGGGGAGGAGTTTTTGGATCCGTGAAAAGTACCAAAGGAAAATGCTCCATGCCCTCTGAACCTTCCGAAAGTGATATTGAGAGTTGTCCTAATGAGCCCATAAAGTTTGCTGATTCCATCAAGGACGTTCTAACTAAATTTTCAAAGATGTCGAATCTGATGGTACGCTCATACAAAGAAGCCCGCAAACAAGCTTATGAGAATGAGAAGGCTTGGAAAAAGTGCCATGAGCGAATTAATCTGCTACTTGATAGCTTTGAAAAGGACATGGTTGATGCAGATGAAGACAACCAATCTCTTGGATCTGATGTTAATCTCTCTGATACTTGATTCAGTTTAACAGCTCGACCCCCATTGATGACAAAAGGGGGAGAAAAGTCAAGAAAAATTGAAAAACAGGGGTTAAAATCTGAATGATTAATGATTACCCCTGTGATTGTGCTTTGATTTATTTCTATGCTTATGTTTAAATTGTTCTTCCATGATTTATGTTCTGATTTTTATGAAGTTTATGCTCTGAGTTATGTTTGATCATGGTGTGAATTAAATCAAGCTATGTTTTTCCTAAATCAGCCAATTTCATGAAGTTTGGATGTTGACTGTATATCTCAGAAAATGCTTCATAGATCATGAATTACTGTTTTATTTGGCAAATTTTCTCTTGGCAAGAATCTATTTTAACAAGAACTATTTTGTTAATTTGAAGTATGTTGAGTTTTGATTATATGTTGAAATGTACTCTGAAAGTACTCAAGCATGCTTTATTTTGGTTGTTTTAATGAGCAGAAAATCATTAGATGATAACAAATCAGGTTGTGATTATCATGTTACTTTTGCTCATAAATCAAGCTGTTCAACATGATTTAATATTCCATATGTTGAATAGATTATGGCTTTAAACTTGGTTTAAGAATGTTACATGTAATGCTTCCTTTAATAAAAAAGGCACATATTAAGGGGGAGCTATATAACAGTTAGAAAGGAGGAGGACTCCAAAACTTCAAAAGGAGTACTCTTAATCCTTACTCTTTTCATTTCAATTATTAATAATGTTTGTCATCAAGGGAGAGATTGATGAGTTTAGAAAACTCCAAATTAATTTGATGATGATCAAACATTATTAAAATAATTAATCACAAAATTATTAATTTAAATTTTTATTCACATTAGTTAATTAATAATTTTGTTGTTTGCAGTTCTTGTTCTAGGCCAAAAATGAAAAGTCCAATGTGAAGTTAAAAATCAGCCTGGTGCAAAAATGTTTTACTATATGTGGCTGAATTATTTATATAATAATTGGGCCAGATTTTGTTGAACAAGCCCAAATTAATATTTGCTACAAGACCATCAAGGCTTGGTCCAAAAAATTGAAAAAGGAAGAAAGCAATATTGCATGCCTTCCTCAGTTACCCATTTTCATCATAAAATGGATTTCAAAATTCAATCAACTTGCATTAATAGCACTGGAAACATGAAAGAGAAAGTGAAAATTGATTTGATGACCTTTAATGTTGTACACGTTACTAGGCATGGGGTTTTGGAAACATAATTCATTTTAATTCTCTTTCTTAGTTCAATTGAAAATTTTTTCTGCATTCTCTCTCTTCTTTTTCTTTGCTTTTGGACATGTCACAAGAAAGAAGAAGAAGTAAGTTATCAGAGATGAGGCACTGTAGTAGTGAAGCTAGAAGCAAGGAAAGGGCCATTGTGATGATTGCGTTGGCAAAAAGAAGATCCACAGTAGGGTGTGGCTGAGATCTTTGCCACTTATAGTAAGAAATGGTAAAGAAGTCTCAAGCTCTCCATATCCGAAAATGGAAGAGATCCAACTCGGTCAGAAAAGAAGATCTATTGGGGTATGGCTCGTCTCTACTCTCTGATCAACCACCACAGAAGGTAGCTACTGTAGCTACGTGGAGGAAGAGGCAGAAGATAGAGCAGATGGAGCTGTCAAGCATCAATGACTTATCAAGGGCTAGAAATCGTTCTTGGGAAGCAAGTCAAGATGGAAGGCCCGGATTGATGAAGCTTGGTGAGAAGGGATGAGGAAGAGGTAATTGCTTATTGAATTTTACATTCAGTTCTCTCTCTTCTCTCTCTCGCCGAACCTATTTTGTTGGTCGAAGAAGAAGAAGATTAGCTCGGTTCAACCGTTTCAACCTTGGAGGCTTCCCCTTCTATAATAAGGGTGAACAGTCAGGGCTTGAAGTAAGGAGAAAAGAGTGAAAAGCACAGATTTTTCATAGCTACCCTAACTAACAGAAGTTCTTCTCCTTCAATGTGTTTCATGTTATATTTTTTTGTTTAGTTTTATCTGTCTTAAGTCTCATGAAAAAAGCAAATAGTGAGGTTTGTATAAAAAAATCATAGAGCGAAAAATGGCAGAGTATACATAATTAAAAGAAAAAGCCATTGATGTCTTTAGATGTCCTTTGTACATCTGTGTTGTGTTTCATGATTCTATGGGAATCCCTTGCAAATTAGGTTAGCACTTAGCAGTTGAAAGTTTGGTAGGTGACCAAGTCATGTTCAGGATTGGGGTTAGATTCTGGACTTGTCCCAGATAGAAAGGGTAGTTCCTAGGGAGAATTCGCTTTTGTAATCGAAGATGATTATAGTGAAATTCTATCATTGTTGTGATGGAGTCTGGATGTAGGCTGCATTGCACTTAGCGGCTGAACCAGGATACTTCTTGGTGTGATTCTCTCTATCTCTTCTACTACATCTCTATTTCTGCTGCATAGGAGACAAAACTGAAAAATATATCTTTCCTGGTTACGAGACAAAAATAAAAAGTCTCTTGGTTGGGTACGAGACAAAAAGCAAAAATATCTCCTTAAGGCAATCTAAAAGACACCAAGCATTACCAAGCAAAAAGGGGGCTAAGATTCAACCCCCATTCTCTTAGCCACTGATTACCATCATCTATTGCAAAAAATATCTGAAAAATTTAGAAAAAGATAAATTTTTTTATAAGATATTATTAATAAAATAGTCTATAAATAATTTAAAAATAAAACAAAAAATATTATTTTTTATACATGACAAAAAAAATTTATATTTATCAAACGACTTATTCATTTTATCTGAATTTTTTGTGATAATATTTGAATAAATATTTAAAAGATAGTGTATAAAAAATTCGGAGCAAAATTTATTCTCTGAATTTTTTTTATTTTTTAAAAAAATGTAGTTATTCACAATTAAAAATTCACTTAACATAAAATTATCAAATTTAAAAATAAAAAGATCTTATTTTATTAATAATGCTTACAAAAAATTACATCAAAATTTGATCTCAAATCATTTTTTAGAACATATATTTAATGTTAAATCTGTTTGTCCTATTTAAAATTTTTTGGAATTTATTCATCTTTTAAAGTTATTTTTGTCAATAATATAAACTTTCAAATGCTATTTTAATAGTTTACTCTATTATATTATCCAATATTATACCAATTATATATTAAATATAATTAATGGTATTCAAGTTAAAACTTTATTTTTTATTAAAAATATAAAAATATAGGTTTTTTTATCTTTAAAGTAAACAAACTAAATCTCTCTTTCTTCATTAATCATTTAACGTAACCTTTTATGGAACATTTTAATTTAAGATATTTTAACTTTTTTAAACAAAACCATATTGTAACTTTTTTTATTTAACATATTTTATCAAATTGAACTAACAAAAATAGCGGCTAGCAATTAATATTTTTTATGAAAGATGTAGGGAGTCGGAGATAACATTTTTAGTAAAAGAAAAAAATTTGGCTGTTACTAGACAAATACAAGAGAAAAATATTGGTGTTTGCTCCCGTACGATAATAAATTTATACGTATTAGTACAATAAAAATATGAACAAATAAAAATACGACATATAATTTATATTATTCACATTAGTATTTAATTTTTTTTAAATATATAATATCCTTATAATTTATATAAAATTGACAAAAACAACCTTTTATTTATTTCTAATAAAAAACTGAAACATCCTTATTTTTATTTCAGAAAAACACTATCATTATAAACTACACAAATATCAAAATTCAATAAACTTTAATTTTTAAATTTTAAAATTCAAATAATTTAAAACAAAAGGATAGAGAGAAACAGGATTTGAAAAATATAAAATTTTCTCTTAAATCTTAATCTTCTTTCCCTGTCCAACCGTGAGATGCAATCATGATGGTTGCGGTGGCTAGAGACAGCGAGCGTCGGTGAGAGAACAACAAATGAAAGAGGACAAACACTTTTCAAGTTTGCAGTTCATCACTTTTTTTTTCTTTAGTTCAACATCTGCATTTTGTTATCGCCAATTTATGCCTTAATGGTGTTTCGTACCGTCCTACAGCAAGGTTTTGATTATGCCAATTCTTTTTGTTGTTCTCCTATTACCGAGTTGTTATGGAAAACAATCCTAATATCTAGGTATTGAACTTATTAATCCACTGGAAAACAGAATATCAATTTTGTTCCTTTGTTCTTGTTAGGTTTGCAATTCAACACCTTTTTTACTCTTTGGTTCAACTTTCGCATTTTATTCCTTTGTTCTTGTTAATTTGATTTCTTAATGTCTCTATTATACTATTAAGAATAACAATTAGCAAAGTATTTGATCATGATCGGAAATCTTTTCAAAGTGCATGTTTCTTATTATTTATCCTAGCATATCCGCAACATCTTGTTTATGTTACTAGCTGTAACATCCTTTCTTTTTAGTCTTACACTAGTAATCTGATGCACAAAAACTTGTCTCTCAACAAATTTCCACCGGCAAGTGCACCGGATTGTCGTCAAGTAAAAACTCACAGTAGAGTGAGGTCGAATCCCACAGGGATTGGTTGGTTGATCAACTTTAATTAGAGAATTGTTCTAGTTGAACTGATTCAGAATTTAAATTTAGGTAGCAGAATGTAAAATTGGCAAGAAACTTAAAGAGCAAGAAATGTAAATAAGCAGAATGTAAATGATAGAAGTTAAATGGAAGAAAGTAAAATTACAGGAAATTAAGATGTAGAAGCTTAAATCGCAAGAAATTAAATGGGAATGGGATAATTGAGCATCAAAGTAAATTGCAGAACTAAAGAGAATGGGTAAGATCAGAAGTGGGAAGCTGATGAGCGGATATTTTATACGCTTTTTGGGGGTAATTTCATGTAGATTTTAGCATGTTTTAATTGGTTTTTAGTAGAATATTATTGGTTTTTAAGAAAAAATCATATTTCTGGATTTTACTATGAGTTTGTGTGTTTTCCTGTGATTTCAGGTAAATTCTGGCTGAAATTGAAGGAACTGAGCAAAAGTCTGAGTTAGGCTGAAAAAGGACTGCTGATGTTGTTGGATCTTGACCTCCCTGCACTCGAAATGGATTTTCTGGAGCTACAGGAGTCCAATTGGCGCGCTCTCAACGGCGTTGGAAAGTAGACATCCAGGGCTTTCCAGCAATATATAATAGTCCATACTTTGCGCGAAGATAGATGACGTAACTTGGCGTTGAACGCCAAGTACATGCTGCTGTCTGGAGTTAAACGCCAGAAAAACGTCATGATCTGGAGTTGAACGCCCAAAACACGTTATAACTTGGAGTTCAACTCCAAGAAAGGCCTCAACTCGTGGATAGCTTTAATCTCAGCCCCAGCACATACCAATTGGGCCCCAGAAGTGGATTTCTGCACCAATTATCTTAGTTTACTCATATTCTATAAACCTAGGTTACTAGTTTACTATTTAAACAACTTTTAGAGACTTATCTTGTACCTCATGACATTTTCAGATCTGAATTTTTATGCACTTTGACGGCATGAGTCTCTAAACTCCATTGTTGGGGGTGAGGAGCTCTGCAGCGTCTCGATGAATTAATACAATTCCTTTATTTTCCATTCAAACACGCTTGTTCTTATCTAAGATGTTCATTCGCGCTTAATTATGGAGAAGGTGATGATCCGTGACACTCATCACATTCCTTAATCCATGAACGTGTGCCTGACAACCACCTCCGTTCTACATCAGATTGAATGAGTATTTCTTAGATTCCTTAAGCAGAATCTTCGTGGTATAAGCCGGATTGATGGCGGCATTCTTGAGAATCCGGAAAGTCTAAACCTTGTTTGTGGTATTCCGAGTAGGATTTTGGGATTGAATGACTGTGACGAGCTTTAAACTCCTGAAGGCTGGGCGTTAGTGATAGACGCAAAAGAATCAATGGATTCTATTCCAACCTGATTGAGAACCGACATATGATTAGCCGTGCTGTGACAGAGCATAGGAACGTTTTCACTGAGAGGATGGGAAGTAGCCATTGACAACAGTGACACCCTACATAGAGCTTGCCATGGAAGGAACCTTGCGTGTGGGAAAAGGATTTCAAGGAAGAGTTGAAGTTCAGAGGACAAAGCATCTCCAAAACTCCAACATATTTCTCATTACTGCACAACAAGTAACGCTTTTATTCTCCATTATTAAAGTAATAACTATTTATTTTATGCCCTTTTCTTTATTAAAATACGAGGCTAAAGAATCCTATTGGTATCCTGACTAAGACAAATAAAATAAAAATAGCTTGCTTCAATCCAACAATCTCCGTGGGATTCGACCCTTACTCACGTAAGGTACTACTTGGACGACCCAGTGCACTTGCTGGTTAGTTGTGCGGATTACAAATTCGTGCACCAGAAGCTCATTGGGGTCAGGAGATGTTATAATCCTCCGGATCAAGTTCATTTTCATCTCTTCCTCAGTCAATGCATTCATTGATCCCCTTGGCAATCGTAGGTGAATGGATCCCAATTCCTTGGCAATCCACTCTCACTAAGCTTGAACAATTGTCCAATTCCTTGATTTAATTGCTCATGGAAAGAGATGAAGTATGGTCACTGATTAAACCACACACATTCATAGATCAAAGTATTGGTAGGATTACATGTCACTATATCCATCCAACTCCCAACCTAATCCAATGTGAGAAAGATTTCAAGCATAATTCTGTGATTTCTCTTCCAAGCCTATCACAGAACTCAATTAAATTCAATTTCTTTCCCAAGACAATTGAATGTTTGAATGAAGAGTGAAACCTTTCTAGTAGATCAAGAGAAAAGGCAGAAGAAGAAGAATGAAAACTAGTATTGATCCATTGAATTACAACAAATCTCCCTAACCCAATGAAGATGGGTGTAGTTGTTCATAGCTCAATTCCAAGCAAAATGAAAGAAAAGTACAGAGAAAGTGTAGAAATTACAAAAGAATTAATTGTAGAGTCTAATTCTAGATCTAGCTCCCAATTTGCCAAAGAGCTCCCTCTAACTCAAACTCTTTGCTATTTATACACTTTCTTCAATTGGTCTTCAAGTTTTAGATGTGGGCCTTGGTCTCTTATTGAAGCAGATTAAAGTGGATCTCAATGATGTAGAGGAGAGGAATACTCAATTGCATAGTTCTAGTATCAACGTTGGGTCAACGTTTTTAAACAAACGTTGGGTCAAACGTTCTTTTGAAGAAAATGGATTCTGGGTGTTTCAAGCAACGTTTGACTCAATGTTGGGGCACCAATGTTCGCTTGTCCACGCGTACGCGTGACCTACGCTTACACGTGAATGGTAGAATTTGCCACTTCACGCGTTTGCATTGCCTGTGCGCATGCGAGATTGGGAAGAAAATGTATATTCACGCGTACGCGTCATTGACGCATACGCGTCGCTGCAAATTAACCAATTTCAGATTTGAAAACTTATCGCAAACGTTGGACTCATCATTGGCTTGGCAACATTTCCTCCAACGTTGGCCTACCCACGCGTGCGCGTCACCTACGCGTGCGCGTAGATTGTCAAACTTCACGCTCACGCGTACGGGTTACTTATGCGTGCGCGTCGGTGCGATTTTCTCAAATCCAAAAATTGACCTTTGTATCATGAGTGTTGGACTCAATGTTGGTCGGGCAACCTTCCCTCCAACGTTGGCCTATTCACGTGTTCATGTCAACCACGCGTGCGCGTGGATTATCAAAATTTCACGATCCACGCGTGCGCATCGCTCACGCGTACGCGTTGCAACAAATTATCCCAATTTTAGAAAGCAAACTATAATGGCAACGTTGGCACCAGAATTTTTGTAGAACTTTGCTCTGTCCTTTCCACCAACGTTTGACGCAACGTTGATGAGCCAACTGCTTCCTCTTCTTTCCATGATCATTCTTGCTTGTTTTCCATGCTTCTTCCTTATTTCTTTTCACCTATCATCAACCAATACATGCATCAAAGCTTTGCTAGATTCACAAGAGTTTGCATCAATCTTAGAACTCAAGTAAATAGAGCATAAACCTCATGAAAATGCATCAAATTAACCATGTTTGAAGGAATCAAGGTATGCATGACTTTTCATCCAAACCCTTACTTATTGCTCAAGAAAGTGCATAAAACCTAATAAAAACAAGAGAAAAATTCACTAGACTAAAATGCCTTGACATCACAACACCAAACTTAAATCTTGCTTGTCCCCAAGCAAGTATTGAATCATGAGAAGCATGAATGAAACAGAAGGCAATACATGTCCTTATCAGTATGTGATTGAAATGGATTTATGGGGTTTTATGCAGGAAAAGTTGCAGCTCACTTTCATTAGTTTTCAAGTGTGGAATGTCCCCTTAAGTATTACCTCATATGCTGCTGTGAAACCTTAAGTTTTTTTTGTTGATCCTTGGTGTTTGATATTTTGCTTTTCTTTTACTTATAAACTTATTCTTCAGTTGAAGCTTAGTGTTATGTGTTGTAGCAGCCTTTTAGCTTATTTTTCAGTTAACACATACATACCATAGACACTTGGCTCATTATTCATCTTAAGACATTGGTGCCCAGCACCTCTTTGGGTCACTAAATTCCTTGTAACTAGGTTGCTCTTGATAGTGGACTTTTGGTTGGTAATCCCGGGTTAGTTAACCCAAGTTACCAAGTGTTGAAACACCCCCTTAGAACCTAATCGTCCAAGCAGATCCTAGTACAAAAACACCACAGGCATGTGTCTCAAGGTTCAAGCTATTGGTGTCTAGCTTATTCTTTGTTTCTTTTGTTTTTGTTGCCAACTTTTGGCTTTTCTTCCCTTGCTTGTTATTTGTTTTCTTTCTTCTAAGGATGTTTATTCACTAAAGTTTCACAAACAGCAGCTAATATCACACTAAGAAGAGATATTCTACCTTTCACTTTTATCAATAAGCTAGCTAATCATTCAAGCATATATACTACCACTCAACCTTATTTTGTTTCCTACTAATTTGGTCAAATTTACTCTCTGTTTCAAACATTCTCTTTTATTCGAGTTAAAAACAAGGAGACAAGATATATATTTTAGCAAGATGAAATTAAACCAGGCACTTAGACTAAGACACTTGATTGAAATTTAAAGAAAGCAAACAAGCTGAATCCTAACACAGACAGATTACTCAGCAGGGGTACATTCAAACTTCCAATTTAAAACAATTCAAAGTGAAAATAGTTAAGTGACAATACAATATTTTGGCATCTTCTTAGTTGTTCATCATCATTCCTAACCTTAGTATTCTCTTTGTCTCCCTGGATGATGATGCATAGTCTTTCCAAAGGCTTGATTGTCTTTCTACAAAGTTATTGGAAGTTGCTTGTTCCCCAAGCACTTGAGAAATGGTTAGTTTGCATGTATGCTTGTGATTCTCTGGACCTAAGTTGGTGTGTGAACACCAAACTTAGTTCTTTTCCTACTTCCAGCAAAGTGAATACATACCTGAAACATTAAGTGTTCTTATTTAAGAAAATAAAATGTGAACTAAAAAAACATTTGTCAAGCAAATTATTTGATTGTTTGGGATTCTTAACAAGTTATGTTGAGGGATGCAATGTGCTCTGAGTGAAATCTATGGTAGAACACCAAACGTAGAGTTACAGATTCTCCTTCAAATTCCATTGGTTTGCAACACCAAACTTAGCTCCTTGTAATGCAGAGAAGTTTAGTTGACTCTTTTATTGAACAGCTAGGGGAAAAAAACTACCTTTGGTTGGGTTGCCTCCCAACAAGCGCTCTTTTATCCTCATTAGCTTGATGGTTGATGATGCACCACTATTTTGTGGTACATCTTGTGCTTAATTGAGTGTTTTTATCAATTCTTCACCCACTTATTCATATGAATTGCATGGTCTTATAAATCCTTCCTGATTCTGTGCTATTATTAAAAAAATGTTTCTCTGGTCTTAATTTAGCTAATTTTAATCCTCTCTTATTACCATTCGATGCCTTGATATGTGTGTTAAGTGTTTTTAGAGATTATAGGGCAGGAATGGCTTAGAGGATGGAAAGGAAGCATGCAAAAGTGGAAGGAATACAAGAAGCTGAAGGAACTGCAAAGCTGTCAGCCCTGACCTCTTCGTACTCAAACGGTCTTAACTTGAGCTACAGAGATCCAAATGAAGCGGTTCTAGTTGCATTGAAAAGCCAACATTCGGGGCTTCGCAAGAATATATAATTTGCCATAGTTGATCTGGCGTTCAGGGATGCGCATGCACAAAGCACGCGGACGCACGCATCTGCAAAATTTCCATCGGCACGTACGCACGCATGACGCGTACGCGTGCATGAGCCGCGACCTGTACGTATCAGAAATCGCCCCCAGTGATTTCTGAGATGTTTCTGGCCCAATTTTCGGCCCAGAAAACACAGATTAGAGGCTATAAAGTGGGGGAATGCATTTATTCATAAATACAACATTCATAATTCACAATTTTAGGATTAGATGTAGTTTCTAGAGAGAGAGGCTCTTTCATCTCCCTTAGGATTTAGGATTTAGGATTTCTATGAGTTTTAGGATTATTCTTCTTCATTCCAGGTTCAATGTTACTTTAATTTATGTTTCTCTTCTACTTTCAGATACTCTAATGCTTTTACTTATATTTGACTCATGTTACCAAATTGGCTTATGAACCCTTTCATGTTAGATTTGAATTTATGTTTAAATATAATTTGAGGTATTTCAGATTTATGATTTTTACTTAGCTTTTTATATTCTTGGTTTTAATTGATGAATTGATTAATTAGAGACACTTGAGTTATCAAACTCATTGTGATTGATAATTGTTATCTTTGCTAATTAATTTGAATTCTAATAACTCTAGTCTTTTCTTAGGAATTGACTAGGATCTGAGGAATCAAATTGATTCATCCACTTAACTTACCTTCATAGTTAGAGGCTAATAAGGTGGGAGCAAAAATCCAATTCTCATCATAATTGATAAGGATAACTAGGATAGTACGTCTAGTTTTCATATCTTGTCAAGAGTTTTTCTAGTTATTAATTTTTTTCCTGCAATTTATTTTCCCTGTTCAACCTTTCAAAACCCAAAAATATTGTTTTCCATAACCAATAATAAATCATACTTCCCTGCAATTCCTTGAGAAGACGACCCAAGGTTTAAATACTTTGGTTATCAATTTTATTGGGTTTTGTTACTTGTGACAACCAAACTTTTGTACGAAAGGATTCTCTGTTGGTTTAGAAACTATACTTACAACGCAATTATATTCTTGTGAATTTGTTTACCGATAGAAATCTGCCCGTCAAAATGGCGCAGTTGCTGGGGAGTTGCAAACGTGTGCCTTATTATTGGTTATTGTAAATATTTGTTTTTGCTTATTTATTTGTTTTTGTTTTTAATTTTTATTAGCTACTATGAATTCTCACCCCTGTCGCTATGAGTTTGGTTCCAATGTTGTTGTAAGGAATGGAAGCTATAATGAGAACATGCATCAAGGTTGGAAGAATCAAAGATGGGAAGAGCCACAGGGATTTGATCAACCCTCTTGGCAACAACCCCCTCCAATGCGTTATAACCAATAAGCCCCACCATATGCTTATAAACCAACCCCTCAACATAACTTTGAACCACCATACTCACAAGCCCCTTACCACCAAACACCCCCATATGACCCTAATCCTTATCCACCAAACCAACTACCATATGAACCACACTTAGAACCACCACCTCAATATATACCATCTCCATATTCTTATAAAGAGGAACCACCTCCGTGTTATGAACCCTCGCTCCCAGCAAATGAACCCCCTATCTACCCCAAACCTCCATGGAGAACACACTTACCTCTCCCATTGGTCTCACCTCTAAACTCCAAAATCTTATATCGCACATAGACCAATCCTCTACCTCGAATACTCAACCCTCAAGCTCTTATGCACTTCCTTTTTAACCACATAATGATCTGTCCATCCCATCACCACCCTCCATGGAAGAGCACCCAAATCCATCAATCCAAGAGCAACCTGATCCTAATGATACTACTGACATGGAACAAGAGAGAAGGGATCGTCTTAGGGACGCAATGGATCGGTTACACACGGCCTTATTTCCAGAGAAGCAAGAGGAAGCCCAAAATGTGGAGGTAGAAGAGACCATTGAAGATGAAGGAGTAGTTGAAGGGAGTTGTCATAGAAAGGAAATCATCAAGGAGGAGTACGATTTTATGCTAAAACAACTGGAGGAAGCCATAAATATAGAAGAAAAGAAAGTGGTTGAAAATTTAGAAGGTGCGAAACCTCCATGGGAAAGTCAAGTCATAGAGCCTTCTTCCAAGACGCTTGAAATTGATGTTGAGGAGGGTGTACAACCTCCAAGGCATATCATAGTTGAAGACTTGAAAGAGGTTAATCAAGAGATGGAGATTCAAGAAGAAGAAGCACAACCTCTCATGCCCTTGGTAAGTAATAAAGAAGAGATTGATTTGGAAGAAAGCTACAAAGAGGAAGAGATTGAAATTGAAGAAGCTTGCAAAGAGGTGGAAGTTATCAAGGAAGAGCACAAGGGAATGGAGCCTGAAACCACCTTGCCAAAGCTGTTGGAGACCTTCCCCCAAAGCCATTACCATCCAACACAACATTCAAGTGGGTAAAATACTTATCCTTAACTTTTACTTTCCCACTTGAATATGGGCTACCAGAGACAGATGGTCAACTTAGAGCTCTTTGTGGCATTAAGAGTAAGAGGAAGATGGTTAGTGGTTGGAGTTGTCAAGCAAGGTTCAACATGGTTGTGTGCTCAATGTTTAAATGCAAAGGTTGGTGTAGAGCTCAATTGAATGGGTCTAGGATGTTGTTTGGCCACTTCAGTGAGAATTCAGACTGCTTGCCACCCGGATGGAACAATATTGCTCAACAAGAAGACAGGTGCAAAAGCAAGGTTTGGGACCCCAGAATTCAGTCTAGCAATCAACACTCTTGGGGCCTTGTCACTTACTTTAGATTGCTTGATGGCTGTGTGCGCCTAGTTTGGGATATCGAAGGCCATTGGAATTACAAACATTGGTGGAGATTTAAGGATCAGTACAAGCACAAGCCACCATGACAAGGAGCTCACCGAATGTCCAACTTAAGGACTTTAACTAAAAGTGCTAGGTGGGAGACAACCCAGCATGGTATGATCGTTCTTTTTCAGTCTTAATTTTGATTTGTTTTGTTTTATTCTTAGTTCTATTTTATTCTATTTTTCTTAGTGTTCATTCATAATGTCTGCATCAGCATCTGCATTTTGCATTCTGCATACTGCAAAAAAAATGACAGAAAGTTACGTGGGAGTCATACAGAAAGTGTGCCAATCGCACAAGCATCACCACGTGCACGCATCCCTTATGCGTGCACGCCAATTGAAAATTTGGCACTTCACGCGTACGCGTCAATGACGCGCACGCGTGACCTTGGAAAATCGACGTAAAGAGGTGTCAGGCCAAAAGTTGTGATGGCCTGGTGCGGGAACTATGCCCAAGGCACAAAGTCACTCACGTGTACGCGTCTTTGATGCGTGCGCGTCATTTTTCAATTCTGTACACTCACGCGTCAATGACGCGCACGCGCCAATGACGCACACGCATCATATGCTATTTTGGCACACATCTCGATACAAACATAGAGTTGTGCGTGCGCAAGGCTGCCTTCGTGCGAGTAGCACAAGCTCGGTCACGCGTACGCGTGACCGTCGCCGACGCGTCGTCTCCCTATTTGCGCGACCCATGCATACGCGTGAAGTACGCGTGCGCGTCACTCGCGCAACACCACCAGATCCCTGCACCGCCACTTATCTTATCTTTTCTTTCTAATCCTAATTTCTTCTATCTTTTCTTCTTTCTTTCTTACTTTCTTTTTCCTCATCTCTTTAACTTCTCATCCTTCTTCGCTTTCATCCTATTTTACTTAATTTATTTGCATACTTTCATTCATTGCATTTTAATTTTGTGCATATTTTTATTTTCTCTTCTAAATTTATTATTTTCCATTGGTGTTAAATATTTTTATTCAATTGTGGTATCTTTTCTTGTATTATTTTGGTGCTTAGTAACTTGTTTTACACTATTGGATGATATTATTTATCTGTTAGTGCCAATCTTTTATAAAACATGTGTTTCTTTTGCGTTGACATGAATTGATATTATCTTGCATTACCTATACTCTCTTCCCTATTGTGACAATTCTTGCACTATTGATATGCCGTATGCTTCTACTATTTTCTCACTGCATGTTGTAGCTACCATGTAATTGAGACCCTTATTATTTGGCATTACCCACTCATATTTTATTTGTTTTCTATCATTGTTTTTGGGTTCCTGTTCTTCTTTTTCTCTTCTTTCAGGCTGGCCACCGAAGAAGGAAAAAGAGGAAAAACTTCTATATGGGGCAACAGACAAGTCCATCTGCATAATCTCTAGAGAAAAGCATCAGTTGTAACAGCCCGTCCAGCTGCACATCTCAGCATGCACCGAGGACGGTGCAATCTTTAAGTATGGGGAGGTCGATACCGATCTCCATGGGTTAGTTATTTTCTTCCCAACACCAATGTCTTATTTTCTTTATTAGTTCATTGTTGCATTTACATGTTTGATTGCATATTTTCTTTATTTTGTGCATATTTTACCATTGCTTGGTCAAAGTAATGAGTTTCTTTTCAGGACTTTATAGTATTTCACTAATTTAAATTAAAATTTTTGTGTTACTTGTTTGAAGAAATTTTAATTTGGAACATGGTTTTAGAGCTTGAACACACAAAACCAGTGAGATTTTGAGCCTACTTGATTGGTTGCATCTTATCAACCAATATTTTATTTTTTTGGTGTGTGTTTTTCTCTCTAAAATTGTGATATTTGTCTTGCTTAATTCTATATTTCCATTATTTGATGTATGCATGCACTTATATGATTGAGGCATTTGTTCACTATAGCTCACATACCCATATGGCCTTAACCTTTCATTATCCTTTGCAAACCAATTTGAGCCTATTTTACCCCATTTGTTCTTTATTTTAGCACATCATTAACTCTAAGAGAAAAACAATAATGTCCCTAATTTGAATCCTTGGTTAGTTTAGACTAGTGAGAGTGCTCACGAATTAAGTGTGGAGAAATTTGGATTGAAAACATTTGGTTTGAGAATTGGGTGTTCTATATTCTTGAGAAAATGTGAAAAAGAATGTTGAGGACATGTTTATGCATTCAATACCTTAATCATATGCATTGAGAAAAATAAAAGAAAAGAAAAAAATAAAAAAAATAAAAAGAAAGAAAAAAAAAGAATTGAAAAAAAAGAAAGAAAAAGAGCAAATAAATAAAAAAGGGATAAAATGCCCAAAGTAAATGATGGTAATGCATATGAGTTGTACTAAAACTAGTGTTCATACCCTGGGTCGAGCTGTCCGACCCGGGATGTTCTACCGACAAAGCGACCGATCTCTTCAGGTCAGGACAATCCGACATCTCCTCAAAGAGCTCGGCCAAACTACAAGGAAAGCCCATTAAAGGGCCCAAACAGAGGAACACGACCCAAATCTAAGGGCAGCCCAAGCCTATAGAGATAAAGGCGGTTCCCTTAAGGATAAGATGACCTCACTCAAAGATAAAGATAAGATAAGATAACTAACTTATCTTATCTAAGGAAGGTCTCTCTACACCATTATAAATACATTGGAGCACCCAGGTATAACTCATACTCTGATTCTACTGAATACCTGTTTAATACCTTTGCTAACTTAAGCATCGGAGTCCCTTGCAGGTACCCCCACCCTTTGGGGACGAAGGAATCAGCACCGCCACCAAGTCTAACAAGTCGGACACAGCAACTCCGACTATTACAGAAGATCTCATCCGAGATCGACCTACAATTTCAGGTAACCCTCAGAATATTGGCGCCGTTGCCGGGGAACCTAGAAGTCATCCTATCACCATGGCGGACGACCATGACAATGACCACACCTCAGATCTAGAGGAAAGAACGCCGCATAAAAACGTGGATGCCACCCCAAAAGATACTTCCCAAATCAACAACAAGAAGAACTCCCCAAACGAGTGAGCCATGGATGCATTTCAAGACCGGTTAAAACAACTTGAGGAAGAAGCCTTACGCCAACGAGAGGCCGAGAAGGACCTACAAAGGGAAATAAGGCGTCACCGGGAATTGGAGAACAAACTCCTAAAACTTGAAACCGATGTCAAGACTAAAGCCAGCCATTCCACTCCCGAAGATAGCACCCGCAAGGAGCAAGACCCATTCACCAAGGAGATCATGAAGACGAAAATCCCAAAGGACTTTAAACTCCCAGACATGACCTTATACAACGGCACTACAGATCCCGGCCATCATCTCAGTAACTTCAGAAGTAGAATGTATCTCACCGACGCCTCAGATGCAGTTCGTTGCAAAGCCTTTCCAACTACTTTAACAAAAACAGCAATTAGATGGTTCGACAACCTCCCTCCTAGGTCCATCTCAAGTTTCGACGACATGGCTAAGAAATTTCTGGCCAGATTCTCCATCCAAAAGGACAAAGCCAAACATGCTCCGAGCTTACTGGGAATCAGACAAGGAGAACAGGAAACCCTGCACAACTACATGGAAAGATTCAACAAGACATGCATGGATATATAGAACCTGCCAACAGAAGCCGCTATTATGGGCCTCATTAATGGCTTACGAGAAGGGCCCTTTAGTCAATCCATATCAAAAAAGTACCCCACATCTCTGAACGAGGTGCAGGAATGAGCGAAAAAGTACATCAACATAGAGGAAAACTCCCGACTAGGAGAAACCTCGAAGGCCGGGTTCACCCCCCGGGATAAGGATAAAGATTCCAGAAAGAAGGAAGACCGACATGTAGAGAAAATTAAAAAATACCACAATTACACCCCTCTTCGGGTGTCTCTTGTGGATGTATACAGAGAGGTTTGTAACACAGAAAAAATACGACCAGCTCGGCCACTCAAAAGCAAAAAAGGAAGAGAAAACCGGAATGAATATTGTGAATATCATCGGATCTGCGGGCACTCCACTAATGAGTGTTTCGATTTAAAAAATGTCATAGAAAAGCTCGTACGAGAAGGAAAGCTAGATCGATATCTGGCCACCCATGATGATGAACAAAGAAAAAGAAGAAGAGCAGAAGATGTCGAACCAACCGCGCGATCATCTTGAACGCTAGAAAGACATGTCCACATGATACACGGCGGATTTTTCAAGGGAGAAATCTCCAAATCATCTCGCAAAAGGCATCTCAAAGATGTATATCACGTCGCAGGAAAGGAGGAAGCACCCAACATCCCGGTAATCACTTTTACAAAGGAAGACGCTTCCAGCGTCGCATCAGGGCATGACGATCCCATGGTCATTACTATTATACTAGCAAACACAAATCTTCACCGCACGCTAATAGACCAGGGGAGTTCTGCCGACGTATTATTTAAAACGGCTTTCGACAAACTCGGCCTGGAAGAAAAAGAACTCAGAGCGTATCCAGACAGCCTGTTCGGGCTAGGCGATACCCCAGTTCAACCGATGGGATACATCTCACTCCACACAACTTTCAAAAAAGGAAGTTAGTCAAGAACTCTCAAAATAGATTACATCATAGTCGACGTAAGTTCTGCCTACAATGCCCTAATAGGTCAGACAACGTTAAATCATCTCGGCGCAATAGTCTCGACTCCGCATCTATGCATGAAGTTCCCAACTACAGGAAGAATAGCTACGATAAAAGAAGATCAGAAGATGGCGCGCCACTGTTACAACGAAAGTCTAAACCTCAGAGGTAAAGGAGAAGAATTCTACACAATTGAGCTCGGTAGAGTTCAGAGGCGGGAAGAGCTCTGCCCACAACCTGAAGAAGAAATAGAAAAAATCCAGATCGGGGATACCCCAGACCAAACAACCAATATCGGCACACTCCTAAAAGGAGACATAAAAGAATCACTCATACAGTTTCTACGAAACAACGCCGACCTCTTTGCATGGAAGGCCGCAGACATGCCAGGCATAGATCCCAAGCTAATGTGCCACAAGCTAGTAGTCTACCCGGGATCTCGGCCGGTACAACAAAGGCATAGAAAGCTAGGACCAGAACGCTCTCAAGCTGTGGAAGAACAGGTACAAGCTCTACTGGAGGCAGGTTTCATAAGAGAAGTCAAATACCCGCTATGGCTTGCTAATGTCGTATTGGTAAAAAAGTCAAACGAGAAGTGGAAAATGTGTACTGACTATACCGATCTCAACAAAGCCTGCCCAAAGGATCCTTACCCACTCCCAAAGATTGACGCACTGGTAGATGTCTCCTCTGGATATAAATACCTCTCCTTCATGGATGCATACTTGGGATATAACCAAATCCCAATGTACCCACCCGACCAAGAAAAAACCTCATTCTTAACCCCAAAGGCAAATTACTGCTACATTGTCATGCCCTTTGGTCTTAAAAATACGGGAGCCACTTACCAAAGATTAATGAACAAAGCTTTTTCGGATCACATTCGAAAGGTCATGGAAGTTTACGTGGACGACATGCTAGTAAAGACGTAAAACGAAGAGATGTTATTATCCTATCTGACACAAGTATTTAACACCATAAGATGACACGGCATGCGACTCAATCCTGCAAAATGCACCTTCACAGTAGAAGCTTGTAAATTCTTGGGTTTTATGATCACACAGAGAGGAATCGAGGCAAACCCGAATAAGTGCAGGGCCATACTCGACATGAAAAGTTCGACTTGTGTCAAAGAGGTACAACAACTTGATAAACCCCATTTGTAGGGTTTATCTGGTGCTTAATTTAGGGGATTTTATAACCTTTTACCCACATTTATCCATTGAAATAGCATGGTTTTATAACTTCTAATCTAATTGTGCTTAAGAGTGAAAACATGCTTTTTAGGACTTAAAATAGCTAAATCTAATTATCTTTGATTCCATTAGATGCCTTGATATGTTCGCTAAGTGATTTCAGATTTAAGAGGCAAGGATTGGACCAAGGGAATGAAGGAAAAGCATGTAGAAATGGAGAACTCATGAAGAAATAAAGGAAATGCAAAAGCTGTCAAGCCGACCTCTTTGCACTTAATCAACCATAACTTGAGCTACAGAGGTCCAAATGATGCGGTTCCAGTTGGGTTAGAAAGCTAACATCTGGGGCTTCGAAATGATATAAGATTTATTATATTCGCTACACGTATGGTGACGCGCACGCGCACTGTACGTGCACGCATCGTTGCTGCCATATGATCCACTTAAAGCAATACATGGCCAGCGAATTCTAAAGCCTTGTGGGCCCAATCCAACTCATTTCTGATGCTATTTAATCCAAGAATTGAAGAGGAATGAAGAAGTTAGTTACCATTAGTTTAGTTTAGCTTAGTTTAGTAGTTAGAGTTACTTTCTAGAGAGAGAAGCTCTCACTTCTCTCTAGGATTAGGATTAGGATTAGGATTAGGTTTAGTTCTTAGATCTAGATTTTAATTCATCTTCTCCTACTTCTATCTTCTCAATTCCTTGTAGTTACATTCATTCTTCTTCCATTCCTTTGTTGTAATCTCTTTTATGTTGTTCTTGTGTTTTGTTGTAGATCTACTTTTGTTTCTTCTACTCTCTTTCAATTCAATCAAGGTAATTCATAATAAATGTGTTTCTTTTGATTGTTGTTGTTAATTCCTTTCAATAATTGTTGTTAGATTTCATTCTTGTTGTAGATTTCATGTGCTTTCCTTCTATGCCTCTTAGGTGTTTGATAAAATGCTTCTCCTAGCTTTAGTGTAGATTTTGTTCCTCTTGGCCTAGGTAGAGTAATTAGTGACTCTTGAGTTATCTAATTCCTTTGTTGATTGATAATTAGAAGTTGCTAATCGATTTGAATGCCTCTAAAGCTAGTCTTTCCTTTAGGAGTTGATTAGGACTTGAGGAATCAAATTGATTCATCCACTTGACTTTCCTCCATGGTTAGAGGTTAACTAAGTGGGAGTAATGGACAATTTGTTATCACAATTGAGGAGGATAACTAGGGTAGGACTTCTAGTTCTCATATATTGCCAAGAGCTTTGTTAGTTGTTAGTTTATTTTCTTTGCCATTTATATCTCTTGTCTAAAATCTCAAAAACCCCAAAATAACTCACAACCAATAACAAGACACTTTATTGTAATTCCTAGGGAGAACGACCCGAGGTTCAATACTTCGGTTTATAAATTTAGGGGTTTGTTTTAGTGACAAACAATCTTTTGTATGAAAGGATTATTATTGGTTTAGAAACTATACCTTACAACGAAATTTCATTAGTGAAATTCTAAACCGTCAAAAATCTAATCATCAAAATGGCGCCGTTGCTGGGGAATTGTGATGAGCGGATAATTTGTATACTTTTTGGCATTGTTTTTGGTATGTTTTTGATATGATATAGTTAGTTTTTAGTATATTTTTATTAGTTTTTAGTTAAAATTTACTTTTCTGGACTTTACTATGAGTTTGTGTGTTTTTCTGTGATTTCAGGTATTTTCTGGCTGAAATTGAGGGACCTGAGCAAAAATCTGATTCAGAGGCCAAAAAGGACTGCAGATGCTGTTGGATTCTGACCTCTCTGCACTCGAAGTGGATTTTCTGGAGCTACAGAAGCCCAATTGGCGCGCTCTCAACGGCGTTGGAAAGTAGACATCCTGGGCTTTCCAGCAATATATGATAGTTCATACTTTGCCCAAGATTTGATGGCCCAAACCGGCGTTCAAAGTCACCTCAAGAAATCCCAGCGTTAAACGCTGGAACTGGCACCCAAATGGGAGTTAAACGCCCAAACTGGCATGAAAGCTGGCGTTTAACTCCAAGAAGAGTCTCTGCACGAAAAATGCTTCAATGCTCAGCCCAAGCACACACCAAGTGGGCCCAGAAGTGGATTTTTATGTCATTTACTCATTTCTGTACACCTTAGGCTACTAGTTCTTATAAGTAGGACCTTTTGCTATTGTATTAAAAGGACTTTAGTAGCTATCTTCATTTTTATGCTATCTTAGATCATTGGGAGGCTGGCCATTCGGCCATGCCTAGACCTTATGCTTATGTATTTTCAACGGTGGAGTTTCTACACACCATAGATTAAGGTGTGGAGCTCTGTTGTACCTCGAGTATTAATGCAATTACTATTGTTCTTCTATTCAATTCCGCTTGTTCTTGTTCTAAGATATCACTTGTTCTTCAACTTGATGAATGTGATGATCTGTGACACTCATCATCATTCTCACCCATGAACAAAGTGACTGACAACCACTCTTGTTCTACAAGCAACTAAGGCCATAGTGAATGTCTCTTGGATTCCTGATTGCACGATGCATGGTTGATCGCCTGACAACCGAGTGCTCGCCTGACAAACGAGCCAACCATTCCGTGAGATCAGAGTCTTCGTGGTATAGGCGAGAACTGATGGCGGCATTCAAGAGAATCCGGAAGGTCTAACCTTGTCTGTGGTATTCTGAGTAGGATTCAATGACTGAATGACTGTGACGTGCTTCAAACTCCTGAGGGCGGGGCGTTAGTGACAGACGCAAAAGAATCACTGGATTCTATTCCGGCCTGATTGAGAACCGACAGATGAATTCCGCTATGCTGTGACAGAGCATATGCAATCGCTTTCACTGAGAGGATGGGAGGTAGCCACTGACAACGGTGAAACCCTTGCTTAAGCTTGCCATGGAAAGGAGTAAGAAGGATTGGATGAAGACAGTAGGAAAGCAGAGAGACGGAAGGGAAGGCATCTTCATGCGCTTATCTGAAGTTCCTACCAATGAATTACATAAGTATCTCTATCTTTACCTTTATGTTATTTTCGTTCATCACCATATACATTTGAGTTTGCCTGACTAAGATTTACAAGATGACCATAGCTTGCTTCAATACTAACAATCTCCGTGGGATCGACCCTTACTCACGTAAGGTTTATTACTTGGACGACCCAGTGCACTTGCTGGTTAGTTGTGCGAAGTTGTGTAATGCCATGGTATTGAGCTACCAAGTTTTTGGAGCCATTACCGGAGATTATGAGAGTTGTGAAAAAGTATTGTTCACAATTTCGCGCACCAAGTTTTTGGCGCCGTTGCCGGGGATTGTTCAAGTTTTGAGCAAGCTTTTGGTAACATCAGTGCCAAGATCCGGCAACAACACCAAGTTTTTGGCGTTATTGCCAGGGATTGTTCAGGCTGGACAACTGACGGTTCATCTTGTTGCTTAGATTAGGTATTTATTTTTTCGAAATTCTTGAAGATGAATTCTAGAGTTTCATGGTGATTTGTTGAAATCTGGCTGGCTGAGAAGCCATGTCTAATTTCATTGGACCGAGGTTTCAACTTATCATCACAAGAGCTTGTTGATTTCTTATCAATCTTGCTTTTGGAGCAGTGATCTGCTAAGGCTTGGCTGGCTTTTGGCCATGTCTAGTGTTTTGGACCGAAGCTTTCTCTGAAAGCTTGGCTGGCTGTGAAGCCATGTCTAATTCCTGGACCGGAGTCTTAGACTAACATTGCACTGATTCCTGGAATTCTCATTAAGAATTTTGATATCTTTTTCCATTTAATTTTCGAAAAACACAAAAAAATTTTACAAAATCATAAAAACCAAAAATATTGTTGTTTCTTATTGAGACACTAGTCTCATCTTAAGTTTGGTGTCAATTGCATGCATTCATTCATGTATCTTAGTGATCTTCAAGATGTTCTTGATGATTTACTTGCTCTGATCTTTGAATTCAATTGACTTGATTGTTTTGTGTGTCTCATATGCATTTTCATTTTGTTAGTGTCAGTAGTATACAAACTGCTAAGTTTGGTGTCTTGCATGCATTGTTATTTGATTCTTGTTGCATTTTGATTTTTCCTATTATCAAAAATCCAAAAAATATTTTTAATTTATGTCTTTTCAAGTCAATAATACAGAGAATTGAAGATTCAGAACATACAGCAAAGGAATTGCACAGAAAAAGCTGGGCGTTCAAAACGCCCAGTGAAGAAGGACAGACTGGCGTTTAAACGCCAGCCAGGGTACCTGGTTGGGCGTTTAACGCCCAAAAGGGTAGCATTTTGGGCGTTAAACGCCAGAATGTGCACCATTCTGGGCGTTTAACGCCAGGATGGCTAGAGGGGAAGATTTTGTTTTCAAATCAATTTTTTTCAAGTTTTCAAAATCTTTTCAAAATCAAATCTTTTTCAAATCAATTTTTCAATCAAATCTCTCTCAAAATCAATTTCTTTCCATTTTTAAAGATACTTACTATCAATTAATGATTTGATTCAACATTTCAAGTATGTTACCTTTTCTGTTGAGAAAGGTTTAATGTTTGAATCATATCTTTTCTTGTTAGTCAAGTTTCTAATTTTCAAATCAAATCTTTTCAAAATGTTTTTCAAATCATATCTTTTCAATCACATTTTTTTTATCAATCATATCTTCTTAACCACATCTTTTTCAAAATAGTTTTCAATCAAATCTTTTTGATTTCTAATTTCAAAATCTTTTTCAAAAATCACTTGATTTCTTTTCCACTTTCATTTTCGAAAATCAAGTAATGTTTTTCAAAAATGTTTTCAAAATTTTTCACTTAATTTTCGAAAATTACTTCCCTCCTTCTCACATCCTTCTATTTATGGACTAACACTATCCCTTAATGCAAAATTCAAACTCCATCTCCTTTGATAAGTTCGAATTTTATACTTCTGTCTTCTACTCTTCTTTTCCTCTGACACTTAAAGGAATCTCTATACTGTGACATAGAGGATTCCACATTTTCTTGTTCTCTTCTCTTTCTTATGAGCAGGAGCAAAGACAAAGGTATTCTTGTTGAGGCTGACCCTGAACCTGAAAGGACCTTGAATAGAAAGCTAAGAGAAGCCAAGGCACAACTCTCTTTAGAAAACCTGAACGAATTCTTCAAGGAAGAAGAACTCATGGCAGCCGAAAACAACAACAATGCCAACAATGCAAGGAAGGTGCTGGGTGACTTTACTGCACCTACTCCCGACTTCTATGGGAGAAGCATCTCTATCCCTGCCATTGGAGCAAACAACTTTGAGCTTAAGCCTCAGTTAGTTTCTCTAATGCAACAGAATTGCAAGTACCATGGACTTCCATTGGAAGATCCTCATCAGTTTTTAGCTGAATTCTTACAAATCTGTGACACTGTCAAGACTAATGGGGTTGACCCTGAGGTCTATAGACTAATGCTATTCCCTTTTGCTGTAAGAGACAGAGCTAGAACATGGTTGGACTCTCAACCTAAAGAAAGCCTGGACTCTTGGGAAAAGCTAGTCAATGCCTTCTTGGCAAAGTTCTTTCCACCTCAAAAATTAAGTAAGCTTAGAGTGGAAGTCCAAACCTTCAGACAGAAGGAAGGAGAATCCCTCTATGAAGCTTGGGAAAGATACAAACAATTAATCAGAAAGTGTCCCTCTGACATGCTTTCTGAATGGAGCATCATAGGTATTTTCTATGATGGTCTCTCTGAACTGTCCAAGATGTCCTTGGATAGCTCTTCTGGAGGATCTCTTCATCTGAAGAAGACGCCTACTGAAGCTCAAGAACTGATTGAAATGGTTGCAAATAACCAATTCATGTATACTTCTGAAAGAAATCCTGTGAGCAATGGGACTAGTCAGAAGAAAGGAGTTCTTGAGATTGACACTCTGAATGCCATTTTGGCTCAGAACAAAATATTGACTCAACAAGTCAATATGATTTCTCAAAGTCTGTTTGGAATGCAGAATGCACCAAGCAGTACTAAGGAAGCTTCATCTGAGGAAGAAGCTTATGATCCTGAGAACCCTTCAATAGAAGAGGTGAATTACATGGGAGAACCCTATGGAAACACCTACAATCCTTCATGGAGGAATCATCCAAATCTTTCATGGAAGGATCAACAGAGACCTCAACAAGGTTTCAATAATAATAATGGTGGAAGAAACAGGTTTAGCAATAGCAAGCCTTTTCCATCATCATCTCAGCAACAGACAGAGAGTTCTAAGCAGAATACCTCTGACTTAGCAACTATGGTCTCTGATCTGATCAAAACCACTCAAAGTTTCATGACTGAAACAAGGTCCTCCATCAGAAATTTGGAAGGACAAGTGGGTCAGCTGAGCAAGAAAATTACTAAACTCCCTCCAAGTACTCTTCCAAGCAATACAGAAGAAAATCCAAAAGGAGAGTGCAAGGCCATCAACATGGCCGAATTCTGGGAGGAAGAAGAGGCAGTGAACGCCACTGAGGAAGACCTCACTGGACGTCCACTGACCTCTAATGAGTTCCCCAATGAAGAACCATGGGAATCTGAGGCTCAAAATGAGACCATAGAGATTCCATTGGACTTACTTCTGCCATTCATGAGCTCTGATGAGTATTCTTCCTCTGAAGAGGATGAGTATGTCACTGAAGAGCAAGTTGCCAAATACCTTGGAGCAATCATGAAGCTGAATGACAAGTTATTTGGAAATGAGACTTGGGAGGATGAATCCCCTTTGCTCACCAAAGAACTGAATGACTTGTCTAGGCAGAAACTGCCTCAAAAGAGGCAGGATCATGGGAAGTTTTCTATACCTTGTACCATAGGCACCATGACCTTCAAGAAGGCCTTGTGTGACTTAGGGTCAAGTGTAAACCTCATGCCCCTCTCTGTAATGGAGAAGTTAGGGATCTTTGAGGTGCAAGCTGCAAAAATCTCACTAGAGATGGCAGACAACTCAAGAAAACAAGCCTATGGACTTGTAGAGGATGTTCTGGTAAAAGTTGAAGACCATTACATCCCTACTGACTTCATAGTCCTAGAGACTGGGAAGTGCATGGATGAATCCATCATCCTTGGCAGACCCTTCCTAGCCACAGCAAGGGCTGTGATTGATGTTGATAGAGGAGGGTTGATCATTCAAGTGAATGAAGAATCCTTGGTGTTTAAGTCCCAAGGATATCCCTCTGTCATCATGGAGAGGAAGCATGAAGAGCTTCTCTCAAAACAGAGCCAAACTGAGCCCCCACAGTCAAACTCTAAGTTTGGTGTTGGGAGGCCACAACCAAACTCTAAAGTTTGGTGTTGAACCCCCACATTCAAACTCTAAGTTTGGTGTTGGGAGGTTCCAACACGGTTCTGAGTATTTCTGAGGCTCCATGAGAAGCCCTCTGTCAAGTAATGACATTAAAGAAGCGCTTGTTGGGAGGCAACCCAATGTTTTATACTTAATTATTTTCTTTTGTTATTTTATCTTTTTTGTAGGTTGATGATAATAAGAAGTCACAAAAACAATGAAAAAAGCAAAAACAGAATGAAAAACAGGAAGAAAAACAGCACACCCTGGAGGAAGATGCTGCTGGCGTTCAAACGCCAGTAAACCTAGCAGTTGGGCGTTTAACGCCCAGTCTGGCACCATTCTGGGCGTTTAACGCCAGAAAGGGGCACCAGACTGGCGTTAAACGCCAGAAAAGAGCAAGAACCTGGCGTTAAACGCCAGAAATGGGCACCAGCCCGGCGTTTAACGCCAGAAATGGCTCAAAACGTGAATTTTGATGCCATTTGGTGCAGGGATGACTTTTCCTTGACACCACAGGATCTGTGGACCCCACAGGATCCCCACCTACCCCACCATCACTCTCTCTCTTCTTCCCCCATTCACCAATCACCTCAACACCTCTTCCCCAAAAACCCTTCACCTATCAAATCCCATCTTTCTCTTCACCACTCACATCCATCCTTCATAAATCCCCACCAACCTCACCCTTCAAATTCAAACCACTTTCCCTCCCAAACCCACCCTTAATGGCCGAACCTTTCCCCCCTCTCTCCTATATATACCCTTCTTCAACCCTTCATTTTCACACAACCTAAACACCACCATCTCCCTCTTCCTCATTTCTTCTTCTTCTACTCTCTTCTTTCTTCTTTTGCTCGAGGACGAGCAAACATTTTAAGTTTGGTGTGGTAAAAGCGTTGCTTTTCTCGTTTTTCCATAACCATTATGGCATCCAAGGCCGGAGAAACCTCTAGAAAGAGGAAAGGGAAGGCAAAAGCTTCCACCTCCGAGTCATGGGAGATGGATAGATTCCTCTCAAGGGTGCATCAAGACCACTTCTATGAAGTTGTGGCCTTGAAGAAGGTGATCCCCGAGGTCCCCTTTTCACTCAAAAAGGGTGAATATCCGGAGATCCGACATGAGATCCGAAGAAGAGGTTGGGAAGTTCTTACCAACCCCATTCAACAAGTCGGAATCTTGATGGTTCAAGAGTTCTATGCCAATGCATGGATCACCAAGAACCATGACCAAAGTGTGAACCCGAATCCAAAGAACTATCTCACTATGGTTCGGGGGAAATACTTGGATTTTAGTCCGGAGAGTGTGAGGGTGGCGTTCAACTTGCCTATGATGCAAGGAGATGAGCATCCTTACACTAGAAGGGTCAACTTTGATCAAAGGTTGGACCAAGTCCTCACAGTCATATGTGAAGAGGGCGCACAATGGAAGCAAGATTCAAGGGGAAAGCCGGTCCAATTGAGAAGGCATGACCTCAAGCCCGTGGCTAGAGGATGGTTAGAGTTCATACAACGCTCAATCATTCCCACTAGCAACCGGTCCGAAGTTACCATAGATCGGGCTATCATGATCCATAGCATCATGATTGGAGAAGAAATAGAGGTTCATGAGGTTATAGCCCAAGAACTCTATAAGGTGGCGGACAAGACCTCCACCTTGGCAAGGTTAGCCTTTCCTCATCTCATTTGTCACCTCTGTTATTCAGTTGGAGTTGACATAGATGGAGACATTCCCATTGATGAGGACAAACCCATCACCAAGAAAAGGATGGAGTACACAAGAGACCCCACTCATCATGAGACCCCTGAGATTCCTCAAGGGATGCACTTTCCTCCACAAGACTATTGGGAGCAACTAAATACCTCCCTAGGAGAGTTGAGTTCCAACATGGGACAACTAAGGGTGGAGCATCAAGAACACTCCATCATCCTTCATGAAATTAGAGAAGATCAAAGAATCATGAGGGAGGAACAACAAAGACAAGGAAGAGACATTGAGGAGCTCAAGCACTCCATAGGATCTTCAAGAGCAAGAAAGAGCCGCCATCACAAAGGTGGACCCGTTCTTTGATTTCCTTGTTATTTGTTCTTCTGTTTTTCGAATTTTTAGTGCTTATGTTTATCCATGTTTGTGTCTTGTGATCATTAGTGTCTTAGTGTCTATGCCTTAAAGTTATGAATGTCCTATGAATCCATCACCTTTCTTAAATAAAAATGTGCTTAATTGATAAAAGAAAGAATTGCATGAATTTTGAATTTTATAACAGATTAATTATTTTGATGTGGTGGTAATATTTTTGTTCTCTGAATGTATGCTTAAACAGTGCATATGTATCTTGAATTTGTGGTTTATGAATGTTGGCTCTTGAAAGAATGATGAAAAAGGAGACATGTTACTGAGGATCTGAAAAATCATTAAAATGATTCTTGAAGCAAGAAAAAGCATTTCTATTCAAAAAAAAAACCGAAAAAAAAAAGAAAAAAAAACCGAAAAAAAAGAGAGAAATAAGAGTTGTGATCCAAGGCAAAAAAGAGTGTGCTTAAGAACCTTGGACACCTCTAATTGGGGACTTTAGCAAAGCTGAGTCACAATCTGAAAAGGTTCACCCAATTATGTGTCTGTGGCATGTATGTATCCGGTGGTAATACTGGAAGACAGAGTGCTTTGGGCCACAGCCAAGACTCAATAAGTAGCTTTGTTCAAAGAATCATCATACTTTACTAGGAGAATCATTAACACTATCTGGACTCTGAGTTCCTAAAGAAGCCAACCATTCTGAATTTCAAAGGATAGAGTGAGATGCCAAAACTATTCAGAGGCAAAAAGTAAAAGCCCCGCTCATCTAATTAATACTGATCTTCACAGATGTTTTTGGAATTCATTGCATATTCTCTTCTTTTTATCTTGTTTGATTTTCAGTTGCTTGGGGACAAGCAACAATTTAAGTTTGGTGTTGTGATGAGCGGATAATTTGTATACTTTTTGGCATTGTTTTTAGTATGTTTTTGATATGATCTAGTTAGTTTTTAGTTAAAATTCACTTTTCTGGACTTTACTATGAGTTTGTGTGTTTTTCTGTGATTTCAGGTATTTTCTGGCTGAAATTGAGGGACCTGAGCAAAAATCTGATTCAGAGGCCAAAAAGGACTGCAGATGCTGTTGGATTCTGACCTCCCTGCACTCGAAGTGGATTTTCTGGAGCTACAGAAGCCCAATTGGCGCGCTCTCAACGGCGTTGGAAAGTAGACATCCTGGGCTTTCCAGCAATATATGATAGTCCATACTTTGCCCAAGATTTGATGGCCCAAACCGGCGTTCAAAGTCACCTCAAGAAATCCCAGCGTTAAACGCTGGAACTGGCACCCAAATGGGAGTTAAACGCCCAAACTGGCATGAAAGCTGGCGTTTAACTCCAAGAAGAGTCTCTGCACGAAAAATGCTTCAATGCTCAGCCCAAGCACACACCAAGTGGGCCCAGAAGTAGATTTTTATGTCATTTACTCATTTCTGTACACCTTAGGCTACTAGTTCTTATAAGTAGGACCTTTTGCTATTGTATTAAAAGGACTTTGGTAGCTATCTTCATTTTTATGCTATCTTAGATCATTGGGAGGCTGGCCATTCGGCCATGCCTAGACCTTATGCTTATGTATTTTCAACGGTGGAGTTTCTACACACCATAGATTAAGGTGTGGAGCTCTGCTGTACCTCGAGTATTAATGCAATTACTATTGTTCTTCTATTCAATTCCGCTTGTTCTTGTTCTAAGATATCACTTGTTCTTCAACTTGATGAATGTGATGATCTGTGACACTCATCATCATTCTCACCCATGAACAAAGTGACTGACAACCACTCTTGTTCTACAAGCAACTAAGGCCATAGTGAATGTCTCTTGGATTCCTGATTGCACGATGCATGGTTGATCGCCTGACAACCGAGTGCTCGCCTGACAAACGAGCCAACCATTCTGTGAGATCAGAGTTTTCGTGGTATAGGCGAGAACTGATGGCGGCATTCAAGAGAATCCGGAAGGTCTAACCTTGTCTGTGGTATTCTGAGTAGGATTCAATGACTGAATGACTGTGACGTGCTTCAAACTCCTGAGGGCGGGGCGTTAGTGACAGACGCAAAAGAATCACTGGATTCTATTCCGGCCTGATTGAGAACCAACAGATGAATTCCGCTATGCTGTGACAGAGCATATGCAATCGCTTTCACTGAGAGGATGGGAGGTAGCCACTGACAACGGTGAAACCCTTGCTTAAGCTTGCCATGGAAAGGAGTAAGAAGGATTGGATGAAGACAGTAGGAAAGCAGAGAGACGGAAGGGAAGGCATCTTCATGCGCTTATCTGAAGTTCCTACCAATGAATTACATAAGTATCTCTATCTTTACCTTTATGTTATTTTCGTTCATCACCATATACATTTGAGTTTGCCTGACTAAGATTTACAAGATGACCATAGCTTGCTTCAATACTAACAATCTCCGTGGGATCGACCCTTACTCACGTAAGGTTTATTACTTGGACGACCCAGTGCACTTGCTGGTTAGTTGTGCGAAGTTGTGTAATGCCATGGTATTGAGCTACCAAGTTTTTGGAGCCATTACCGGGGATTATGAGAGTTGTGAAAAAGTATTGTTCACAATTTCGCGCACCAAATTGCAATGGTGTTGTGCTATTGGTTATTGTATATATGTGAATATTGTAAATATGTTTGCTTTTTGCTTCTTTGTTAGTTTTTAGTTTGTTCTCTTTATTTGTTACTATTTTTTTGTTTTTGCCTTCTCTTGCTATCATGAATTCTCACTTTGGCTATGAGTGTGATTACAACTATGTTGTAGGTGATGAGAACTATAATGAGAATGTGTATCAAGGATGAGATAACCAAAGGTTAGAGGAGCCATATGCATATGATCAATCCTCTTGGCAACAACCTCCACCAATGCACTTTGAAGAAATACCATTCTATGATGCATATCAATCCAATGGCTATGGTGAATCACCTTGTGACTTTCAAGAACCACCACCATATGCCTATGAACCATATGCTCAACATAACTCTCAACCATATTCACAAGCCCCTTCTTACCAACCACCTTCATATGTCCCTAATCCATATCCATCCTACCAACAACCATATGAGCCATATGAACCACACATAGAGCCACCACCACTCCAACATCAATATTTTCAACAGCCACATGATCCTAATCATATTATCCAAGAGGAACAAGAGTCAAGGGATCATCTCAAGGAAGCATTGGATCAATTTCAAGCAACCATGGAGTGTGTTGTGCAACAAGTGGAAAGAATGGAAAACATTGAACCACCACAACTCTACCAAGAAGAACCACCTTCTTATTATGAACCCTTTCCCCAAAATGATGAACCCTTCCATCCACCCCAATCTCTAATGGATGAAACCCTTGGTGTTCTTGTTCAAGGACAAGAAGAGATGAAAAGAGATGTGCAAAATTTCATGGCCGCCTTGGATCCGGTGACAAATAAATTAGCCTCCCAATGCTTGAACACTCAAGGAACTCCCACGGCTACATGTGGAGAATTGAATGAAGAACATAGCATGAAGGAGAGATTGGAAACTCCGGTGGGAAATGAGGGAAGTTGCTTTGTATTGGAACAATTGGAGGAAGCTTTAATTGTTGAAGACAAGGAAGAAGCGGTAGAAGACTTAGGAGATGCGGAGCCTCCATGGGAACATAGAGTTGAAGAAAACCCCTCCAAGATGATTGAAATTGATGCTAGGGAGGAAAGTGAACACCTTCCAAGGCATATTACATATGAAGATTTGGATGGGATAGAGCAAGAATTGAGTTCCCATGGCAATGAAGAGCAAGCATCAAGTCCTAGTGGTGGAGAATCCTTTGAACTTGAAGAACCTTCTCCCGGTGCATTTGAAAATGTTGTGGAGGTAAACTTCTTTCACCCTCCTAATTATAGTTTGATTAAGGGAAAAGGCTTAGATAGTATTGATGAACAAAGGATTGAATTAGAGAAATCTTGTGAAGAGGTGGAAGTCCTTAGAAATAGAAGGATGGGAGTGGAATACGCTTTGTCAAGATTGTTGGAAGCATCTTTGCCTAGGTTGTCATCTACTCCTTCACTTGAGTGGGTAAAATTCATTTCTATTAGCTTTATTGTCCCACTTGAGTATGGCTTGCTTGAAACAGATGGTCAACTTAGGATGCTTTGTGGGATGAAGCGTAAGCGAAAGATGTTTCGTGGTTGGCGTTGCAAATCAAGGCTCATTTTGGTTGATATTTCAAGAGTTGAATACAAAGGTGGGAATAGTGCTCAAATAGATGGGTCTAGGAGGATTGTTAGGCACTTCATAGAGGATTCTTCGTGTTCACCACCCGAATAGACTAATAATGATGATCAACCTCAAGACGGGTGTGAAAACAAAGTGTGGGATCCCGGATTACAAAAAGAGGATCAACTTTGGGAGCCCCATGCTTGTGAAGAACTCCATCAACACTTGGCTCAACCCATAAGAAATCTTGGGGCACAATGGAGAACCAAGAATTGGTGGGAGTTCCAAGATGAATTCAAGCACAAGCCACCTTGAGAGGAGCTCCCCATAAGTCCAACTTAAGGACAATAAATAAAAGTGCTAGGTGGGAGACACCCCACCATGGTAATATCTTTTCATTTTCTCTTTTGTAAATATTTGGTAGAATTAGTCTAATTTCATGTTTTGTTTAGTTAGTTGAGTATATTTGGTAGTTTAGTATGTTAAATAAGGTTTTATGTTGTTTTGGTAGCTGTTTGGAGGTTTGGAATGCTTGGATTGGTGCAAAAACATAGCAAAAATTTTTGAAAAACAAAGCACCATCCACGCGTACGCGTGCATCAAGCGTTTTCGACCATCCACGCGCACGCGTATATGGCGCGTACGCGTGGATTGAGAAGTTCCACATTCCATACATTTTCCAGAGAGTTGTACCTACGCCGCACCAACGTTATACCTTTGGCATAACCCCACTGACGCGCACGCGCACATGATGCGTACGCTCCACTCTCGAAATAAACCATCTGCGCGCGCGCGGCATGCGCGGATACGCGTGGATTTCCTTCCTTCACCACATTTCTTTTCTTCTCCTTTTTCCATTTCTTTCCTTCTCCTCTCTTCTTCCCTTCTTCTACCCCTCATCCAACACTTCCAAAAACCATGGATAACCATTTATTTTAGCTAGTTAATTAGTTAGTTGGTTAGTTAATTAGTTAGTTTTAGTTTAGTTTTCATTTTATTTTCTATCTTTTCATTATAAGTGTTGGATTATTGACTTTGTTTACTGATGCCATGGCATCTAGGCCAGGTTCACTGACCTTTTCTTTACTGTTTTAGGGTAGTTTCGTGCATTTTCCTAGTAAACAAGGCAAGTTTTGGGTGAAAATACACTTACACCTTCATTCAAGCAACTATTGTGAATTTTGCATGATTTCATGAGATTTTTTGCCAGAATTACATGATATTTTAATGATGAATAATCTCATGATTTTGGCTAGAGCTTTGATGCACTTTAATTGCTTGATTTCAGGACAAATGAAGCATGGAAGAATCACGTTAGCATTCACGTTAACTTAGTTAACGTGACTACTAACGTGGGATGGCAATTGGCTTGCAACGTTAATGAGAAAAGTGATCACCAATAACGCCTGCGAAGCCACTTCATAGCCTATGTTAAGAGCCACGTTAACTAAGTTAACGTGGTACTTAACGTAGAAGGAAAGGAGGACTCCACGTTAATGAGAAACGTGAATTCCAATAACGTTTCTCCTCAACGCTAGTGGTAAAAGTGAACACCACTAACGTTGGGAAACTAGGCAATGCCCCACGTTAAGAGTCACGTTAACTAAGTTAACGTGAACTCTAACGTGGACAAGGATCAACACTACCAACGTTAGTGACACTTACTTTTGTCACTAATGTTGGATCATTTTCATTGCCTACGTTAACTCTCACGTTAATATTGTTAACGTGAAAGTTAACGTGGAGTGGGGTTCAAAGAACCAACGTTAGTGACACTCACTTTTGTCACTAACGTTGGAAGATGGCTTCATTACTACGTTAAAAGCCATGTTAACTTAGTTAACGTGGGTTCTAACGTAGGGGATTAAGGCAATTAGAGCGTTAGTGACAAAGGTGAGTGTCACTAACGCTCTCGAAGGTGATAGGTGCCCACGTTAAGAGCTACGTTAGCTAAGCTAACATAAGACCTAATGTAGGAGGAAAAAGGCAAGCAACGTTAATGGGAAAAGTGATTCCCATTAACGTTTGTGAAAAAGGGGCACAAGCCAACGTTAATGGGAAAAGTGAGTCACATTAACGTTGGCCAAGAATTGAGAAGGAACGTTAGAAGTCACGTTAAGACTTCTAATGTTGAGAATAACGTGGGCATATAAGGGTGGAACGTTAGTGGAAAAGGTGAATGCCACTAACATTCTCACACCCAGAAATGTATTCCACGATTAATCTCGCTAAATGCCCAAGCCTAATTCATATTTCTCTGCAAGCTGGGCCCATTAAAGATGAGGATTGCTTCAACTCAAGGTCCAAAGCCCACATCCAAGACTTGAAGAACTCACTAGAAGATCATGAAGTGTAGTATATATAAGAGTAGTTTTGAACTAGAGAGGGACTTTTGCACCTTGGAGAACTACTCTCTGCATATTTACTTTTCTGTACTTCTAGCATGGATTATTCTTTTCTGCCATTTTTGATTCCTAGAGCTATGAACAACTAAACCCCTTTCATTGGGTTAGGGAGGTTTGCTGTAATTTGATGGATCAATATTAGTTTTCATTCTTCTTCTTCTATCTTTTCTCTTGATTTTACTAGAAAGCTTTCAATCTTAATTCAATTGGTTAGTTATCTTGGAAAAGAAACTCTCCATAATTGGATCTCTTCGGAACCTTGGAAGAGGAATGAAGAGATCATGCTAGAGTTGCTTTCTCATGCTGGACCAATTTGGGTTGGGATGGATATGTGACTATAATCCCCTCAATACTTGAATTGGGAAATGTATGTGGTATAATCAGTGACCATACTTCATCTCTTCTCATGAGCAATTGACCAAGGAATTGGCTATTGATCAAGATTTGAGAGATTGGATTACCAAGGAATTGGGATTCAATCACTTAAGATTGCCAAGGAGATCAATGAATGCATTGATTGAGGAAGAGATGAGAATGAACTTGATCCGGAGAATTGCAACATCTCCTAAACCCAATGATCCCCCCATTTCTGATCTTACCCATTCTCTTTAATTTCTGCCATTTACTTTTATGAGCATTACCTAATTCCCCATTTAAGATTCTGCACTTTAATTTCTGCTATCTACTTTCTAGTCATTTAAATTTCTGCATCTCAATCTAAATTCTGTTTAGCTCAACTAGCATATTTTTCTAACTAAAGTTGCTTGACCAATCAATCCTTATGGGATTCGACCTCACTCTATAGTGAGTTTTACTTGACGATAATTCGGTATACTTGCCGAAGGAAAATTTGTTGAGAGACAAGTTTTCATGCATCATTTACTATGCATTGCTGCTTCCTTATTGCCTAAATGCTATTTTCGCATGAATGATTTTTTTTAGATAATCTTTGTTGGATTCTATGATTGAGGTTATGTTTTGCTACTTGGTTTTGAGTTTTTCATGCTTACCTTTTGAAAAATACCAAGTGATGAGAATTGCCTTCGAGCTTATAACTCTTTTGAATTGCATGTTGTAGCTAGCCATCATGTGATTTGAATCCTTTTCCTCGATTAGGCAACCTCTTGATAGATGATGTTATGCATTTACCTTAATGCATTGTGTTCATGACTATATGCATCCATATGTTTTAGCTTGAATGCTTTCATGCTTCTTTAATGCTTGTTTTACTTTACAAGTTCACTTAGAGCATCTCAAGCACTCTAGGATAAGTGAAGTGCATGCTTCTTTTGTGACATAGCTTTTTATGCTAATGTGTGTTCTAAACTGCGCAATTTAGAATTCACACACCTATTTGTCATTAATGTCACATTAATTCACTCACTCAATTTTAGTGATTTACCTCATTCCAACAATGTATGCTTCCATGCTTTTGTCTTCTCATCTTATGGTGTTATATTTTTTTGTCTTTCATGACGAGTGCACCACAAGCAATAACGGAAGCAAGACTAAGAACACGCAGCAATCCGGAGAGTCGCTGTACCCCCTTGCTCATCTTTGAGTGCACCAAGGACGGTGCAAACTTTTAAGTGTGGGGAGGTCGTTCGACTGATCGGTGATTTTGGGTGACAAGTTTCTAATCCCAACACTTTTGCATTTCATTCTAGAATTTTAGGGTTTTTACTTGCATTTTTCTATTTTTGCATATATATACATAATAAGCTTAGTCAAAATAACGAAATTTTTCAAGATTTTTATCTATAGGGCACCTCAATTGATTTGAATGAAAACTGTTTATAGAGCTTGCTTGAATTATATATATCTTGTGGATCATGTTTTGAGATAAGAACACAAGCTTGTGAGATTTGAGCCTAATGGTGTGGTCACATCCTATAACCACTTATTTTTCCTTCTTGTGTGCATTATTCTCTTTCTATGATTGTAATCTTTGATTGATTTGATTCTTTATGTCCAGTATTTTGTGTATTCATGCATTTATATGATTGAGGCCATCATTTCATTTAACTCACTTACCCAAATGGCCTTACATTTTATCATCCATTGTTAGCAAATTTGAGCCCATGCTTAACCCACTTGTTTTAATTTTAGCACATTACAAGCCTAAAGCGAAAAACAATACAAGTCCTTAATTTGGATCTTTGATTAGCTTAGGCTAGTGTGTGTGAATATCATTCAAGTGTGGGAATCTTGGGACATTGGGTGAATAAAAAGGTAGTTTTGTATTGTTATTGAAAATATTGGGAATTGGGTACATACTCATATATTGATCAAATGTAAAACCTTATGCATTGATGTTCTTGTATATAGAAAGAAAAAAAAGAAAAATGAGAAAAAGAAAAGAAAAGAAAAGAAAGAGAAAAATAATATGGAAAAGAAAAAAATAGAAAAAGAAAGAAAAAGAAAAGTAATAAAAAGGGGACAAAATGCCCCGAAGTGAAGCTCAATAAAATCAATGCATAAGTGTTGTGAAATGAGAAGGGATACATGAGTATGTGAAAAAGTGAAGGATGGGTAGTTAGGCTAGCTTTAAAATTGTATAGGATGTCATAGGTTAGGTGGGAAGTCTAAGCTTATCAAAGATTCAAATTTCAAGCTCACTTGACCAAATATGCATCCTACCTTGACCCTAGCCCCATTACAACCAAAGAAAAGACCTCATGATAGATGTATGCATGCATGAAATATATGTTGATTATTAGAAGAAGAACAAATCTTTGAAAGCATGATTAGGGGAGAATTGAGAGAATCAACCCTAAACACTTGAGCGAATAGAGTGCAAATACATCCGGTGAGGGTTTGATGCTCAATTACATGTTTCCACCTATGATCATCTCTTCTCATGCAAGTTTGTAAAAATATTTAATAACTCAATTCAATCGTGGATTAGACTTGCTAGTCCTTAGCCCTTGTGCATATATGCTTCTTGGGAATTGATTTATTTTGACCAAGCAATTACATTCATGTAGATAGTTGCATATAGGTAGATTGCATTTAGTTAGTTTCCTTTGAATAAATGCCATCCCTTACTTCATTCTTGGTCTAAGCATGAGGACATGCTTGGTTTAAGTGTGGGGAGGTTGATAAACCCCATTTGTAGGGTTTATCTTGTGCTTGATTTAGGGGATTTTATAACCTTTTACCCACATTTATCCATTGAAATAGCATGGTTTTATAACTTCTCCTTTAATTGTGCTTAAGAGTGAAAACATGCTTTTTAGGACTTAAAATAGCTAAATCTAATTCTCCATGATTCCATTAGATGCCTTGATATGTTTGCTAAGTGATTTTAGATTTAGGAGGCAAGGATTGGACCAAGGGAATCACGGAAAAGCATGTAGAAATGGAGAACTCATGAAGAAATAAAGGAAACACAAAAGTTGTCAAGCTGACCTCTTCGCACTTAATCGACAATAACTTGAGCTATAGAAATCCAAATGATGCAGTTTTAGTTGGGTTAGAAAGCTAACATTCGGGGCTTCAAAATGATAGAAGATTTACTATAGTTGCTACACGTATGGTGACGCGCACGCGCACTGTACGCTCACGCATCGTTGCTGCCATATGATCCACTTAAAGCAATACGTGGCCAGTGAATTCTAAAGCCTTGTGGGCCCAATCCAACTCATTTCTGATGCTATTTAAGCCAAGAATTGAAGAGAAATGAAGAAGTTAGTTACCATTAGTTTAGTTTAGCTTAGTTTAGTAGTTAGAGTTACTTTCTAGAGAGAGAAGCTCTCACTTCTCTCTAGGATTAGGATTAGGATTAGGATTAGGTTTAGTTCTTAGATCTAGATTTTAATTCATCTTCTCCTACTTCTATCTTCTCAATTCCTTGTAGTTACATTCATTCTTCTTCCATTCCTTTGTTGTAATCTCTTTTATGTTGTTCTTGTGTTTTGTTGTAGATCTACTTTTGTTTCTTCTACTCTCTTTCAATTCAATCAAGGTAATTCATAATAAATGTGTTTCTTTTGATTGTTGTTGTTAATACCTTTCAATAATTGTTGTTAGATTTCATTCTTGTTGTAGATTTCATGTGCTTTCCTTCTATGCCTCTTAGGTATTTGATAAAATGCTTCTTCTAGCTTTAGTGTAGAGTTTGTTCCTCTTGGCCTAGGTAGAGTAATTAGTGACTCTTGAGTTATCTCTTTGTTGATTGATAATTAGAAGTTGCTAATTGATTTGAATGCCTCTAAAGCTAGTCTTTCCTTTAGGAGTTGATTAAGACTTGAGGAATCAAATTGATTCATCTACTTGACTTTCCTCCATGGTTAGAGGTTAACTAAGTGGGAGTAATGGACAATTTGTTATCACAATTGAGGAGGATAACTAGGATAAGACTTCTAGTTCTCATATCTTGCCAAGAGCTTTGTTAGTTGTTAGTTTATTTTCTTTGCCATTTATACTTCTTGTCTAAAATCTCAAAAACCCCAAAATAACTGACAACCAATAACAATACACTTTATTGTAATTCCTAGGGAGAACGACCCGAGGTTCAATACTTTGGTTTATAAATTTAGGGGTTTGTTTTAGTGACAAACAATCTTTTATATGAAAGGATTATTGTTGGTTTAGAAACTATATTTTACAACGAAAGTTCATTAATGAAATTTTAAACCGTCAAAAATCTAATCATCACAACTCAACGGGAGGTTGGCAGCGTTGTCCAGATTCCTGGCCGGATCAGCAATAAGATCTCTCCCCTTCTACGCCACTCTAAGGATGGGAAAGGAGTTTGAATGGACAGCAGAATGCGAGCAAGCCTTCCAAGACTTCAAAAGATTCCTGGGACGGCCACCTATACTAAGTTGGCCACGGGAAGGAGAACCACTCATATTGTACCTCGCGGTGGGAAATCGAGTAATAGCCTCAGCACTGGTCCGAGAAGACAACAGCGGGCAATAACCCATATACTTTATCAGCAAAGCATTACAAGGATCCGAGCTGAACTACCAGAAAATAGAAAAAATCGGTTACGCTCTCATACTAACATCACAATGACTTCGCCCATACTTCCAGGCTCACATCATTAAAGTTCGGACCAACCAACCCATAAATGGGATCTTATAGAAAACAAACTTGGCAGGCAGAATCTTGCAATGGGCAGTCGAGTTGTCTGAATCAGACCTTCAATACGAAGCTCAGACGGCCATCAAATCTCAATATCTGGCCGACTTCATTGCGGAATTCACGAACACACCAAAAATTCCCATAGAATGGAATCTATATGTGGATGGTTCCTCAAATAAAATGGGAAGTGGCACAGGCGTAATAATTGAAAGCGTCCAGGGAACCCAAATCGAACTCTCCCTTAAATTCGGGTTCCCTGCCTCAAACAATCAAGCAGAATATGAGGTACTACTAGCTGGTTTGAAGCTGGCTAGGGAGGTTAGAGCTCAAAAACTTATCATCTTCTGCGACTCACAGGTAGTTACTTCACAAATAGCAGGAAGCTACCAAGCCAAAGATTCCACTATGAAAAAGTACTTGGAAAAAACCAGGGAACAGCTTGGACAATTCGGAGAGTATGAGATTCGTCACATACCCCATGAACAGAATGCCCGGGCTGATGCACTCTCAAAACAAGCCAGCACCAAACCAGGAGGCAACAATAGAAGCCTCATCCAAAAAATTCTACAGAATCCATCAATCTCAGAAGAAGAAAAAGTCTTAGCCATAACAGGTCACGATCAGGGATGGATGACTCCCATAATTAACTACCTCAGAACAGAGGCTCTCCCCACAGATGAGAAAGAGGTAAAGAGGTTAATACGGGAAGCACAATACTATACCATCATAAATAATACTCTATACAAAAGAGGGATTTCAATACCACTGTTAAAATGCATGCTGACTTCCAACACAAAAGATGTCCTAGAAGAAGTACACAGTGGCATTTGTGGTAATCACCTCGGAGCGCAGGTACTCGCCAAAAAAGTACTTAGGGCAGGATTTTATTAGCCAACTCTACAAAAAGAAGCCACAGAATTTGTAAGGACATGTTCACCATGTCAGAAACATACTAACTTTGACACTGCCTCGCAAGAGGAACTCATCAGCGTGACCTCACCTTGGCCATTCGCAAAATGGGGACTCGTTCTCCTTGGACCTTTTCCTCAAGGATCGGGAAAAGTCAAATTTCTCATAGTAGGAATAGACTACTTCACAAAATGGATCGAGGCAGAACCCCTAGCTAATGCCACATCTCAAAGAAGTTGGAAATTTCTATATAGAAATATCATCACAAGGTTCGGAGTTCCATACTCCATGACTACAAACAATGGTACCCAGTTCACAGACGTAGGCTTCAGAAAACTAGCGGCCGACTTAAATATAAAACAACAATTCACCTCTATTGAGCACCCCCAACCCAATGGGCAAGCTGAAGCTGCTAACAAAGTTATATTAGCAGGGTTAAAACGGAGATTACAGGATGTAAAGGGAGCCTGGGCTGAGGAGCACCCGCAAGTCCTATGGGCATATCGAACGACTCCACATTCCATGACAAAGGAGTCACCTTTCCGATTAGCTTACGGAATAGAGGCAATGATCCCAGTGGAGGTCGGAGAAGGATCACCCAGAGTAATCCATTTTAGCGAAAAAGCCAATTCCCAACTTCAAAGGGAAGAGCTCGACTTACTTCCAAAAGTCCAAGAAAGAGCTCAGATAAGGGAAGAGGCGTTGAAACGACGAATGGCCTCCAGATACAACCGAAAAGTAATACAGCGGGCCTTTGCTGAAGACGACTGATACGTAAAAATGAGAATTTCACGTACAACCGGCAAGTATACCGGGTCGTATCAAGTAGTAAGACTCACTAAGAGTGAGGTCGATCCCACGAGGATTGGTAGATTAAGCAACTTTAGTTAAATGGTAGATTTAGTCAAGCAAACATAGTTTTGATTTCATGAGCATTTTGATTTTTAAACATAATTGCAAGAATTTAAATGGCAAAGAATGTAAAGAACTAGAATAAAGAAATGAAGTGCAAGTAAATGACGGAAACTTAAATTGCAAGAAACTTAAATAACATCAAAGGTAAATGGCAAGAAATTAAAGGGTGCAGAAATTTAAAGAGCATAAAAGTAAATGGCAAGAAGTAGATGAACAGAATGTAAATAACAAGAGTAGTAAATAGACAGAATGTAGAAAGGGATTGGGAATTGGGTAATCAAATAGCTAGAGCAAGAGAAATGAGAGTTAATGATAGAGAGGATCATTAGGGATTAGAGATGTTAGTTTTCATGAATTGATGTTAGTCAAATCCTTCTCAATCATGGGTATAGATCCATGGCAAATGGGTGATTGAATCCCAATCTCTTGGTGATTCAATCTCTCTCAACATAGCCAATTGCCACTCTCGTGATCTAATTGTTCATGAGAAGAGATGAAGATCAATTTTAATCCAGCCACACAATTTCCAAAATCTCAACCAAGGAGAGTTACATCTCACATACTAACCAAGGTATGTTGATTGAGGAAATCATGAGAGGATGAACTCTAAACTGAATTATGTGGCTCATTCATCAAATTCACCACATAATTCATATAGATTAACCCCTCTCTCGATGGTGGTTGAATCTTTGAAGAACAAGAGTTCCCTCTTTAGATCAACCACTAAAATTGAGAAAGAGAAGATGGGTTCACCAATTCATTCCAACCAACAGAGCTCCTCCCCCTAATGAAAGGGGTTTAGTGAATCATAGCTCCAATTTCAACAACAATTGCCATCAATCAAAGTTAAACTAAATTCCAAAGAAAGATGAAGAAGAAGAGGTAAATGCTTGAAGATTAAGAAAATGAAGAAGAGAAGTTCCAAGATGAACCAAGAGTAGCTCTCTGGGTCTTCTCTCGGAAGTACCAAAAGTTCCCAAATACAAGTACATCAATCTCTTCTATTTATACTACTCCTAAAACTCTTTCAAAGATCTTGAATTGGTTTAGCAATATGGGCTTCTCTTTGTTGAATTCTTGGCTCAATTGAAGAAGTTGTTGGCCTTTGTGATGAATAAGGGAAGCAAAGCAAGTTGGCACCAATTCTGGCCCATTGAGGGCGTTATTGGCACTAACTCCAGGCCAAATGCACGTTGGCAACGTGCAGGACAATTTCCTGGGCATGAAGTATGAGACTTGGGCGTTGCTAGCCCAAGTTGTTGCCAACAACTTGCTTTTCCTCTTCTTGGCCTTACTTTCATGCTAAATGTAGCCCAGAATTTGAGTGTCAACCTTCAGCTTCAATATGGACTATCATACATCATTGGAAAGCTCTTGATGTCTATTTTCTAATGCCACTGGAATCACCTCAATTGGACTTTCCTAGCTCAAGGTATGGTTCCTCAAAGAAGGTAAGGTCAAGCTGCCAAGTTGTTGCCAAGTTGTTGTGAATAACGCACCCTCAACCCCAAGTTGGCAACGTGCCCGTGCATCACTCTCCTAAGGCAAGGACTTGGGGCTGGCGTTGTTGCAAAACACGCCCCCCTTGTGGCACGTTGGCAACGTGCTCGACCCACACCCCAAGGCCAATCTCTAGCTTTCTTGAATTTCACTTCATGTTCTTGTTTTTAGGGCCTAAAGATGACTCTGGTTTGGCTCCAATCTTGTGCTCCACCATGGACTATTATATATGGTTGGAAAGCTCTGAATGTTAGCTTTCCAACGCAACTGGAAGTACTCAATTTGGATCTCTGTAGCTCAAGATATCTTCCATTGAAGTGGACATGTTCAGGCTGCCTTGTTTTGGTAAGTTGGCGTTGGCAACGCCCATCTTGAGTTGGCAACGCCAGCTCCTTCTCTTCCAGGGCCAAGCTTGATTGTTTGGCGTTGTTAGCCTGCGTTGTCCTCAAAAACGCCCCTCATCTCTAGGCTGGCAACGTGCTCGAGGCTCCAAATTAGCTCTCTAAGATTGCTTGGGTGGACGTTGGCAACGCCAGCTTCAAGTTGGCAACGCCAACTTTGCTTCCTCCAGGGCCAAGTTCCTTGCTTGTGTCTTGTGTGTGGCGTTGGCAACGTGGTTTTCAAGTTGGCAACGCCAACTTTGCTCCTTGGTTGCCTCCAGGGCCAAGCTTGCTTGCTTGTGGCTTGTGTGTGGCGTTGGCAACTTGGTTCTAGAGTTGGCAACGCCAACCTTGCTTCCAGGGCCAAGCTTGCTTGCTTGTGGCTTGTGTGTGGCGTTGGCAACTTGGTTCTAGAGTTGGCAACGCCAACCTTGCTTCCAGGGCCAAGTTCCTTGCTTGAGTGGGCGTTGGCAACTTGGTTCTAGAGTTGGCAACGCCAACCTTGCTTCCAGGGCCAAGTTTGCCTTGTGTTGTGGTGTTGGCAACGCCAATCCCAAGTTGGCAACGCCAACTTCTTGCCTTGGTTGCCTCCAGGGCCAAGCTTGCCTTGTGTTGTGGAGTTGGCAACGTGGATCCCAAGTTGGCAACGCCAACTTCTTGCCCAGCTTGCATCATTCTTGCTTCCATGCTTCCTTGTTTCATCACCTATCATCAACAAGGGAAATAGCTTCAAAGTCTTACCAATTCAAGCAATAAATTTCATGAGATTCATTCATACTCATTCATATATGCATTCCTTAAATCATTTGCATGAATTTGGCTAGAATTAACATGTTCCTTGATATCATCATGCATGGAAACAAAACTCATAAAAGGACTTGTTTATTTAGAGAAAATGAGTGAATTTAAGCTAAAACTAACTAAACTAACTAACTAATAAAGCAAATATGCACTTGCATCAACGACCTCATCCTAATCCAAAACGACATAGGAACAACTCGACCTGGAGAAGGAAAGCTGGCAGCAAACTGGAAAGGACCTTTCCGAGTCACAAAAGTACTGGGAAAGGGCTACTACAGGCTTTTTGAACTCGACGGGTGGGATCTTCGTAGGTCATGGCACGCCTGCAACCTAAGAAGGTACTATAGCTAGGGATGATAAAAGATCTTGGACAAGCCGCACTCTTTTTCCTGAAAAAGGTTTTTTAACGAGGTGCCTAGCCAAGACCTACAAATCACCCGACTTAGGAAATTAACTCCCCATGTATATTTGCATTCTCTTTTAATAAAATTTGTTCAGATTTTCTACAAACGTTCAAGTCGCATTATTCTAAAACATTCATCGCCCGATTATAAAGCTACAGATCGACAGAAAGTGAAAACCAAATTCACTGCGCAATCACGATAAAGATCAAAGATGAAAACCAAATTCATCAAAAGATCGACCAAACGAGGTTTAAAACCCAAATTCTAAAAAATCGGCAAAGATGAAAATAGAATAATGCAAGAAGTTATAGAAAGTGATCCATAGAAAGGACCTGATGAGGTCCTAATAAAATGGATTGCTATAAAATAACTTAAAGACTGGCCGGCACAAAAAGTCGAACCAGCCACAACAACCCAAGTTATAAGTAAAGCCCTAGAAAGAGGTATGGCCAACCCTATAAAAGAGGATTACTATAGCTTCGAAGAGCCTGACATGATGAAGTCGGACTCCTACAAAAGTTACAAAAGATAATCCCTGAAAGAGACCTGAACAAGGTCCAAGAAAGAGGATTATCAAGTAACTCGACAGAGCCCGACATGACGAAGTCGGCCCAGAAAGACAAGTTACAAAGATAATCCCTGAAAGAGACCTGAACAAGGTCTAAGAAAGAAGATTATCAAGTGACTCGACAGGGCCCGACGTGACGAAGTAGGCCCAGAAAGACAAGTTACAAAGATAATCCCTGAAAGAGACCTAAACAAGGTCCAAGAAAGAGGATTATCAAGTAACTCGACAGGGCCCGACATGACGAAGTCGGCCCAGAAATATAAGTTACAAAGATAATCCCTGAAAGAGACCTGAACAAGGTCCAAGAAAGAGGATTATCAAGTAACACAAAAGGTTGTCCCCAAAAGAGAGCTGAACAAGGTCCAAGAAAGAGGATTACCAAGTAACTCGATAGGACCCGACATGATGAAGTCAGGCCCAGGACATACAAGTTACAAAAATAGTCCCCAAAAGAGACCAAAATGAGGTCCAAAAAGGAGGATTACAAACAAAACCAAGCCAAAGAATCAAGCTGATCATGTCGGACAAAATCCCAGCCTACGAAGGTACCAAGATGAGTGCAAGATATAAAAACTACTAAGTTATAATAATAGCAATCTTCAGAGGCCACTAAAATCAGCCCCGGAAGCTCGGAAACTACTTTGTTTTTCAAAATAAAGTTGCTAAACAAGCAACCAAAAGAAGTATCAACAGTCAGTAAAACACCATTTACAAGATAAAGAGTTCAAAAGCCCACAAGCCTGGCTATCTACATTAAACAGGAAGAAAACTCAGTAAACATTATAAGACTTCTCAGCGGTATCAAGTCGGGGTGAAGGAGGACGAGTCTGAAGAGGCATCGCATCTACCGTCCCATCATCTCGGTTCAAGATTTGGCAATCTGGTTCCCCTTCTGGACGATTGATTCCAGCAGTAGAAGTCGGAGAAGTTGGCACAACAGAAGTCTTGGTAGCAGGCAGTGAAGGACGATCATCATCATCATCATCGGGATGGTTAGGGACAATCTTACCATCCTTAACAATATTGTCCAGGCTAATAAGGGAAAGTTCGAGATCTGGCGCAAGAACTCGAAATTGCTCTTTCAGATTGTCATAAGCAGCAGTAACACTACCTTCAAGATGACTTTGAAGTTCGGTGTAATCGGCCTGAACAGATTCCAAGCTACTCCGGAGCTCCATCATCTCTCTATAAGTAGCAACATAGCTATCCTTATGTTTTAGCACCGTATCCTCAGCCAGTTACGCAGCAGCCGCCAGACCAACAGCCTGGGCCTTTTCCCCCTTCAGCTCCTTTTCCAGCTTGTCCATGATGTGTAGAAAACGATCCAACACAAAACTCACCGGTAAGTGTACCGGGTCGCATCAAGTAATAATAACTCACATGAGTGAGGTCGATCCCACAGGGATTGAAGGATTGAGCAATTTTAGTTTAGTGGGTGATTTAGTCAAGCGAATCAAGTTTTAGTTGAGTGATTTGTGTTTAACAGAAAGTAAATGACAGTAAATGTAAAGGGGGAAGGGAGAAATGCAGTAAATTGAAGAACAGAATTGTAAATGTGCAGAATCTTAAAGAGCAAGAAAGTAAATGACTGAAACTTAAAGTGCAAGAAACTTAAATTGCAGTAACTTAAATGGCAAGAAAGATAAATTGCTAGAAAGTAAAAGGGAATTGGGGAATGGGATTGCAGGATCTAATCAAAGAAGATGTAAATTGCAGTAAATGGTTGAGCAGAAAGTAAATCAGAAGCAATAAGCATTCAAACAGAATTGAAAGGAAATGTAGCAGAGGTTCACAGAAGAACCCAAAATAAGTTGTGATCTCAGGATCCCAAGGGCTTAGGTAGCAGAGCCTAAAACCCAATTTCCTTCCCAGATCTGAATTAACTAAGCAATTAACAGAAAATTAAAGATGAAGCAGTAGAAGAACAGATTTGGAATTCAATTAAGCAGAGAATAAAGTGCAAAGAGCTTGAATGGGAATTGGGACAGAATTTCCCCAATTTCACACACCAAATACTCAGAAAACAGAAGAGTAGAATTGCCCAAGAGAATGGAGGAAGGAGATCAATCAATTCTCCCTTGATCCTCTTAGTTCTCGAACAAGTCTCTCAAGAAAGCTCAAAGACAAAGGAAATTCAAACGCTCTTAAAAATAAGAGTCAAAATTCAAAGCTCAAAGTAAAGATAGCTCAAAAGTCCTAATTACATCAAACTAAGTCCTATTTATACACTTTCTATTCTTGGATAATGGGATTTGGATGGGCTTTTGGATTGGTGAAGAAATGAATTCAAATGAATTTTTAATTTGAATTTTGGCCCAAAAACCACTCCCAGGAGGCTGCCCTGCCCTTGTGGAGGGCAGGGCAGAAAATTGATGCTTGGTGCTTGGAGTTGGTGCGGCCATGTTGCGTCTTGGTGCTGCGTGGTGCGCGTCTTGGTGCGCCAGAGGCTGCCCTGCCCGCGCCAAGGGCAGGGCGGGAATGTTGGTGCTGCCAGATTGAAGATTGCGTGCGGATGGTGCTGCCAGATGCGAAGGTTGGTGCGCCAGGAAAGGAAATTGGCGCGCCAGAGTGAGTTGGTGCGTGGGACGCTGCCCTGCCCGCGCCAAGGGCAGGGCAGGAACGGGTTTGGTGCGCCAGGGACGAGTTGGTGCGCACGGATCGTGCCAAGGAAGGAATTGGTGCGCGCGTTGGTGCTTCTTGATGCGCACACTCAAGATTCTGCCCTGCCCGCGCCAAGGGCAGGGCAATGACCCTTCCTTCATGGCCCGCGTTCGAAACTGGGCGGAAGCATGCGCCACACTAATTTTCCTTGGTTTCTTGGTACGGTAGTCACTCTTAGTCCTTGGCTTCCTCATGGTCCCTTGCTCGAGCCTTGTAGCATGCATAGTTGATATTTTCTCCTTGATTTTCTTCCTCATGGAGCCCGATTCTGCCCTCCACAAGGGCAGGGCAGACTTTGCTTCTCTTGGTTCCAAGGCATCATTTTGTGCTCTGCCCTTGGAGTGGGCAGGGCAGAGTTGCCTATGCTTGCTTGGTCACCTAATACTGCCATCCTAGAGGGCATTCTGCCCTTGTGGAGGGCAAGGTTGCTTCCCTCATTAGTTGCGGCACGCTTTTCTCCTCTTTGGCCACGCTTTCCTTTTCTTGTGTCACGCTTCTTAGGCCAAGCTTTTCATTTTCTTTTCTTTTCTTCACCTAAAATAAACCAAACAACCACTCAAAGTATCACTAAATTCAAGAGGCTTATAAATCAATTAAAATTCAATTAAAATAAGCTCAAACCTCAATGATTAACATTAAATTCATGGTGGTTGTATGATTTAAAGAAGTTATGCATTTTCACACCAAATCACTTACTTAGGATGCAAGAAAGTGCATAAATGCTAACTAAACAAGTGAAATTAGCTTGAAAAATGGGTATATGATGACTTGTCATCACAACACCAAACTTAAACCTTGCTTGTCCCCAAGCAAGCATCAAAACTAAGAGTAAATGAAATGAATAAGAAAAGAATGCATATCCTTATTATGCAGATAGCAGAACTTGATTTATGGGGCTTCTATGCAGATAATGACAACTCATTTATTGTTGCTGCTGCATAATACACATTTTGCATCAAAGGTTTGCTAAGCTTGCTGTTATAAGACTCTTCTTTTGATTACTCCCTTAGTAACTCTTTTTATAATGCTTTAACAAGCTTATTACTTTCTTATAGGTTGGGTGTCAAATGCTGCAGCATAGCCTTTGGCTTTATTTTCTTTTCTTTTGCTCAACATCTTTCCACCACAGACACTTAGCTCATTAATTCTTCCTAGGATCATTGATGCCCAGCATCTCTTTGGATCACTAAGTGCTTTGTATCTGAGTTGCTCTTTATTGTGGATTTTCAATTGGCCATCCCAAATCAGTTGATCTAAGTGACCGGGTTTCAAAATACCCCTTAGAATTTACTCATCCAAGCAGATCTCAGTACAAGAACACCACAGACATTTGTCCTAAGGTTCAAGCCATTGGTGTCCAACCTTTTTTTTTTGTTTTTCTTGCCACTTTGGCTTTTTTCTTTCTTCCTTTTCTTTCTGTTTTTGTTACCAAGGGTATTTCATTCTTGATAGGAGTTTTCATAACAGCAAGCTAACTCACAATTGGATGAAAATGATATTATGCAACACTTATTTCATGAGTTATGCATTTAATCAAACACATATGCCACCACCAACTTCCATTCATACTCATGCAACATTGGATATTTCACTTTTCAATTCAAACCAAACTCTTTTATTTAGGCATATGGGAAACGAAGTAATATTTAAAGCTAAGTGATGGATACAAGCATTATGCAGACTTGGCATTTTCACAAACAATTTCACTTGTAGCTAAATAAACACTTTAGCAAGAAATGCAATGATTTCCATGTTCGAAATAATACACAGCAGCAAGGATTAAATTTAGGTACAACCTTTGAAATTGCAGCCCTTTGATTTTTCTTTCTGCTATGTCCTCTTTGAGTCAAAATGCATAGTGTCTTCAATTGTTGATTCATGTTCTGCATAATCCTCAAAGTTGCTTGCTTCTCAAGCCCTTGATTATATGGTTAGTAAGCATAAATTGAGTGTGGCTTTAGAATTTATTTTGGTGTGTGAACACCAAACTTAATTGTCTTGCCACTGTCTCAGATGTACCAGGTTAACCATATTTAAAACCATGTATCCTTGCTAAAGGCTGAATGAAATAAAAGCTAGGAAACAATTTTAACAGTTGAATAATGTGGTTGATTGCTTGGAGCTAGAATCATGCAAGAGGTGAGAATGTGTTTTTAAATGATATTTGTGGTGGAACACCAAACTTAGAAATTTTCATTCTTCCTCAAATTATTTTGGTGTGCAACACCAAACTTAGCTCCTTGCAATGCACAACAATTACTCAACATTTTTATTGAAAAGTTATGAAAAGAAACTACCTCAGGTTGGGTTGCCTCCCAACAAGCGCTCTTTTATTGTCATTAGCTTGACATCTTCATTTTTGCTTCAAGAGGGATTCAGGTTCTGGACTTCCTTCTCTTTGTTCCATTGCCCTCCTAGGTACAATTTTGCTCTATGACCATTTGCTGTAAATTGATTCTTTGTTGCTTCATCTAGTAATTCGATGCTCCCATAAGGAAAAACCTTAGTCACCAAGTATGGACCAGTCCATTTAGACTTAAGCTTGCCAGGGAATATCTTGAGCCGTGAATTATACAAGAGTACTTGTTGTCCTGGTTTGAACTCTTTCTTCAAAATCTTCCTGTCATGCCATTTCTTAGCTTTCTCCTTGTATATCTTGGTATTTTCATAGGCTTCTAGCCTAAACTCATCTAGCTCATTCAGCTGCAACAATCTTTTCTCTCCTGCTGCTTCAGAATCCAAATTTAGAAGTTTAGTGGCCCAAAAGGCTTTGTGCTCAAGCTCTACAGGGAGATGACAGGCTTTGCCATATAACAGTTGAAATGGAGACTTCCCAATAGGAGTTTTAAAAGCTGTTCTATATGCCCAAAGTGCATCTTCCAACTTCCGAGCCCAATCCTTTCTTGTGCTACCAACTGTTTTCTCTAGGATCTTCTTTAGTTCCCTGTTTGCTAATTCTGCTTGACCATTAGTTTGGGGATGATATGGTGTAGCTACCTTGTGAATAACTCCATATTTGTGGAGAAGCTTCTCCATTTGTCTATTACAAAAATGGCCACCACCATCACTGATGAGACCCTTGGGCACTCCATATCTAGTAAAGATGTGCTTTTTCAAGAATTGAAGAACCACTTGTGCATCACACGTGGTTGTGGCTATGGCTTCCACCCATTTTGAAACATACTCTACTGCTACCAAGATATATCTTAATGAATAAGAAGGAGGGAAGGGTCCCATGAAATCAATGCCCCATAGATCAAACAATTCTACTTCCAAAATGAAGTTCTGTGGCATCTCATTCCTTTTTGTTAGTCCTCCTGCTCTTTGGCATTCATTACATTGATAGACAAATTCCCTGGCATCTTTGAAGATGGTTGGCCAATAGAAACCACTTTGTAGAATCTTTGCTGCTATTCTTTCTGGACCAAAGTGTCCACCATAGGCTGAGCCATGGCAATGCCATAATATATCTTTTGTTTCACTTTCAGGAATACATCTCCTGATTATTCCATCAGAGCATCTTCTGAACAAATAGGGTTCATCCCACAAGAACTTCTTTGCTTCATTGATTAGTTTCCTCACTTGTTGCTTGGTGAATTCTTGTGGTATCTTTCTCCCTACTTTATAGTTTGCTATATCAGCAAACCATGGTGTTTGTTGGATTTGCATGAGATGTTCATCTGGGAAGCTTTCATTCACAGGTAATGAAGCCTTTTGAATTGTATCTGTTGGCAGTCTTGACAAATGATCAGCCACTAGATTTTCAGTGCCTTTCCTGTCCCTCACTTCAATGTCAAATTCTTGTAAGAGCAGAATCCATCTGATAAGCCTTGGTTTAGCATCCTGCTTTGACATCAAATACTTGAGAGCAGCATGATCAGTATAAACCACAATTTTAGACCCTATCAAGTACGATCTAAACTTATCAAATGCATAGACCACTGCTAACAATTCCTTCTCTGTTGTGGTGTAATTTTTTTGAGCTTCATTTAACACTTTACTTGCATAATATATGACATGATGCAAGTTTCCCTTTTTCTGTCCAAGTATAGCACCAATTGCAATTTCACTTGCATCACACATGAGTTCACATGGTAAGTTCCAATCTGGGGGTGTGATGATTGGTGCTGTTGTGAGTTTCTGTTTTAAAGTTTCAAAAGCATGCTGGCAATTTTTATCAAAATCAAAAGGTTGATCATTCATCAAAAGGTTACTCAAAGGTTTGGCTATTTTAGAAAAATCTTTGATGAACCTTCTATAAAATCCTGCATGCCCCAAGAAACTTCTAACAGATTTCACATTAGTTGGTGGAGGGAGTTTTTCTATTATTTCAACTTTTGCCTTGTCAACCTCTATTCCTCTTCTTGAAACTTTATGACCAAGAACAATCCCCTCAGGTACCATGAAATGGCACTTCTCCCAATTCAAAACCAAATTAGTTTCTTGGCACCGTTTCAAGACAAGAGTTAGATGGTTTAAGCAAGTATTGAAAGTGTCACCAAAAACAGAAAAGTCATCCATGAAAACCTCTAAAAATTTTTCAACCATATCTGAGAAAATGGAGAGCATACACCTTTGAAAAGTGGCTGGGGCGTTGCATAATCCGAATGGCATTCTTCTATAGGCAAAAACTCCAACTGGGCATGTGAATGAAGTCTTTTCTTGGTCTTTTGGATCCACCACTATCTGATTATACCCAGAATAGCCATCAAGGAAGCAATAATAAGCATGGCCAGCCAACCTTTCAAGCATTTGATCAATGAACGGAAGTGGGAAATGGTCTTTGCGTGTGGCATCATTCAATCTTCTATAGTCAATACACATCCTCCACCCTGTCACTGTTCTGGTGGGAATAAGTTCATTCTTCTCATTGGTAATGACTGTCATCCCTCCTTTCTTTGGTACCACTTGGACTGGGCTTATCCATGAGCTATCGGAAATGGGATATATGATTCCTGCATTCCATAACTTCATCACTTCCTTCTGGACAACTTCCTTCATTGCAGGATTTAGTCTTCTTTGAGGTTGAATTACTGCTTTGGAATTGTCTTCCAAAAGAATCTTATGCATGCATACTGTGGGGCTGATGCCTTTCAAGTCGTCAATGGTCCACCCTAAGGCATCCTTGTGGGCTCTGAGAACATCAAGAAGCTCTCCTTCTTCTTTCTTTGTCAAGGATGAATTGATGATCACCGGGAGGCTTTCTGAAGTCCCAAGAAATGCATATTTGAGATGAGAAGGTAATGGCTTCAGTTCTTGCTTTTGCAACTCTTCTTTCTTTTTTTGTTCCACTTCTTCGTTTATGAAAGCTTCAGCCACATATTCCTCTATTGTTTCTTGATTGTCTTTTTCTTGCTCTTGTTGATCAATGTCTAACATTTCTTCCACCAAGCTTTCTATCATATCCACCCTCAAATGATCTTCCTTCTCTGGGGGGTGTTGCATTGACTTAAAAACATTGATGATCATTTGCTCATTGTGTACTCTGAAAATCATTTCTCCTTTTTCCACATCTATGATGGCTCTTGCAGTTGCTAGAAATGGTCTGCCCAAAATGATTGAATTGTTGCCTTCCTCATCAGTATCTAGGATTACAAAATCTGCAGGGAAGATAAATTTTCCAACCTTTACTAGCAAATTTTCCACAATCCCATTTGGTGTCTTGATTGATCTGTCTGCCATGACTAGTGACATCTTGGTGGGTTTGAGTTCTTCTATTGCCAACTTCTTCATCATGGATAAAGGCATTAAGTTGATACTAGCTCCTAGATCACAAAGAGCTTTATCCAAGGATAGTTTGCCTATAGTGCATGACACTACAAAACTCCCTGGATCCTTGAGTTTTGGTGGGATTCCCTTTTGGAGCACGGCACTACATTCTTCACTAAGCATCACCGTTTCCTTCTCATTCCAATCCCTTTTCTTGTTGATGAGCTCCTTTAGAAACTTAGCATACAGGGGCATTTGCTCCAAAGCCTCTGCCAAAGGGATGTTAATCTCTAGCTTCTTGAAAGTCTCAAGAAATTTGTGGAAGTGCTGGTCCTTTGTTTCCTTGTGAAATCTTTGTGGATAAGGTAGTGGTGGTGTTGAGCTCTTCACCACTTGATGCTGTTTTGGAGTTGGTTCATCCAAGATCTTCTTTCTTTTCTCCAAATTCTGTGGCTTGTTGTCTTCCTCTGTGAGCTTTTCTGGAGCATTCTTGCTTATCTTGTCTTTGTTGATGGTTTCATCCTTCTTTGTTTGCTCAGTGTCATCTTCCATAAGCTTCTTTGTTGCTCCTTGGTTACCATCTGTTAACACTCTTCCACTTCTCAGTTGCACCACCTTGCATTCTTCCTTTGGGTTGGGAATGGTATCACTAGGTAGTGAACTTGATGGCTTCTCAACAGAGATCTTCTTAGAGATTTGTCCAATCTGCCTCTCTAGGTTCTTCATGGAGGCTTCTTGATTCTTGTTTGTCAATTCTTGGCTCTTCATTAGTTTCTCCAAGAGTAGCTCTAGATTGGTGATTCTCTGTGAGTCTTGGGAGATGGTTTGATTTTGGGGTGTTGATGGATGAATATAAGTGTTTTGGTTAGTTGGGTGGTTATTGGGTGGGTATTGGTTAGAATTTGGGTAGTTGTTTTGTGGTTTTCTGTATGAGTTTTGGTTAGTGTTTGGCTGGGGGTTGTGGTTTGTGTTTTTCCAATTGTTTTGGCCTATGTTTCTTTGCCATGGTTGTTGGTTTTGGGTATGGTTGTCTCCCCATCTAAGGTTGGGATGGTTCTTCCAAGATGGGTTGTAGGTATCACCATATACTTCATTTGTTCCAGGATTTTGGTTGTGCATGTATTGGACTTGCTCTTGTTGTTGCTCCTCTTGAGTTTCTTCACTTTGCACCCAAGTGGTTGGAGGTTGGCTTGTGGTGTTCACTGCTGCCACTTGCAAGCCATCAATTCTCTTAGCCATTTGCTCAAATTGTTGTTGAATCTGTTGCTGCATCATCTTGTTTTGGGCTAAGATTGAATCAACTCCTTCCAACTCCATGACTCCTCTTCTCTGTGATGGTTGGCGTTGTCTTTGATGAGCAAAGAAATATTGGTTGTTGGCCACCATCTCAATAAGATTTTGAGCTTCCTCTGTGGTCTTCATGAGTTGTAAAGAGCCTCCGGCAGAGTGATCAAGAGCTTCTTGAGCTTTAAGAGTGAGGCCTTCATAGAAGTTTTGTAGCTTGTCCCACTCAGTGAACATCTCTGGTGGACACTTCCTCAATAGAGCCTTGTATCTCTCCCATGCTTCATATAAGTTCTCGGCCTCCATTTGAGTGAATGTTTGAACCTCTGTCTTCAACCTTAGGACTCTTTGAGGGGGGTAGAATTTGGCAAGAAACTTGCTCACTAAGTCATCCCAAGTGTTGATACTTTCTTTTGGAAAAGTCTCTAGCCATTGAGTTGCTTTATCCCTGAGAGAGAATGGGAAGAGTAGCAACTTGTAGCTATCAGGGGGCACACCATTTGTTTTCACTGTGTCACAGATTCTCAGGAAAGTAGACAAATGTTGGTTTGGATCCTCCAAAGGGCCTCCTCCAAAAGAACAATTGTTTTGAACCAGAGTTATGAGTTGTGGCTTGAGTTCAAAGTTGTTTGCATTGACATTGGGAGGAAGAATGCTACTCCCACAATGCTTGGCATTTGCAAATGTGTATGAAGCCAAGACTCTTCTCTGTTGTTGATTATTGTTGGCTCCTTCTCCTCCTGGTTGATTGGTATCTCCTTCCATATCTTGGAATTCCTCCTCAGATTCTTCTTCTTCTCCAACAATGTACTTCCCTCTTTCAGCTCTTCTTATTCTCCTAAGAGTCCTTGGATCAATTTCAGAGATGATAGGAGAGGATCTCCCTATACCTGACATACAAACACACAACAATAAACACACAAACCCAGAAAGCCAATGAAACTTCAATCTATAGCTAGAATGAAGGTTCAGTTAGTTTAAGCAAAAATTCAAACAGTTAGTGTGTTAGTAAGAGTTAGAATAACAAAAAAGAAAAATGCTTAATCTAGATCTCCACTTCACTTAATCATTGTCAATCTATTTCAATCCCCGGCAACGGCGCCAAAAACTTGATGTGTGGAAAACGATCCAACACAAAACTCACCGGCAAGTGTACCGGGTCGCATCAAGTAATAATAACTCACATGAGTGAGGTCGATCCCACAGGGATTGAAGGATTGAGCAATTTTAGTTTAGTGGGTGATTTAGTCAAGCGAATCAAGTTTTAGTTGAGTGATTTGTGTTTAACAGAAAGTAAATGACAGTAAATGTAAAGGGGGAAGGGAGAAATGCAGTAAATTGAAGAACAGAATTGTAAATGTGCAGAATCTTAAAGAGCAAGAAAGTAAATGACTGAAACTTAAAGTGCAAGAAACTTAAATTGCAGTAACTTAAATGGCAAGAAAGATAAATTGCTAGAAAGTAAAAGGGAATTGGGGAATGGGATTGCAGGATCTAATCAAAGAAGATGTAAATTGCAGTAAATGGTTGAGCAGAAAGTAAATCAGAAGCAATAAGCATTCAAACAGAATTGAAAGGAAATGTAGCAGAGGTTCACAGAAGAACCCAAAATAAGTTGTGATCTCAGGATCCCAAGGGCTTAGGTAGCAGAGCCTAAAACCCAATTTCCTTCCCAGATCTGAATTAACTAAGCAATTAACAGAAAATTAAAGATGAAGCAGTAGAAGAACAGATTTGGAATTCAATTAAGCAGAGAATAAAGTGCAAAGAGCTTGAATGGGAATTGGGACAGAATTTCCCCAATTTCACACACCAAATACTCAGAAAACAGAAGAGTAGAATTGCCCAAGAGAATGGAGGAAGGAGATCAATCAATTCTCCCTTGATCCTCTTAGTTCTCGAACAAGTCTCTCAAGAAAGCTCAAAGACAAAGGAAATTCAAACGCTCTTAAAAATAAGAGTCAAAATTCAAAGCTCAAAGTAAAGATAGCTCAAAAGTCCTAATTACATCAAACTAAGTCCTATTTATACACTTTCTATTCTTGGATAATGGGATTTGGATGGGCTTTTGGATTGGTGAAGAAATGAATTCAAATGAATTTTTAATTTGAATTTTGGCCCAAAAACCACTCCCAGGAGGCTGCCCTGCCCTTGTGGAGGGCAGGGCAGAAAATTGATGCTTGGTGCTTGGAGTTGGTGCGGCCATGTTGCGTCTTGGTGCTGCGTGGTGCGCGTCTTGGTGCGCCAGAGGCTGCCCTGCCCGCGCCAAGGGCAGGGCGGGAATGTTGGTGCTGCCAGATTGAAGATTGCGTGCGGATGGTGCTGCCAGATGCGAAGGTTGGTGCGCCAGGAAAGGAAATTGGCGCGCCAGAGTGAGTTGGTGCGTGGGACGCTGCCCTGCCCGCGCCAAGGGCAGGGCAGGAACGGGTTTGGTGCGCCAGGGACGAGTTGGTGCGCACGGATCGTGCCAAGGAAGGAATTGGTGCGCGCGTTGGTGCTTCTTGATGCGCACACTCAAGATTCTGCCCTGCCCGCGCCAAGGGCAGGGCAATGACCCTTCCTTCATGGCCCGCGTTCGAAACTGGGCGGAAGCATGCGCCACACTAATTTTCCTTGGTTTCTTGGTACGGTAGTCACTCTTAGTCCTTGGCTTCCTCATGGTCCCTTGCTCGAGCCTTGTAGCATGCATAGTTGATATTTTCTCCTTGATTTTCTTCCTCATGGAGCCCGATTCTGCCCTCCACAAGGGCAGGGCAGACTTTGCTTCTCTTGGTTCCAAGGCATCATTTTGTGCTCTGCCCTTGGAGTGGGCAGGGCAGAGTTGCCTATGCTTGCTTGGTCACCTAATACTGCCATCCTAGAGGGCATTCTGCCCTTGTGGAGGGCAAGGTTGCTTCCCTCATTAGTTGCGGCACGCTTTTCTCCTCTTTGGCCACGCTTTCCTTTTCTTGTGTCACGCTTCTTAGGCCAAGCTTTTCATTTTCTTTTCTTTTCTTCACCTAAAATAAACCAAACAACCACTCAAAGTATCACTAAATTCAAGAGGCTTATAAATCAATTAAAATTCAATTAAAATAAGCTCAAACCTCAATGATTAACATTAAATTCATGGTGGTTGTATGATTTAAAGAAGTTATGCATTTTCACACCAAATCACTTACTTAGGATGCAAGAAAGTGCATAAATGCTAACTAAACAAGTGAAATTAGCTTGAAAAATGGGTATATGATGACTTGTCATCAGTCCACTTTCACCTCGAGCTCCTCCCTCAAACCCTTAATTCGGTCAAACTCTGATTTCGCCTCCTCTATAAAAGCCTTGGTAGCATGGATAGGAAGATCTTGAGCAGTTCGGTATAAAGCCGCTCCCATCTGTGCCAGTGTAATACCACTCCGAGTATAAAGTCTAAATGACGAAGAATGGATACGTTGTCAGTAGGCATGACACCATAGGGAGCAATCTGTTGATCTACAAACCCAACTGCATCAAAGTCGGAAGCACCAAGATTAAAAGGCTCGACAGTCCGAGGTCTTTTTGGAGGAGGAGCGGCAGAAGGAGAGGAAGTATCAGCAGAAGATTGTGAATGATCAATCAAACGAACTCGAGGAGTGGGTATAACCTTCCTCGGCCCAAGAGAACTTGTAATCAAAGGTTTAGACGAAACCTGAGAAGTTCCCTCCCCGACCGCCTTGGCCGAAGCATTCTGAGCCGCAGTAGCCTTCCTTGCCCTCTTAAAGGCCTTCATGGATTCATTGTTCTTAATCATCTCTGCAAACAAACATCATAAACAAGAAACCAAACTACGAGTCAGAAAAAAACCTCACAAGAAATAAACACGACAAGAAAACTAATAGAAAAAATTGACCACTACTCAGCTCAGCTCAGAGGAGAGAGGGGTTAGCTAAAAATTTCTTTGTGTTAAGATGAGGAGGCTCCCCCCAGTTTTCTTCCAGCACAGTCACAAAATCTTGTTCAGCCTCATCTAACATCTCCCACGAGTATCTCGATACTACTACATTCTTTTGCCACTCTAAGGGAAAGGTGGGCTCATCATTCTCATCTAGAAAAAAGGGCCGAGCTCCTTCAATAGCTCGGACCCTAAAAAAGTAATTTTTGAAATCGCGAAAAGACTCATCAAACATGGAGAAAACCTTTTTCCCCTGTGAAGCTCGGAAAGAAACCCAAGCGGCTTTTTTCTTCACTACACCAGGCTTTGTCAAAACAAAAAGATAAAAGAAGAGAGATTGCGAAGTAGGGATGCCAAACTCACAACATAGCAGCTAAAATATTTTTATAAAACCCCAGGAATTAGGGTGAAGTTGGGATGGAGCTACATTACAGGACCATAACAGGTTGGTTTCAAAAGGGGTAAAAGAAAGAGTAATATTCATTTGACTAAAAAAGAAGTCATATGCATAGAAAAAGGGGCGCTCTTCAGCAATCCGGGTAGAAAAGCAAACCCTTTCGTCAGAAGTTGGAGATACGAGCTCATAATTCTTCTTATCACTACTGTTGCTACAAACCCTATGAAACTACCTAAGTTGCTGACAAAACTCAGAGTCAACCAACGAGACGCATAAGAGGACCATAGAATCCACCCAATCGGCCATGCCCTCAGGGACCTAGGAAGACGTCTCAACAATATTTTTGCGAGAAGACATGGTTAACTAGTCCTACAAGAAGAAAAGAAGATTGGATTACTCAAAAAACACCTCGGAACACTAATTAAACAACTCGGGCATAAACGGAGACAACTCGAAAAACTAAAGCATATATGTGTCAAAGAAGCCAGGTAATGCAACAATAGGAAACCCCATGACCCAATCCAAAAGGTTCCAGGGGCATCCTTTGGGGGCAGAATAAAGACTCAGGGAAGCCTACAAGCCTACATCTTTACACGTCCCAACAAAAAGATAAAAGCCTCTATTTCAACAAGGAAAGACACTCGGAAAGGCCAAAAAAACCAAATAAAGTCATCAAAATAAGCATTGATAGAAATTACAACCTCAGTCTACCCAACAGCAAGAACATGCCAAACGGAAAAACAGACAAAGACACAATCTTTTCTTCAAAATCAAACAAGCCACTTATACAAAAATAGGCAACAACATGCAAAACCTTAGGAAGCTTCAACTGTCAAGGGAACATTAGAGAAGAAAAAGCCAGAAAATCGCAGCAACAAAAAATACAGAAAGGCGAAAAGGTTCAAACTTTCTAAATATACACTCAAACAAAAACCCTACTATACCAGGAAACAGAACGATGCAAGCGAAAAAAAGAGAAGATGAACCAACCTGAGAAAGGAGAAGCGTGCGGAGAGCGAAGACGAAGAGATCAAGAGTTACCGTCGAAAGCAAGAAGAGCACCTACGATCGCCAAGCAATGTCACAAAGAGAAACGCGAAGGGGCAGACGACAGACGAGAACAACGAAAGTGAGAAAGAAAAGGGGAAGTTACAGAGAGGAGAAAAAACCATTTCTGTGTGTAAAGTTCAAAATAAAAGAAGCAAGAGAAATAGGGCATTAAAAACCAATTAATGGGGGCATTAAAAACCCTTGCGCATTCCCAAGGCCAGGACACTAATGCAAAAGCGCACGTTTTCAGAGGAAACGAAACAGAAATGTTCCGCATTCAAAAAGGAACTCTACAAAGATAAGATCGACAAAATGCTCGAGATCGGCTTCACCCGAGAAGGTTCGAAGTCCTAAAACTAAGATTCGACCTCCAAATAAAGGTCGAGCTCGAGCAGCGGCACTGTTCATCTGGGTCGAGTGATGGTGTTTTTGTGGAAAAACAACTTTCCAACACACAAATCCAACCGGCAAGTGTACCAGGTCGCATCAAGTAGTAATAACTCACTTAGAGTGAGGTCGATCCCACAGGGATTGATGGATCAAGCAATTTTAGTGGGTGATTAGTTTAGTCAAGCTAACATTGAAGTGAATTTGGATGAAGTGTAACCAACAGAAAGTAAATAGCAAGGAAAATTAAAGTACAGAAAGTAAAATTGCAAGTAACTTAAAGAACAAGAAAGTAAAATTGCAAGAATCTTAAATGACAAGAAATGTAAATTGCATTAAATGTAAAGGGGGTTGGGTGCTGGAAATTAAAGAGAGCAGTAAAGCAAAGCATAGAACAATTGCAGGGAGATTAACTTGCAGGAAAGTAAATTGGGATCATGAACAGAAATGTAAAATAAAGAACAAGTGCAGAAGAATTAAATTGCTTGAAAGTAAATTGAAAGCCAATGGAACAGTAAAAACAGAAGAGCTGCCAAGAACTCAACTCAATTGCAAAATAAAATTGAAGATCTCAAGGAATCAAAGAGACTAGAAAACAAGTCTAGATCTCACTCCCTTCCTTGATCCAATAGCAACAATTGCAAAAGAAATAAAGGAAAGCAAATTGCAGAAATCGTAGAAGAAGAAGAAATGAACAGAAAGTAGAATTCAATTATGCAGAAAATTAAAGAAGAGATCTCAAGGTGAGATTGAAATAGAAGTTCTTCAATTCTTCACCCAAGATCCAAAGCAAGAATGAAAACTAAGAGAGCTTTCTAATGGAGCTGCACTCAAATATTCTCTAATGGGTCTCCCCCCAACAGATGAAAATGATGCCTTTATATAGGCTTTAAAAATGAAAAATGAAAATGAAAATTAAAACAAATTACAAAAATGAAAATCCTAATTTAATTGATCCATGTGCCTTTGAGTGATGATGTGGGCTTAGCTTGCTTTGGATTTGAGGAGAAATGGGTTTGGTTGGCCTTGTTTCAATTTGGTGAGGAATTGAATTAAATTGAATTTTGGTTGATTTTTGGCCCATAACACTTCCAGGAGGCTGCCCTGCCCTTGTGGAGGGCAGGGCAGAAAATGTTCGTGCGCCCTTGGTGCGTGCTGGTTGGTGTGAGTTGGTGCTACAGGATGCGCGAGGGCAGGGCAGAAAAATTTGGTGCTGCCAGGATTGTGTGTGGTACGCGCTGGTGCTGCCAGGATTGAGCCTTGGTGCGCCAGAATTGAGCTTTGGTGCGCCAGATCCATGCACCAACAAAATGCTGCCCTGCCCTCGCGGAGGGCAGGGCAGTGTTTTCACTTTGATGTCCCAGGTTCAAATCATGGCCGAAACACACGCTCATTCATTTTCCTTGGTTTCTTGGCACGGTAATGGGACTTAGTTGCTTGCTTCTTCATGGTCCCGTGTTCAACTCTTGTGGCAAGCATTTGGAGACATTTTCCTTTGATTTTCTCCCTTGGTGAGTCCGATACTGCCCTTGTGGAGGGCAGGGCAAGGTTTTATTCCTCTTGATTCCAGGGCACAAAATTGTGCTCTGCCCTTGTAGTGGGTAGGGCAGAGTTGCCTTTCATGCTTGGTTCCCTTATGTTGCCCTCCTAGAGGGCAGTGTGCCCTTGTGGAGGGTAATGCTTGCCCTTCCTCATGTTGTGCGCCACACTTCTTCTCTCTTTGACCACACTTTCTTTTCCTTGGGCCACACTTCCTTAGGCCACGCTTTTCCCTTTTTTTTTTTCTTTTCTTCACCTACAATAAACGAAAACAACCACTCAAAGTATCACTAAATTCAAGAGGCTTATAAATCAATTAAAATTCAATTAAAATTAGCTTAAACCTCATGGATTAACATTAATTTCATGGTGGTTGCTTGATTTAAAGAAGTTGTGCATTTTCACTCCAAATCACTTACTTAGGAAGCAAGAAAGTGCATAAAGACTAACAAAACAAATGAAATTAGCTTGAAAAATGGGTATATGATGACTTGTCATCATCGAGCTGTCTGACCCGGGATGTTCTACCGACAAAGTGACCGATCTCTTCAGGTTAGGACAATCTGACCTCTCCTCAAAGAGCTCAGCCAAGCTACAAGGAAAGCCAATTAAAGGGCCCAAACAGAGGAACACGACCCGAATCCAAGGGCAGACCAAGCCTATAGAGATAAAGGTGGTTTCCTTAAGGATAAGATGACCTCGCTCAAACATAAAGATAAGATAAGATAACTAACGTATCTTATCTAAGGAACCATTATAAATACACTGCAGCACCCAGGTATAACTCATACTCTGATTCTACTGAATATCTGTTTAATACCCTTGCTAACTTAAGCATCGGAGTCCCTTGCAGGTACCCCCCACCCTCTAAGGACGAAGGAATCAGCGCCGCCACCAAGTCTAACAAGTCGGACACAGCAACTCCGACCATTACAGAAGATCTCATCCGAGATTGACCTACAGTTTCAGGTAACCCTTGGAACAACTAGGATGCATGAATATGTGGCAAAACATAGTTAATAGGTAGTTAGGTTTTGTATTTTGATTACATGGATTGTCCTATGTTAGGTGAGAAGTTTAGGTTAATTAAGGATTCAGATTTTAGTCCACTTGACCAAATACAATCCTACCTTAACCCTAACCCTATTACAACCCTTAAAAGACCTTTTGATATGTGTATCTGTGCATTAATTCTTTGTTGATTGTTAGATGAAGAGCAAGTCTTAGAAAGCAAAGTTAGTAGAGAATTGAGAGAATCGAACCTTAAACACTTGAGTAATTAGAGTGTATACACTTCTAGTGAGGTTCGAAGCTCGATTCCCTGTTTCCAGCTTTCACAAGCTATTTTCTTTTGCAAGTTTACTTGTACCTTATTTTATGGTTTGAATTAGTGAAATCCAGTTCATATTTCTTCTTAAAGGATTTGTTTACTTTTCACCAAGTAGTTAAAATCATTTTGTATGTAGTTGCATTCATATAAATAGGTTGCATTTCATACATCCTACCATTCCTCTTAACTCTTATAGTCTCTCTTGAGCTTAGCATGAGGACATGCTAATGTTTAAGTGTGGGGAGATTAATTTATTTTAGTTGAGCTTGTACTTCATATTGGGACTTTCCCCCATATTTCCCAAATAGTGTTTGAGCCTTTGTCCATTCACAGTAAAGATCCGTTGTGAGCTCTCTTCCATAATTTTTATGTGTCCATACGGTGAAACCTTTATGACAACAAAGGGTCCTGACCACCTTGAATTTAGTTTTCCAGGAAAGAGCTTCAGCTTGGAGTTATAGAGGAGTACTCTCTGTCCCTCTTCAAAGTTCCTTGGTGCCAAACTGAGATCATGCTTTCTCTTAGTCATTTCCTTGTAGTTTTTGGCATTTTCATAGGCTTGGGACATGAATTCTTCCAATTCTTGCAGTTGCAAGATCCTTCTTTCTCCAGCAGCATTATCATCAAAGTTTAGTAACTTGAGAGCCCAGAAAGCTTTGTGTTCAAGCTCTAGTGGTAGATAACAAGCCTTTCCAAACACCAATTGATATAGAGACATCCCAATTAGTGTTTTGAAGGCTATCCTATATGCCCAAAGAGTATCATCCAACTTTTTTGATAAGGTGTAGCAACTTTGTGCTTTACTCCATATCACAGAAGGAGAGTCTCTAATGGTCTGTTGCAAAAATGACTTCCTCCATCACTTATAAGAGCTCTAGGCACCCCAAATCGGCTAAAGATATATTTATTTGAGTATGAGGTTGGGAATGGTCCTATGAAATCAATCCCCCATACATCAAATAATTCGAGTTCTAGGATGTAGTGTTGTGGCATCTCATTTCTTTTGGGTAAGTTTCCAGCCCTTTGGCGTTCATTACAAATCTTTACTAGCTCTTTTGCATCCTTGAAGATGGTGGGCCAAAAGAGACCACACTGCAGCACCTTGGCTGCCGTCCGCTCTCCTCCAAAGTGTCCTCCATAACAAGAACCTTGGCAATTCCCTAAGACTTCCCATCCTTCTTCCTCTGAGATGCATCTTCTAAGTATTCCATCTGAACATTTCTTGAAAAAGTATGGTTCATCCTAGATAAAATACTTAGCATAATTAACGAGCTTCCTCCTCTGATGTCTGTTGAAATCCGGAGGTACTTCCCCAGTGGCTTTAAAATTTGCAATGTCTGCAAACCAAAGTGCCTTGTGAACCATCATTAGTTGTTCATTAAGAAAAGTCTCATTTACACATGGGCTATGTGTGCTTTCTTCTTCACAAGAAATTCTCGACAAGTGATTTGCCACCTTGTTCTCCACTCCTTGCTTATCTCTAATCTCAATGTTGAACTCTTGCAACAACAAGATCTACCTTATCAATCTTGGTTTTGATTCTTGCTTGGCAAATAGATATTTAAGTGCTGTATGATCAGTAATCATAATCATGTTAGAGCCAATGAGGTATGATCTAAATTTATCAAATGCAAACACTATTGCCGACAATTCCTTTTCAGTGGTGGTGCAATTCTTTTGAGTGTCATTAAGGACCTTGTTGGCATAGTATATGACATGCACTAGGTTGTCTTTCCTTTGTCCTAGTACTGCCCCAATAGGAAAATCTGATGCATCATACATCAGTTCAAAAGGCAATTCCCAGTCAGGTCGGGCAATAATAGGTGCTGAGGAAAGTTTCCTTTTCAGATCTTCAAAGGCTAACATGCATTTTGATCAAATACAAATGGTGCATCAGAGACAAGTAAATTACTCAATGGTTTGGCAATTTTTGAAAAATCTCTGATAAACCTTCTGTAAAATCCAGCATGCCCTAAGAAACTTCAAATTGCTTTTACATTGCAAGGTGGGGGTAATTTCTCAATTGCCTCCACCTTGGCTCTGTCTACCTCAATGCCCTTTTTGGAGATTTTATGACTAAGAACCACCCCTTTAGTGACCATAAAATGACACTTCTCCCAGTTTAATACTAGGTTGGTTTCTTGACATCTCCTTACCAAGGCAAGGTGGTGCAAGCATTTAAAAAATGAATCACCAAATACAGAGAAGTCATCCATAAACATTTCAATAAACCTTTTATTCATGTCAGAAAATATAGATAGCATCCACCTTTGGAATGTTGCAGGTGCATTGTACAATGCAAAGGGCATTCTCTATATGCAAAGACACCATAAGGGCAAGTAAAGGAAATCTTCTCTTGATCTTTAAGGTCCACCACAATTTGATTGTAGCCTGAGTATCCATCCAAGAAGCAATAGTATTCATGTCCAGCAAGCCTCTCCAGCATTTGATCCATGAAGGGCAGGGGGAAGTGATCCTTCCTTGTGGCTTCATTGAGCTTTCTATAATCTATGCACATGCGCTATTCAGCACTATTCTTGTTGGTATCAATTCAATAGTGATTCCTCCCTTTTTAGGAACTACATGGATAGGGCTTACCCATGGGCTATCTGAGATTGGGTAGATCACCCCTGCTTGCCACAGCTTGATGGTGAGCGGAAATTTTATACGCTTTTTGGTGGTATTTTCATGTAGTTTTTAGTATACTTTAATTACTTTTTAGTATATTTTTATTAGTTTTTATGCAAAAATCACATTTCTGGACTTTACTATGATTTTGTATGTTTTTTTGTGATTTCAAGTATTTTCTGGCTGAAATTGAGGGACCTGAGCAAAAATCTGATTCAGAGGCTGAAAAAGGTCTACAGATGCTGTTGGATTCTGACCCTCCTGCACGCGAAATGGATTCTCTGGAGCTACAGAAACCCAATTGGCGCGCTCTTAATTTCGTTGGAAAGTAGACATCTTGGGCTTTCCATCAATGTATAATAGTTCATACTTTGTCCGAGATTTGATAGTGCAAACTGGCGTTTAAACGCTAGCTTCTTACCCTTTTCTGGCGTTAAACGCCAGAACTGGCACAAAAGTTGGAGTTAAACGCCCATACTGGCACCAAAGCTGGTGTTTAACTCCAGGAATAGCCTCTACACATGAAAACTTCCATACTCAGCCCAAACACACACCAAGTGGGCCCCAGAAGTGGATTTTTGCACTATCTATCTTAGTTTGCCCATTTTCTGTAAACCTAGGTTACTAGTTTAGTATAAAAACTACTTTTAGAGATTCATTTTGTACCTCATGACATTTTACATCTGAATTTGTATCCTCTACGGCATGAGTCTCTAAACCCCATGGTTGGGGGTGAGGAGCTCTGCTGTGTCTCGATGGATTAATGCAATTATTT